>NW_024412388.1:90820012-90879278 GCF_014898765.1 Herpailurus yagouaroundi
ATTTTGTCAAAGGCCTTTTCTGCATCGATTGACAGGATCATATGGTTTTTCTCTTTTTTTTTGTTAGTGTGATGTATCACGTTGATTGATTTGCGAATGTTGAACCAGCCCTGCATCCCAGGAATGAATCCCACTTGATCATGGTGAATAATTCTTTTTATATGCCGTTGAATTCGATTTGCTAGTATCTTATTGAGAATTTTGGCATCCATATTCATCAGGGATATTGGCCTGTAGTTCTCTTTTTTTACTGAGTCTCTGTCTGGTTTAGGAATCAAAGTAATACTGGCTTCATAGAATGAGTCTGGAAGTTTTCCTTCCCTTTGTATTTCTTGGAATAGCTTGAGAAGGATAGGTATTATCTCTGCTTTAAATGTCTGGTAGAACTCCCCTGGGAAGCCATCTGGTCCTGGACTCTTATTTGTTGGGAGATTTTTGATAACCGATTCAATTTCTTCGCTGGTGATGGGTCTATTCAAGCTTTCTATTTCCTCCTGATTGAGTTTTGGAAGAGTGTGGGTGTTCAGGAATTTGTCCATTTCTTCCAGGTTGTCCAATTTGTTGGCATATAATTTTTCATAGTATTCCCTAATAATTGTTTGTATCTCTGAGGGATTGGTTGTAATAATTCCATTTTCATTCATGATTTTATCTATTTGGGTCATCTCCCTTTTCTTTTTGAGAAGCCTGGCTAGAGGTTTGTCAATTTTGTTTATTGTTTCAAAAAACCAACTCTTGGTTTCATTGATCTGCTCTACAGTTTTTTTAGATTCTATATTGTTTATTTCTGCTCTGATCTTTATTATTTCTCTTCTTCTGCTGGGTTTAGGCTGCCTTTGCTGTTCTGCTTCTATTTCCTTTAGGTGTGCTGTTAGATTTTGTATTTGGGATTTTTCTTGTTTCTTGAGATAGGCCTGGATTGCAATGTATTTTCCTCTCAGGACTGCCTTCGCTGCGTCCCAAAGCGTTTGGATTGTTGTATTTTCATTTTCGTTTGTTTCCATATATTTTTTAATTTCTTCTCTAATTGCCTGGTTGACCCACTCATTCGTTAGTAGGGTGTTCTTTAACCTCCATGCTTTGGGAGGTTTTCCAGACTGTTTTCTGTGGTTGTTTTCAAGCTTCATAGCATTGTGGTCTGAAAGTATGCATGGTATGATTTCAATTTTGTAAACTTATGAAGGGCTGTTTTGTGACCCAGTATATGATCTATCTTGGAGAATGTTCCATGTGCACTCGAGAAGAAAGTATATTCTGTTGCTTTGGGATGCAGAGTTCTAAATATATCTGTCAAGTCCATCTGATCCAATGTCTCATTCAGGGCCCTTGTTTCTTTATTGACCGTGCGTCTAGATGATCTATCCATTTCTGTAAGTGGGGTGTTAAAGTCCCCTGCAATTACCACATTCTTATCAATAAGGTTGCTTATGTTTATGAGTAATTGTTTTATATATTTGGGCGCTCCGGTATTCGGCGCATAGACATTTATAATTGTTAGCTCTTCCTGATGGATAGACCCTGTCACTATTCTATAATGTCCTTCTTCTCTTGTTACAGCCTTTAATTTAAAGTCTAGTTTGTCTGATATAAGTATGGCTACTCCAGCTTTCTTTTGGCTTCCAGTAGCATGATAAATAGTTCTCCATCCCCTCACTCTCAATCTAAAGGTGTCCTCAGGTCTAAAATGAGTGTCTTGTAGACAGCAAATAGATGGGGCTTGTTTTTTTATCCATTCTGATACCCTATGTCTTTTGGTTGGCGCATTTAATCCATTTACATTCAGTGTTATTATAGAAAGATATGGGTTTAGAGTCATTGTGATGTCTGTATGTTTTATGCTTGTAGTGATGTCTCTGGTACTTTGTCTCACAGGGTCCCCCTTAGGATCTCTTGTAGGGCTGGTTTAGTGGTGACAAATTCCTTCAGTTTTTGTTTGTCTGGGAAGACCTTTATCTCTCCTTCTATTCTAAATGACAGGCTTGCTGGATAAAGGATTCTCGGCTGCATATTTTTTCTGTCTAGCACACTGAAAATCTCGTGCCAATTCTTTCTGGCCTGCCAAGTTTCAAAAGAGAGATCAGTCACGAGTCTTATAGGTCTCCCTTTATATGTGAGGGCACGTTTACCCCTTGCTGCTTTCAGAATTTTCTCCTTATCCTTGTATTTTGCCAGTTTCACTATGATATGTCGTGCAGAAGATCGATTCAAGTTACGTCTGAAGGGAGTTCTCTGTGCCTCTTGGATTTCAATGCCTCTTTCCTTCCCCAGTTCAGGGAAGTTCTCAGCTATTATTTCTTCAAGTACCCCTTCAGCACCTTTCCCTCTCTCTTCCTCCTCTGGGATACCGATTATGCATATATTATTTCTTTTTAGTGTATCACTTAGTTCTCTAATTTTCCCCTCATACTCCTGGATTTTTTTATCTCTCTTTTTCTCAGCTTCCTCTTTTTCCATACCTTTATCTTCTAGTTCACCTATTCTCTCCTCTGCCTCTTCAATCCGAGCCGTGGTGGTTTCTATTTTGTTATGCATTTCATTTAAAGCGTTTTTCAGCTCCTCGTGACTGTTCCTTAGTCCCTTGATCTCTGTAGCAAGAGATTCTCTGCTGTCAGCTATACTGTTTTCAAGCCCAGTGATTAATTTTATGACTATTATTCTAAATTCACTTTCTGTTATATTATTTAAATCCTTTTTGATCAGCTCATTAGCTGTTGTTATTTCCTGGAGATTCTTCTGAGGGGAATTCTTCCGCTTGGTCATTTTGGATAGTCCCTGGCGTGGTGAGGACCTGCAGGGCACTTCCCCTGTGCTGTGGTGTATAACTGGAGTTGGTGGGCGGAGCCGCAGTCAGACCTGATGTCTGCCCCCAGCCCACCGCTGGGGCCACAGTCAGACTGGTGCGGGCCTTCTCTTCCCCTCTCCTAGGGGCAGGATTCACTGTGGGGTGGGGTGGCCTGTCTGGGCTACTTGCACACTGCCAGGCTTGTGATGCTGGGGATCTGGAGTCTTAGCTGGGGTGGGTAGGCAAGGTGCACAGGGGCAGGACGGGCAGGCTTAGCTTGCTTCTCCTTAGGTGATCCACTTCAGGAGGGGCCCTGTGGCAGCAGGAGGGAGTCAGATCCGCTGCCGGAGGTTTGGCTCCGCAGAAGCGCAGAGTTGGGTGTTTGTGCGGAGCGAGCAAGTTCCCTGGCAGGAACTGGTTCTCTTTGGGATTTTGGCTGGGGGATGGGCGGGGGAGATGGCGCTGGGGAGCGCCTTTGTTCCCCACCAAACTGAGCTCTGTCGTCCGGGGGCTCAGCAGCTCTCCTTCCCTTTGTCCTCCAGCCTTCCCGCTTTCTGAGCAGAGCTGTTAACTTATGACCTCCCAGACGCTAAGTTGCGCTTGCTGTCGGAACACAGTCCGTCAGGCCCCTCCGCTTTTTGCAAGCCAGACTCGGGGGCTCTGCTTGGCCGGCGAGCCGCCCCTCCGCCCCGGCTCCCTCCCGCCAGTGCGTGGAGCGCGCACCGCCTCGCCGCCCTTCCTACCCTCTTCCGTGGGCCTCTCGTCTGCGCTTGGCTCGGCGACTCCGTTCTGCTAATCCTCTGGTGGTTTTCTGGGTTATTTAGGCAGGTGTAGGTGGAATCTAAGTGATCAGCAGGACGCGCGGTGAGCCCAGCGTCCTCCTACGCCGCCATCTTCCAAGAGATTCACATCTACTTTTTAAAGTGAAGCCAGCCAATTGATTTTTTAAGTATGGGTTAACTTTCTCCAAATAATTCCTTTTCCATTTATTTATTTATTTATTTATTTATTTATTTATTTAGAGAACAAATAGACGAGGGGAAGAGAGAGAAGGAGAGAGAGGATCCCAAGCAGGTTCCATGCTGTCAGTGCAGAGCCCAACATGGGCCTCTCTCTCATGAACCATGAGATCATGAACTGAGCTGAAATTAAGATGCGGATGCTTAACCAACTGAGCCACCCAGGAACCCCAAAAGAATGCACTTTTAAAACAAAATATCAATAAGTATCTTAAATGCCATTTTCCAAAAGTTTAATTTTAATGAAAATGGATATTTGTTTTTACCTGTAGTGCATGGATTTGTTTATCATGAGGATCTGTATAAAAATTAGAAATTTTGTAGGTTTATAATACTTCAATTAAATGTACGCCTACATTCAGGGCACCTGAGTGGCTCAGCTGGTCAAGCGTCTAACTTCAGCTCAGGTCATGATCTCACAGCTTGTGGGTTCAAGCCCTGCATTAGGCCCTGTGCCGACAGCTTAGAGCCTGAAGCCTGCTTCGGATTCTGTGTCTCCCTCTCTCATTGCCCCTCTCTCAAAAATAAATAAACATATTTAAAAAAATTTTTAATTGCTTAAAAATGTATGCCTACATCCATTTCAAAAATATTTTGTCCTTTGGACTCCAGTCAAGGGGGATGGAGGGAGAGGGTGCTGGTTGCCAGGAATTTAAAGGATTGGAGGGCAAGGGAGGAGGGCTAGAGGTTGAGTCAGCCAATTGCGGTTGACTTAGTCGGTCATGGCTATGCAATGACTCCTGAATACAAACTCTCAAAGGACTGGGTCCAGAGAGCTCCCTGGTTGGTGAGCGCATGGAGATGGAGGAAGGGTGGTGCTCCTGGAGAGAGCACGGAAGCTCCACATCCTTCCCCCATACCTTGCCCTATGCATCTCTTCATCTGGCTATTGGTTCATATCCTTTATTATGCCCTTTAATCTTTGAAATGTAAGTAAATGTTTCCCTGAGTTCTGTGAGCCTCTCTAGCAAATTAAAAGAACAGAAGTAGGGGGTTCTTTGGAATCTCCAATCTGTATGTATCTAGTTGATCCAGAAGCACAGCTTAGGCCTTGTGACTGGTGTCTGAAGTGAGGGGTGAGGGACAATCTTGTAAGACTTAACCCTTCACCTATGGAATCTGATACTGTCTCTGGGTAGATAGTGTCAGAATTGATTCGAATTCTCAGAAACCCTTCCAGTGGCTGAGAATTGCTTGGGCACCTCATCCCCTAGATTGGAATTGGATCCACGAACCCCAAAAGAGTTGGTGTCATTATAAATATTATCTTAAATATAGTAAAAGCTAGAGAAGACCCAAGGTACAGAAAATTAATTTTTGTTTTTTGTTTTTATTTTCTTAAGATTTTATTTTTGAGTAATCTCTACATCCAGCAGCATGGGGCTCAAACTCATGACCCTGAAATCAAGAGTTGTATACCCCACCAACTGAGCCATCCAGGCACCCCCAGAATAGTAATTTTTAAAAGACAATCCTCAATATTCTCTCATTTTTTAGAATATTAAAGCCTAAATATCAAAACTAAAGGGTATATTTATTTTAAAATATATTGTGGTGAGTTTTATTTTAAATAATGCATTTCTAAACCTGGATTTTATTATATTGATGGCATTTAATAAAGTCCTTTTATGTCAGCCTTCTCTTAGACAATACATTTTAGAAGTTGTATTCAGTATAGATCTTATTATTTTAACTTTTCCAACATGAATAATGCTGGTATATACTTCTTTTTCATCTGTAAGTATCATAGTGTGCTTATTTGTTTGAGAGTTTTTTATTTACTAATATGGACTATCAGGACTCAGATGTTGATAAATAGGATTTGAGGACACAGAACTTCACTTAAGTGCTGTAACTATCTTTGAAATGTCCACTAGAGCCAATTAATCTGGAAAGTTTAGGGGCCTAAAACTAGGGATGTACATTATCAGTACTGGGTATAAAATCAACAAAAATGTAAGTCCTTGGTAATTTTTTAAATGTGTGGGAAGATAGATACAATATTTCTAGAACATTGTTTTTAATCTTCTGAACTGTGACGCTACTTTTTTTTTTAATACCAAAAACATCAAGAAGTATCATCTAGTTATACAAATAGCTGAGTGACAAACAATTTGGGACAGTAAGGGAATTTAAAGTCTTCAAGCATGTTTTGCATGCTGCAAATAAAACGAATGGATAATTTGTATTCTAGTAAAGAATTGAGCATATTGTTTTATATTATATCTAAAATATTATGACATTGTAACATTATATGACAATCACTGTACCCTTCATTTTCAAAAGGAAGAATTAATGATTCATAAACAAGTCATTTTTTCTGCAAATATGCAACTTTAGTGTCATCAATAACTGTAAAATTTCTACTAAATTTTATGTTATTATAATTTTCTAACTCTTAGTCAAAAATGCTTTATTTGAAATATATTATTTTTAAATTTTCCCATGTCCAAACATGATAATGGTGCTTTTTTTTTAATGTTTCTTTTTAGTTCACCAAATTTGGTAATATTTTCTTTCACTTTTATATTAAACAAAAGAGTAATGCCTGAAAATCCTTTCTCATGATAACAAAACTGACAGTTCAGACTCTGTGTGTATGTTGTGTGTATCAACATTCACAGTTTCACTCTTTTGTTCAATGGCCTGGAGGAGTAGAATGTACTGAATTATCACTAAAGATGCAGACAAGAACTATTTCATACATTTCTTCTTACTAGATTACCTCATAGAAAGATACTTACTGAATTTAATGAATTTACAATTCTTCACAGTAAGGGCATAACTCTATTTTTATGAGTTAAGAATGCCTGTAGAAAAAAATTTTAAGAATAATTTAAATAATTATTTTACTTCTGTTATGGTTGAATTGTGTCCCCATCCCCAAATTTATAGTTTAAAATCCATCCCCCAGGATCTCTGAATGTGACCTTATTTAGAAATACGTTTTTTAAATTGGTATCATTAGGGTGGGCTGTAATCCGATCTGATTTGTGGTCACATTGTAGGGGGGAGTTGGAGGCCTGCACACACATGGGGAGTTTGCCCTGTGAAGAGACACAGGGAGAGATAACCATCCACAAGCCAAAGAGAGAGAGGCCTAGAACAGATCTTTCCCTCAGGAAGAACCACCTTCGCAGATACCTTGATTTTGGACTTCTAGTCCCCAGAACTGTGAGACAATAGATTTCTGTTGTTTAAGCCATCTAGTTTGCATTTCTTTATTCTGGCATGTCTACCAAATAAATACCACCCCCAAATGCATATGTGTTAGAAAAATACTGCTTTGGGGGAGTGGGAATATACAAAATCATCCTTCATGTCCTTTCAGGATTTGGGGCCCCAGATGTCAGCAGAAATGAAATTCATTTGAGAGGAGTTTAATGTAACAGTGTTTTATTTTAAAATCCCATGGAATCACTAACTTCAAAAATATAATCAGGACCATAATTTTCAAAATTTAGTTTTAAATCAATTGTCATGTTTCTTTAAGAAGCTAAGTGCTTGAAGAGTGGAAATGAATGCCTGCTTTCTCTGGATTTTCAAAAGGCTCCTTTCAGAAGGCATATGGTGAGTCAGCCTGACTCGTGGATTTCAGCTATTTAGTTTCACAACTTATGGAGAAAGCAGGGCTATTTCAGTAGCAGAAGGTACCAGAAAGCTGTTTTCATAACCTTTTTTCTCAGCATTATTCATGCTGGACTGAATTAAGAAATCTCATTTCAATCAGGTATTAAACACCAATAAAATGAAGCACACGATATAAAATATTTAATGTTAAGACCAAATAAAATGTGCATTAATAATTCTGTATCATTTAGTGTACAATAAGATTTTATTTTTATCAATGTGTTTCCTACATCAATGCCAAACTCCATTTTTTTTCAAATTTGATATGCAGTAAGCCTGTTTCACATTTGGAATGCCACTAGAAATGCCAGTAGAGATGAAGAAGAGAGAAAAAATTAGTTGAGTATTTAATAGTTTGTGATAATTTATAGTTAAATGTTACCTCTGTCCTGATATTTTCTCCAGTTGACCTCTTTGGACTGACTGGGAGAGAGGGCAAACAGCAGAGTTTAAGAAGGACATGTTTCTGTTTGTTGTCTATGGCAACTGACAAATCTATCAGTTATTTTTCAAATTAAAGATACAAATAGTGACCCAGACTAAACTGGGATCATGTTAAAAGTGTGGGATTGGGTGAAACTAATACGTGTGTGTGTGTGTGTGTGTGTGTGTGTGTGTGTGTGTGTGTGTTTTAATGTTTATTTTCCCCCTCCCTTCCACCCCCCATCAACCCTCAGTTTATACTCAGTTTTTAAGAGCCTCTTATGGTTTGGCTCCCTCCCTCTCTAACTTTTTTTTTCCCCTTCCCCTCCTCCATGGTCTTCTGTCAAGTTTCTCAGGATCCACATAAGAGTGAAAACATATGGTATCTGTCTTTCTCCCTGTGACTTATTTCACTTAGTATAACACTCTCCACTTCCATCCACATTGCTACAAAAGGCCATATTTCATTCTTTCTTATTGCCAAGTAGTATTCCATTGTGTATATAAGCCACAATTTCTTTATCCATTCGTCAGTTGATGGACATTTAGGCTTTTTCCATAATTGGCTATTGTTGAGAGTGCTGCTATAAACATTGGGGTACAAGTGCCCCTATGCATCAGCACTCCTGTATCCCTTGGGTAAATTCCTAGCAGTGCTGTTGCTGGGTCATAGGGTAGTTCTATTTTCAATTTTTTGAGGAACCTCCACACTGTTTTCCAGACCGGCTGCACCAGTTTGCATTCCCACCAACAATGCAGGAGGGCTCCCATTTCTCCATATCCTCTCCAGCATCTGTAGTCTCCTGATTTGTTCATTTTGGCCACTCGGACTGACATGAGGTGATATCTGAGTGTGGTTTTGATTTGTATTTTCCTGATGAGGAGTGACATTGAGCATCTTTTCATATGCCTGTTGGCCATCTGGATGTCTTATTTAGAGAAGTTTCTATTCATGTTTTCTGCCCATTTCTTCACTGGATTATTTGTTTTTTGGGTGTGGAGTTTGGTGAATTTAATGTTTATTTTTGAGAGAGAGACAGAGTGAGAGTCAGGGAGAAACAGTGAAAGAGGGAGACACAGAATCTGAAGCAGACTTCAGGCTCTGAGCTGTCAGCACACAGCCTGATGTGGAGCTCAAACTCACGAACCTTGAGATCATGACCTGAGCCAAAGTAGGATGCTCAACTAATTGAGCCACCCATGCTCCCTCGTGTGTGTGTTATTAATGAAACATTAAGAGAATCACACTTAAAGTCATCTATATTTTAAAGTTTATTTATTTTGAAAGAGAGAGAGTACATACACAAGCAGGGGAGAGGCAGAGAGAAGGAGAGAGAGAATCCCAAGTAGGCTCAATGCTGTCAGCATGGAGCCTGATACGGGGATCCATACCATGAATTGTGAGATCACAACCTGAGCTGACATCAAGAGTGGGATGCTCAGCCAACTGAGTCACCCAGGTGCCCCATAAAATCATCTGTACTTTAAATACTAATTCAAAGGTATTAAAATTATGTATTGCAATGTTTATAATCTACTAAACTTAAAATTCTAAACATTAATCTTTTAAATATTAAATCTAAATGACTTAGAACATGGAAGAAATCATATCAGACAAAACATAGAAGTTATAGTTATAAATGAAAATACTTTTCTTATGTTTAAATATGGAAATTATATAAACTATGACATTAATACTCAGTTTTCCTCTGTAAAAGCTATTGTGATTAAAATGCTTTAAACATTATGGTTCTTGGTTATTCTAAATTGGAAGTTCATAGAATTCTGTAATATTGTATGTAATCAACCATTTTTTCAATCCTAGGCGATATGTTCTCTCTGTATTTTATCAAACAGGGCCTTTAAATAATTTTTTAAGACACCTTCTTGAGCAAGAGGATTCTGGGAAGATTGACAGGTAGGAAACACCTGAAATATCTGCTCACTGAGACAACGATCTTGCTGGCAGAATCTGTCTGATGTCACTATTGGAGGGGCATCTGTGTGGCTCAGTCGGTTAAACATCTGACTTCAGCTCAGGTCATGATCTTGTGGTTCATGGGTTCAAGCCCCTCGTTGGGCTCTGTGCTGACAGCTCAGTGCCTGGAACCTGCTTCAGATTTTGTGTCTCCCTCTCTTTCTGCCCGTCGTCTGCTCATGCCTTGTCTCTCTCTCCCCCCCACCTCTCTCTCAAAAATAAATAAACATTATAAAAACTGTAATGTCTCTATGGGAGCTCTGGAGTCTATTGAGATCATATCTAGATAGATGGATGATAGATAGATAGATAGATAGATCCATTTTCATTAAGAGGCTGTTTTCTTTAATTTTAGTTTGTAGCCTCAATAAAATAATACATGCGGGTGATTACAGAGTCAATTATTCATCAAGATCTAGTTTCTTAAGTTTTGTCTCTGTCACAATGTTACCACAAACTTGATGGTGTAAAATGAAGCACTCTTATTATCTTACAGTTTCTGTGGATCAAGAGTTGGACCACAGCTTCTCTGGGTCCTCAGCTTAAGAGTCTCACCTGCTGCAATGAAGGTATTGGCTGGGATTCTGGTCTCATCTCAGGGGTGAATGGGGGAATGATCCTCTAACAATCTCACATGACTCTTGGCAACTTTCACTTCATGTGCTTTCTTGTAAGACCTTGCTATCTGTTGTCAGAGAGTGCCCTTAGCTCCTTGCCACATGGTCTTTCCAACATGACATCTTCTTTTCTCAAAGATAGCAAGGGAGATGGAGTATCTCCTGCCAAAACAGATTTAGTCTTAAGTAGTATTATCATGAAAGTGTCATGTCATCGCCTTAGCTATATTAGTTATAATTAGGTCATAGGCCTTGCTCACATCCAGGGTAGGATTACTCGAGGGGATGGGACACTGGAGTATGTACTCCACACATGGTATAAAAACAACCCTCTGGCCCCCACGTCACTCCATTTTTGATGCCTCGAAGCCAGTCACTTTCCACTTCTTTCCTTGATTTTTTTTTCTGTTTTTTTACCTCCACATATATAAATAATAGCATATTTAGATTGCTTCTTAAAACCATCAATTTTATAAATATTTTTACATTTAAATATATCTCTTTTTTTTTTCATTTTTAACAATTATCACACTTGTAAATGGTAGAGGAAGCCTTTCTTCTTGGACTATAAACTCCTAAAGGCAAGAACTGTACCTGTTCTATTCATCCTGATCTCAGTCTATCAGAGTGAGTGCTGCATGGGAGGATGCCAAGAATATTAATTGAATAAATGAACACATAGAAATAAAACAATGCATATTCCATTATTTAATCCTGTCTCTTCCATGTTATAAGAGTTTAAACTTTTTTAACTCTAAGTTTGTCAACATATAATGTAATCATGTTTTCAGAAGTGGAATTTAGTAATTCATCACTTACATATAACACTCAGTGCTCATCCCAACAAGTTCCCTTCTTAATGCCCATCACCCATTTAGCCGATCCCCCCATAAAACCCCTCCAGCAACCCTCAGTTTGTTCTCTGTATTTAAGAGTCTCTTATGGTTTGCCTCCCTCTCTCTTTTTATCTTATTTTTCTTTCCCTTACCCTATGTTCATCTGTTTTATTTCTTAAATTCCACATATGAGTGAAATCATATGATATTTGTCTTCCTCTGACTGACTTATTTCACTTAGCATAATATACTCTTTGTATATTGAAGAAAAGCATTTATCTATCTGATATGTTGAAGAAAAGCATTTATCTATCTGATATATTTCACTGCATCACCAAATTTATCACACACTTACACAGTATCCATAGTTTATAGGTTGAAAATAGTTAACTTTCTTATTTTGTTATATTATTCATTATTTACATTATTAAGACTACATAAATGTCACTTGTATCCTAGCCTCATAGTATTCAATTATCTTTTCCTTTCTTGAACAATTTGTTTTCCTTGCAATTAATAGTTTTCTTATTTTGTGTTTGTTTAGCCTTTTATGTAATGATCATAAATTCAGCTACAAAGACTTCTTCCATAAAATTATCCAAATCTCCTTTCAATGTGTTAAAATATAAGAGTTTCTCGATGCCATTTTCTTGGAGACACTTGGTACCATCTGACATACTCATTTTGGAGAGATAGTTATTTCTTTCTGTTGCACAGCTGTTGTTCTAGTTCTTTTCCTTATCCTTCATCTCAAGGAACTCTTTAACATTTCTCTTGTATTCTGAATCTTATGTTTTCCTCTCTTTGTTTATCCTCTAAATTTTGGTGGAGGATCTCTAAAACAAGCTTTTGAGAAGGATTCATACAAATAAAACTTTTGAGATCTCACATAAAAGAAAGCACGTGTAGTCTACCCTAAACTGAATTGATGATATGGCTGCATATGGAAATCCCTTTTGCTAATTTTTAAAGTTATTGTTCCCTTGTCTTCTAGCTTTCATCATTGCTATTGAAAAATCCAACAGCATATAGAATCCTGACCATTCCCTGTGCTTCTCCATTACAATATTTTAACATTCTGTATGCCCCAAATTCTTAAAATTCTTGATGATATGCCTTAGTATAACTCTGTTTTTATCATTGTGCTGGGTACTCTGCCTTTCAATCTGGAAATTCATATTTCTTAGTTCTGTGAGATACATTGAATTATTTATTTAGTGATTTTCTTTCTGATTTTTTGGTGTTGCTGTTTTTCTTTCTTTTGGGGATTTATAGTACTTTAATGTTACATTCTAAGCCTAAATTTCTAATTTTTCTGTGTGTATGTGTGTGCTGTTGTTGTTGTTTTTCCTTTTCTGTTTTCTGCATTTCTCTTCTCATTTTCCATTCTCTGTGTGTGTGTGTTTCTGTACTTTAAGGGAGATTTTTCTCAAATTTATTGTTTAATTGTATAGAAGGATATTAAGTATGCATTTCTGCTGACAAACTTTTAATTACTGAAATTGCTTTCTTATTCTATGTTTATTCCTTTTTTTGTTTTTTGATACTTTGTTTTTTGATACTTGTAAAATCATTTTTTATCTTTCTTAGGATATTGATGCTAAGGATACCTATTTTGCTCTCTAGTTTTATTTCCTCTGCAAGTTGTGGATTTTTTTAATGATGTTTTGATATTTATTTTTCACACTAAAGGCTTTCGTTAGTGTCTAGTTATTTTTAGATACATTCTCACCCTGAAGAAGGGAATAGTGGAAGATGAATGGAAGCCTTGTGTATGGAGAGGATTGGTTTATTGACTACATTTCACTGTGAGTGGAATGGTTGGGCTCTTCTGATGGGGAACCACTGACATCACTATTTTTGGATCTTTATTCTTTCATTGGTCTGGGTCTTCAGAGATGAATTTTTTAGCCTCTTCCTAGAGAGTATTAATCAACTTGCTGAAGACCAAGAATGGCTAAGTAGAGGTTTCAATATTTAATTAATACATTTTTCTTCAACTTTTCTGTGTTAGCATAGTAACTCCCCATTCTACAAAGCTGAGGTATCTCTAGTAAAGACAACTTCTGTTTTTCCTCCTTCAGAGAATAAATCTCTAGTCTTCTGCTAGAGTGCATGTGTGTATTTGAGGCAGGGGCAATTATCTTCGTCTGTGGGGAAGGACAGAGGATCTGAGTGGGGGGAGGGACACTGTAGACTGGCAGGCAGTGAGGGATTCTGTTAGATTTGTAAACACACTTTCTACCAATGTCCTGTTTTGATGATTTATTCTTCCATGAGATTCAGTGTTTCTCAACTTCCCCATTGATGGTTTAGGATCCTGCTTTCTCTGGCCTGCTGAGTCTGTGATGACATATTTTTCTTGTGCTTTTCAATTCTGAAAATGTTTTAACCGTCATCTTCTCTCCAATATCTTAGTCCTTTTTGGTAGAAATAAACAAAACATTTTTCTGTCATTATAGTGAAAATTCAGAGGGACTGTAATGAAAATATGTATTTAATCTTCTACCTTTAATCTGAATCTAAGAAAATCTTTATGCATAACTTTTCAGTTAGTCAAAAGGACCACATACTAGTTTTATCAAATTGACTTGAAAAAAAAATGACTCTTAACTATGGAGAACAAACTGATGGTTCCCAGGTTGGGGAGGTGGGTGGCAGGATGGGTGAAATAGTTATGGGATTAAGGAGGGCACTTGCTGAGATGAGCCCCAGGTACCTTATGGAAGTGGTAAATGACTCTTGCATATCTGAAACTAATATTGCACTGTTATGTTAACTAACTGGAAGTGAAATAAGAACTTAAAAGATGACAAACTGTGCAATAATAGGTAAGGATGAAAATTATTTGAAAATGGTAGCTGGTTTCCTGTAGCTGCGTTAACAAACCACCACAAACTAGGTGGTTTAAAACAACAGAAATGAATTATCTCTGTGTTCTGGAGACCAGAATTCCAAAATCAAGGTGTTGGCAGGGATGTACTCCCTCCAGAGACTCAGGGGAAGACTCTGTCCCACCCCTCGCCTAGTGCTGCTGACCCACGGCAACCTTGGCATCCCCTAGCTTATGGCTGCATCATTCCGATTTCTGCCTCCGTCTTCACATTGCCTTCTCAGTGTCTCTGTGCTTTCTCCTTTTCTGTATGTTTGCTATTCCTTCTTTAAAATAAGGTGACGTTTGGGGCACCTGGGTGGCTCAGTGGGGGTTAAGCGTCCAACTCTTGATTTTGGCTCAGGTCGTGATCTCACGTTTCTTGAGTCCCAGCCTCCTGTGGGGCTTTGCACTGACAGCACAGATCCTTCTTGGGATTTTCTCTCTCTCCTCTCTCTCTGCCCTCCCTGATTCATGCTTTCTCTCTCTCAAAATAAATTACTAAACTTTAAAAAAGTAATGTAACATTCATAGATTCCAGAGATAGGTGTGAGAACATATCTTTAGGTAAGGACAGCATTCAACCTACCATATTTTCTGTTGAAAATAATAGATTTTTTCCTTCAATGTTTGTCTTTTTTCAAAAAAAAAGAACACAAAGTTGGATGCATTTTTAAAAATATGCTTACTGCATGTATCATATAAAATTTTGTCTAACACTTATAAATTTCAGTTGCAAAAGAGATAAAAATGGATAAACAAACCAAACAAAACTGAATTACCTATTTACTAATGCATAACAAAATTAGAGTGTTACTAGACCAGACATCTTAGGATAGATGATATTCATTGTGTGTGCAATGTAGCAAAACATAATACGAGGTATGGAACTGACACAGTGCTATGCTTATCAAAACTGGTTCACAGAACACATACTACTAAGAATTGACATCATATCTAAAATAAGCAGAAAATTATTCCTCTGAAAATGTGAAAAATAAACTCAAATTCTGTGTGATTTGTTGATTAAATAACCTCAGTTCCTGTCATACCATTAGAAAATAATTTTGGTTTCACCAGCAACTATGTAACTTTGCTTTTTTTTTTTTATTTTTAAATGAGACAATCCGCAGTAAAGCAGTAAATGGAAAACTTGAGACTGTCGTAATATAGAGAGTATCATGAATAAATAACATTATACAGGCATTTCAGACTTTGAATAACCTAAAAGAGGTATTGTTAGCTTTTATTTGAAACTTGGCTGTCAAAAATCTTTTACTTCTTTTGGCATTATCAATGTATTCTAACATTATTGGATATTTCACATAAGAATATAATGTTTTTTAACGTTAGACATAAAACTCAGCATATATGTGACAAATTTAAAACGTTAATATTTCTTTGTGGCAGCTAAGATTTGCTGATTCAAAAAGCAATTACAATTTTAATTAAATATATTAGCATACTATTCTAGCAGCAAAATTCATTTTCTTATAATACTGACATGTATATTGACATCTGACTGTTGGCTTAATTACAGTTAAGCTGTTAATAAAACATCAACTCTGCCTTGTCTCTCTGGATAACTTAACTTGTCCAGGTTTGTATAGTTTGTCAATTGAATTGGTTAAAGACTGTACCACCAGTAAATAAGATTGCTGAATGGATAATCTAATTCAGTCATTAAAATGAAACCATCCCGCAGTCAACATAGATCTTTTCCTTTTATAATGACCAAGTCAGCTTTACTTTGATGAAGCATATTGGTTAAGAATTTGTCCCAAAGCTATTAAGAGAAATCTAATAAAATGATAGCTTAAACAGAATCATTTGTCTTTCATATAAAACAAGTTCAGATGTAGGCAGCCTAAAGACTGCACAGTGAGTCTTTCTAGCTTTCCCTTCCCCAGCACTTGTATATCTGATCTCTGTACCTGCCAGAAGTTTAGCTTATGTTGGTCATGTTTCAAGCAGAAGAATGGTGCAGGATCAAGCAAAGGGTCCATGAACCTAAGAGTCTGTTTTCCCCTTAAGGAACTTTCCCAGAAGTGTCACATAGTAACTCTTCTATTGACTAAAAACTTACCTCTAGTCTGACCCATGTTTCAAGGCTGCCCATGGTAAGGCACAATAGTGGCTCTCCAGTGAAGTCTCTGTTCTCAATAACTTGTGAATTTCTTACTCTGTCTGACAAAAGATTCTTAGCGGATGTGATTAAGGTTAAAGACCTTGAGATGAGATTAAACTAGACAATTCCAATCATGAATCCTTAAAATTGAGAACCTGACCCAGCTGGGTCAGAGACAGAGATGTGACATGAGAACAATTTGCAGTTGCTGGCTTTGAAGATGGAGGAATGTGGTCAAGGCATGTGGGAGATAATCTAGAAACTGGAGAAGTCACAGAAATGAATTTTCCCCTAGAGCCTCCAGAAAAAAATGCATTGCACCAACGCTTTGAGTTTAGCCTTTGAAACCTAGACCAGACTCCTGAACTACAAGACTTGTAAGATAAAAAAGGTGTGCTGTTTTAAGCCACTAAGTTTATGGTAGTTTCATTTTACAGAGATAGAAAACATGGCATTATTTTTTAAAGTGTGGAGGAACCGTGCTCCCAACAAAATAGGATTTCCTTTGGTAAAGAAGTAGAGAAGGGGTATTAGATAGGCAGTCCTTTACTATTATCAACTTCCCATAAACCTTTCTCCTCTCAACGCACCTTCACTGAAAAACAAAATAATTAGAATAAACTAGTATCCCAACTAATTTAGGATATTACTAATTTAGTAGGCTAAAAAGTCCAAATTCTTGATAACATTAATAATATTCAATATTCTAAGATTTTAAATATGTGTCTCTTAGTGTTATAAAAAAATAAATGTCTTCCTCAAAATTACTGAGAAACTGTTGTGGTTCCAGATTTTTATGACTGGTACTCGCTTTTCCAAGGACGTTTTAAGTCTTTCACAGCTCAAGTATTTTCTTTCCCAAGAAGCTTCCTTTGATCATCTTGAATGAGGTAACTACTACACTCCCTCCCATTTCTGTCTCCTTAACATTACCATATATGGTTCCTATCACAGCATTAGTACTTAACTATGATGGGAACTTTTGCTTGCATATTTTCCTATTGTCCTGTAAGAATGAGTTTGATCTTGTACACTCCCGTACCTCAGATACCTGACACATGATATGCACCAAGTAAGATTTCTTTGACTTAATGAGAGTGCAAAGTACTTTAAACTCACATAATGAATGAATTCTAATTACTTAATGTATGTGAAAATTACACAGTTGATGTATTAGTCATTAAAAATATACTAAGTTCTGTAATGGAAGTATGAGCTAAAATATTGTTAAGAATCAGGAAACATTTATAATGATGTATTTTGCATTGCACTTAAAAACTGACAGAAGCAGAATGGGCTCAGCTCATTCTAGGCAGAAGAAACATGCAAAAAAGGCAAAAATCCTGAAATGGTCTAAAAGAGCAGTACTCAAGTTTTAGTGTTCATGTGGATCACATGAAGCATTTCTTAAAGTGAGTATTTCTGATGCCTAATCACAGAGGTTTAAAAAAATCAGGGGGCATCTGGGTGGCTCAGTCAGTTGGTTAGGCATCGGACTCGATTTCAGTTCAGGTCACGATCTCAGGGTTCTTGGGATGGAGCCCCATGTCAGACTCTGCTGTGATAGGTGAAGCCTTCTTGCGATTCTCTCTCTCTCTCTCTCTCTCTCTCTCTCTCTTCCTTTCCCCACTCTCCCCTCTCCCCCGCAGGCCTTTCCCTACCTTTCAAAATAAATACACATTAAAAAAAAAAAATCAGAATCTGCTGAGAAACTTATCTAATAGTTAAAAAAGTAGAAAAGAAAATGGTGAGCACAAATTTAAAAGTCAACAGTTTTATAAATATATGGAATTTTTACCTAAAGGGAAGATATATGGATACAGAGTTGTTTCAATAATTATTGCACTGAAAAACGTAAAATCACAGGACCAGGCAGAGTTCAGACACATTTCTGAGATACAATCAGTAGTATTAATGTGTAATTGGATGGGAGCGAAATGTATAATTTTGAGGCAATTGCCAAGTATTCAGATGAAAACAAACATTGCAGGTAGTTGGGAAGGAAGGAGGAAATTAACTTTTTACAAATAAACTAAGGGGGCACCTGGTGGCTCAGTTGATGGAGTGTCTGACTCTTGATTTCAGCTCAGGCTAAGATCCCAGTGTCATGGGATCAATCCCTGAGCTGGGCTCTGCACTGAGCATGGAACTTGCTTGGGATTCTTTCTCTCCCTCTCTCCCTGTCCCCCACATGCGACCTCTCTCTCTGTCAAAAAAAATTTTTTTTAATTAAAATAAACATGGTTATTTGGAGGTACTAAAACTTATTTTTGCATCCCCCCCCCAAAAAAAAACCTACACAGTTTTATAACTGTGTGTAATATCCTTTTATTTAAATTTGGGTTGGTTCACATGAATTGCTTTGGACAAAGGGTCATTAACAAGTTTGATGTAAGTGAAGACTTGAGAAGCACTTTGATAAAGGGGCTTGTTCTCTTGGCATGTACTCTGGATTCTCCCTCTTGGAATTCCACTATCATGCCGTGAGAAACCTAACTTGGCCATATGAAAAAGCCCCGTGGAGGAGATCAAGACTCTGACCAAAGACTGAACTTCCAGTCAACAGTGAATATCTAGTTATCAAACAACAACTGAGCCATCTTGGAATTGCATTCCCCGACAGAAACCATGAGCGAATAAATGATCCTTGTTGTTTCAAGCCTCTAAGTTTTAGAATGGTTTGTTATGCAGTAGTAAATAACTTAAACAGAAATTGGTATCTAGAAGTTGGGTGTTGCTGAAAACAAAACAAAACACATGATATTGGAATTGGGGCATAGAAGGAGGATAGATAGGTGGTATGGATATAGGTTATAAAGACATTGGTTAAGGCTGGAAGTTCAGTGAAGAATTTATATTACACACTGGAAAAAAATGCAACTTGTGATATGTAGAGGTAGAACGTGTGACAACAGCTGTCATCTGCATAGATGTGAAAAACAGTAAATGTACATAGTAAACTGGCTAAGAAGACAAACAAGTTTTGAAAGGCTTCCTTTACTGAATATGATATAGTAAGTTTAGAGAGGGATGAATTAAAGAAGAAACTGCTCAGTTTTCAGGAAGAATCTGGAAGAACATTTCTCAAACCAGAACTTTCTGGGTTGGGGGATAAGAATGTTTTTCATTCCCTGCAGCTAAGAAAAGGTTCCCAAAGGATCTGAGGATCTCAAAGATCAAACCCAGGGAGCTGTCAATAAAAATGAAATCAGACTCAAGATGAGGTCCAACACATAGACATAAGGCTCTTTGTTACCACCTCAGAAAGACTTAAGGGCATTTTCCTACAGGATCCTGACTCACAGCCTGAAGTGAGCCTGAATCTCTAAGAGATTTATGGGTGTGGCTTTCTAATAGAGTAAAGCCCAAAATGATTCACTGGATATTTCTTTTTTTTTTTTTAATTTTTTTCAACGTTTATTTATTTTTGGGACAGAGAGAGACAGAGCATGAACGGGGGAGGGGCAGAGAGAGAGGGAGACACAGAATCGGAAACAGGCTCCAGGCTCTGAGCCATCAGCCCAGAGCCGACGCGGGGCTCGAACTCACGGACCGCGAGATCGTGACCTGGCTGAAGTCGGACGCTTAACCGACTGCGCCACCCAGGCGCCCCTGATTCACTGGATATTTCAAATGTTTTAAAATGAGAAGTCTTCATGGAAGCATCACAGCATGAACTAAAAAAGATGAGAACAGTTGAAAATGAAAAAAAAAAAAAATACTCGAGTCCCTAGTCTCCCCTAATCTTTTATAAAGAAGAAGCACACTGAGAAAGTTACCTATAAACATGGACTGTTTCTTATGGAAAAAGAAGTACGGCTCAGAAAGTGGGTCCAGGAAGCCAGAGGATAGAGCCAAGTACCAAGGAAATGCACTCTCAGAGAGCAAAACTTTGTCTTGAGTTTACTCTGTTGAATCCACAGACCAAAGTAATCATATTCATTTAAAATAATGGCAGGACAAAAGAGTAATATATATTTTTAAAATTATTTGATACCGTATGACTTTTTGACTCAGAACAGGCATGTTAATCCCTCTACATTATTTTATACATTAGATATCACTATCTTCTGTATATAAAATATTTTAAAGTAGTAATCTTTTTTGTGGGTAAGCTGATATTGTGAGCCATATTACATACCATTTATTTCTTAAACTTTGTTCTCTTTTTTTACAAAAGCAAAACTTTAGCATTTGTTGGAAAAATTTGTCTTTTAAGTATTCAGGTCTGGTAAGGACATTTTTAATGTCCTCAAATAAAGATAGTAATTCACTTAAGGTCTGCATGTTCTTTGTATCTAAAACAAACCAACATCCGACTTCAGCCAGGTCACGATCTCACGGTCAGGGAGTTCAAGCCCCGCGTCGGGCTCTGGGCTGATGGCTCAGAGCCTGGAGCCTGTTTCCGACTCTGTGTCTCCCTCTCTCTCTGCCCCTGCCCCGTTCATGCTCTGTCTCTCTCTGTCCCAAAAATAAATAAAGGTTGAAAAAAATTAAAAAAAAAAAATAAAACAAACCAACAAAAAACAAGTAAGATGAATGATGACAGAAAATTTCAGTAAGTTACATTAATTTATCCAGAAGCACTTGAAGAGAAATACATAAGATAAAAAATTACATAATATCTAGTTATTTTTTCTCAATTTTATGTTAGAAGAACATATCTCTAATACTGTTACCAATGAATATATTCTAAAAGGCAGAAAGGATCCAACTACAGATTAAGAGATCCTATATAATATATATATATGTATGTATATACATATATATATATTTATTATATGGACATTCTTCTTAATTTAAATTTATTAAGCAGAAGAATTTCAAAATAATTAGGTCCTAGATTTGAATTCAATAAAACAGCAGAATTATGCTACAGGGAGACAAAGGTATTGATTACTTTCCTGGAAATCATATGGGTATCATACTTGCCATAAAAGATTAAGTAGCAAGAAGCTAAACAATGTAAACTAGAATCTAAACCAGTAGGAAAAATACCAAGTAGTGTGTGTGTGTCTGTGTGTGTGTGTGTGTGTGTGTGTGTGCGTGTTGTGTGTATATATGCACATGTGTGTTTTTGTGTGTGTTTGTAAAACTTTGATGAATCTATATCCATTTCCCCAGTCTTGTTCAGCTTCTTTGGGCCTTGATCTTTACACTCTCAAAACTTTTTATTTTGTAAACAAAATCTCTGACACTCAAATGCTATCTTTGAAATGAGCAGAAAGAAATTATTTTGCGAGGTAAAGATGGAATTTGAGATGGTGTTCCTCTATCTTTGCATTTCTGCATTAATAATGCAAATTGTTGTGGAAGCAAAAACTTGTTTTAATTAATAAGGGGAAAGGTAAAGAATTGGAAAAGAAAACATCTATTAATATTTTGATGTATTATTTCCCTTTATACTTTAGACTCATGCTGTATCTAAGCACTCATGCTGTATCTAAGCACTACCTCCCCATAACCACCTGGTCAACTATAACTCTTAGTTTAAAACTAGGTCTAGATGAGTCAAAATTTCTATTACCTGAAGGTGGTGGGTTGCAATTCTAGTCATCCATCTAATGGCGACTTTGCTCAGGGACTTGTGCAGGTACAAACACATTTAAGTAGTAGCTTTTTTATTTTTTTTAATTTTTTTTTCAACGTTTTTTATGTATTTTTGGGACAGAGAGAGACAGAGCATGAACGGGGGAGGGGCAGAGAGAGAGGGAGACACAGAATCGGAAACAGGCTCCAGGCTCCGAGCCATCAGCCCAGAGCCCGACGCGGGGCTCGAACCCACGGACCGCGAGATCGTGACCTGGCTGAAGTCGGACGCTTAACCGACTGCGCCACCCAGGCGACCCTAAGTAGTAGCTTTATACAAACTATAACTCCAATCAACATTTTTAAAGACCCCTATCAATGATGGGGGGGGTCCTAGACCATCTAAATCTTTAATGCATGTAATTCATACATGTATAAATATACATAATTTAAAATTGGCTTGAATACAATGTAGTCAGAAGTTGGGGGAAAATATGACTAACTTAATAACAGTGTCCTTTGGACCTACGGTTATTGACATACACATATATCATATGTGGGACACCTGAGTGGCTCAGTTGGTTAAGTATCTGACTTTTGATTTTTACTCAGGTCATAATCTCACCATTCATGAGATGGAGCCCTGTGCTGGACACACGTGCGTGCGCGCGTGCACACACACACACACACACACACACACACACACATACTCTACTCTCTCACTGTCTCACAATAAACTTAAAAAAAATATGTATATTCATGTGTACGTATTTTCATAATAATATTCTCTTGGTATAAGTACATAAATATATACTATGGTATATGTATGTCTGTAACATACAAAATAGATCTATGGAATGTTTAAGTAATAAGATACACTCACTATATGAAGTTATTTTGTTCCTGAGCTAGGGCAAACAGATAAAAATATATACCTATTTATCTGAAAAGTCTTATACCAATCTACTACATATGGTAGGAACAAGAAGAGTTTAGATAGAGAGAAGCCCATGTCTTGAATGGGTTATAAATGAGCATTTTGTTTGGTTGACTGACGGGATTAGGTAGCTCTGCCCCCTTGTGTTGTTGAGTGGACTCATAGCAAACCAATATGCAGATCATAACAAATTTCGAAACTAGTATTAAGTGTCCTTGACTGTGCCTAAGCATTAAAATCAAATGCCCAGAAAATATATTGATTTTTATGGAGCCCAGCAGTACTGGGTGAAAAAATATATATTATTTCTGATTAGGGTAGAGAACTACTGAAAGAAACAAGTTCTCACTAGCTTTCCATCTCAGTGTGGATGTTTCGCCAGTAGCCTTCCATTAAGTCCTGAAGGGTACCTCAAGACCACTGGCATATTTTCTAGTATTTTAGCAGAGGGGAGTCCGAGGGAAAATACCCTTTCTTCTAGTGTTATCCATTGTGATTAGCTACCTGCTCTTGCTTGGTTTATTGTTTAAGTCATCTTCGGTAAACAACATCGTATACTTTGGATGTTCTTGCTGTCCTCTCTCTGCTGGTGTCTTCATCAGAAAACTCATGCAAAGTTGTCACATTAACCACAAAAATGTAACAATGCCCTCATCCCTACACCTATCCATATGACCTCTCTCAGATCCATTATGTTTATTTCATTTTTCTAACTTCCCAGTGTTATGGTTTCAGAAGATGAACACGTTTCAAACAATTATCACCAGTCCTTGACTTATTTGGAGGGGAGAGAGTTGTCTATCTCCCAAACGTTATAGAAAATGAGGGGAAGGGATCATATCAAATTCTATACCATCCTCCTCCTCCTGTTATTCCACTCTATTCCTGAGAAAGATCTCTGGTCTGTTTTATATAATTTGCACATTCATGGACCAAGTTCCTTGTTATGAGTGTGTACTATGATTTAATAGGCTTGTGTAACCTGTGACCATAATAGTACAAAAAACGTTGCTCCAAAATAATCATGGGAAATAGAAGTTTCACAAAGAAAGTGCTCTTACCAGAGTAAAGAGAAATATTGTGAAGGTAAAAATAAATAAATACCTGTTAACATATAAGTAGAGAATATATGTATGGACTTGTACACAGATTTCTACATATTTTATATAGTTATATAGTGTTAGAGGGGAATAAAAGTGTAATAGAAATAGGACTCAAAGTTAGTAGACTTATTGCACATCTTTTCCTGGCTCTGCTGTTAATTCATGTTATGGCCTTGGGAAAATCTTATTCCCTTCTATGATCGTTTCTTTCTCCTGAAAATCAAGGTTTGGACTAGATCTGATGTCAAATTCAATTGCCTATGGGTGCCAAGAATATAACAAGATGTATGACATTGGCAAGTTGCAGCTCTCTATCTAGCCTCTCTTAGTTTGCATATTGAACAAAAGAAAATAAAAGGAAAATGTTCTCTCTTGTTTTCTTGAACTGTGAAGCCCTCTAGGCATATATCTTCCATCTTGTAAATTTTGAAAGTTTGGCAAAGACAAGCTATACGTCCAGCAAATGCTCTTATTCTCTATTCCATACTATAGAATTGAAGGAGCTGCTAGGTGGGGACTTCAGTTCCCAGTCCCCCTGGCATCTAAGTAGGACATGGGCCTTACCACTAAAGGAATGTCAGGAGAAATGGTGTGTGTCACTTCCAGGTCATAGAATTACATTGTTGCAGAATTATGAAAGGCATATTACTATGTGCATCCTTTCTTTTCCCCTCACTAAGCACTCACAGATAATTTTGAAGTCTTGGGATCTAAAAGTCACAGGATGAAAGGAGAGAATGAGTTTCCAAATAACTGCCTTGTAGAACACACATGATGGACAGTAACACAAAAAAGAAATCAAATTATTTTGGGTTAAGCCACTGAACATTTTGTTTTTGTTTCTGTTTCTCATAGAAACTTTCCTTGTTCTAACATAAAAATAGAAATGGAATAGAGGAATTTTCTTTCCCTTAAAAAGAATATAGATATGCAAGTGTGGTAGTAAATGACAAGAAGACACTTGGCTTGTAGTGTCTTGAGACCTATGTTTGGTGACTGACTGATAGGGACACTCACCTTGAGACATATGTGCTCTTGAACCAAGGAGCACATATGGATTTTCTGTTTTTCCTGTAAGAGTTCAAGTTCCAATAGTTGTGGGATTTTTGTCTATTTTATTCATTTTAATTTCCTGAGCAACTAGAGGAATATTATGCAGATCAGGCTATAAATAAATATTAGTTTGCATAAGCAAATGAAGGAATAAATACATTAAAGAGGCAGTTGTTAACCTCTCTAGTACACTGCTGTTATTCAATAACATAGATTCTCTTTTGTCAGATTTTTCTTTTTTTCAAGAGAAGCTGCAAATGTGAAAAATTTATGTTAATTTCTAACAGTTGCAAATGCTCCATAGGCCAGGGAAATCATTTCTGTGAGTTAGATTCAGCCCACTGGCAGCCAGTTTGTGACCTCTAAATGGCATTATTGATTCCGAAACATGGATGAGCTCAGTGCCCTTGAGAATCCCTTTGGGAGATTTATAAAATTAAGAAAGGAAAATGTTGGCTCTCTTCTCACCTTGTTAATTAGAATCTCTAGGAGTGGGGGCATGTTAATATATATTTTTTTATAAAATTTCACAAATTATTTTCATATAACCAACCTACAATTAATCCATGGAATAGCACTAGGAGTTACTATATTACATAGCTCCAATTTTTTATGTTAAAATTTATATTTTCTGACATAAAACCTAATAAGATATCAGACTTAATTATGACAGGATTTTAGAAGCATAGTAATTTAGACAAAGAAAGTAGTTCTTTATATTATATTATTTCATGAATACTGCATCTTTTTGCATTTGCATTTTATGAGAATTTTTAGAATTCCTTTCACGTCATCAAGAGTCAACACATATCTAGCCTTCAGAATGTTACTATGTATTATAAGAGATATGTAGTGAGGATAATGAATAAATCTATAATACATTCAAATCATTATCTAAAAGAAAGAATGAAACCTTATGTAAACTAAAGGATGAACATTAGTGTTTTCTAGTACCTAAAAGTAATAGTTACCAGATTTCATCAACCCACTTTTCTTTGACTATGGAACAATGGTCATTATCACAAAATTAGAGCAAATAAATGACTCCGATATCAAAAGAAATATTTAAATAGTAATGTGGAAATAACACCACTACTGACTATCACATATTGATTTGAAATTTTAGTAATGTTTGCAAAATTTAATTAGACTAAGTGAAAGAATAACTGATTTACACTTTGTCTCACATTAGGGATCTTCCAGTAATATATTGCATAATACTAAATTATAATTACCCATGTACTTACTTAAATGGTGCAATAAATCAATTTTGATAAATATATTGAATGTGTTGTAATCAATTTGTGCATATTTTATCACTGCACTGAAGCTGGTCCAGTTGTAGATTACTCTAAATGTGAGACATCCATTCATTTTATGACCCTTTATTGAGCTTGTTGGTATAGCTTGTCTGTATTCCAAATACAGGAGATACAAATAATGACAATTACATTTTCTACCTTATTTGTGTTTATGACGTATCAGAGCATATTGGCACTAACCAATAACTACATAAATAATGACTGAATTGCAACTGTAATGATTGCAATAAGATAAAGTCCAGTGGCCTGAGCACATATATTTTGGACAGGGGTAGTCTATAGTTTGAGAGGGCAGTGAAGATATAATCAAATATCAGACTTTGACATTTTATATTGGTGGAGGTTTTTATTGTTTTTGTAATGTTGTTTTATGAGTATAAATTAGAATATAGGGAGACAAGCAGGGATATAGGAAGAACATTTAGAGTGTAGAAAAATCCGAGAAGAGGGTGACTTACCCAATGAATATGGGAAGACGTGGATTGATGAAAAAAAAATGGGAAATAAAAGTAGCAGCACTTCCTCAGAGATGTGAATGTGAATCTCTCTAAATTAGATAACTTTGTAATAAAATTTCAAAATCTTGTAAAAATATTCGTTTTTATGTTGTCACTTTTTTCACATACTATCCTTCACTAGTTGATAAAGCCCATGACTACAGGTTCCATGTTCTTTTTATTTGTCACTGAAGTTGCCATTCATGACATATGATTTAGCAAAGAGCATTTTTTTAAATAAATCAGTTTGATGTGATTAGGAGAATGATCTGGAAGACAAAGAAATAAAAGATAACATCTAGGGGTGCCTGGGTGGCTCAGTCAGTTGAACGTCTGACAGGCTCAGGTCATGATCTTGTGGTTTATGAGTTTGGGCCCTGCATCG
The DNA here is from genome assembly GCF_014898765.1 of Herpailurus yagouaroundi. NCBI lineage: Eukaryota > Metazoa > Chordata > Mammalia > Carnivora > Felidae > Herpailurus > Herpailurus yagouaroundi. The sequence continues at coordinate 90,847,124 of NW_024412388.1, forward strand.
GGCTCTGTGCTGACAGCTCAGAGCCTGGAGCCTGCTTTGGATTCTGTGTCTCCTTCTCTGTCCGCCCACCCCTGTGTGTGCTCTATCTCTCTCTCTGTCTTTCAAAAATGAATAAACATTAAAAAAAAAAAAGAGATAATGTCTAGGTTTCTAACATAAACAACTAGAAGTGTGATGATTTTTTTTTAGGTAAGGGAAGATTATTATCTGTTCTGAACATATTGACATTGAAGGCTCTGAGATATCAAAATAAGGCTATTGAGAGAGTTGGAAATTTGAGTCTGTGGTTCAAAATGGAGGTCTGAGGGATATACATATGGGATCTGTCCACATGCAAACTGTAGAAGAGCAATGTAGACTACATCATTTAAGCAAAGAGTATAAGAAATAAACTAAGTTCTGGAACAGAATGTTGTGAAACTTCGACTATAGAGCTCTTAGAAACAAAGAGTTTTCTTTGAAAACAAAACCAGTAATCAGCAGTCTGACAGGAAGAAAAGTAAAGAATAGTATGGTATTTCTGAAAGTCTAAAGGAAGAATGTGTTTGTAAGAGGGCATCATAAACTGGCTCAAGTAACTGTGAGGTCAAGTGAAAAAGGAAACTTCACAAATATCCATCTGATTTATTTGTTTGAGGTCATTTGTCAAAATTCTTGGCTTCTTTCCTCCCTAGCCCCATGTTCACATATCACCTGAGTTGCTTCCACCCATTTGTCGTCATATACTCACTTATTAAAGTCAGAAATTTGGGTGTACTGTTGATCAGAACTTTATCTACTTCCAAGTCCTTGTGCTTTAACAAATCCTGGCCCTTCTACCTTCAAAATATATTTGCACGTCTCCCTTTCATCTGACCTAGCATACCACCATTCTAGTTCAAACTACCATTGCCTCTTACCTAGACCATTCCACCTGGCTCTGTTCTCACCCTTGCCCCCTGTACCCTTTCATTCCATTCATCATCTTAGAAGATAAAATCGCATGGTATTTATTACCTATTTAAAAATTTCCTGGGACTTTTCTTTACAATTCTCATAAAACCCTATCTTTCTACCATGGATTTTAAGGCTTTCATAATTTAGATCCTGATCTAAAACATCTAGACTACCATTACAATCCCTTCCCTTGCACTGTTTTTCTTACTCACTAGACTGTTCCTGTGGGCCTTTTTTCAAAAGAAAAAAAAAATATTCAAGAATACCACAAACTTCTTGTCACCTTAGGGTTTTGGTCATGCTGTGCCTCCTTCAGGAATGTTTCTTTTTCAGATGTAATTGGCTTTAGATCTCTCAGCTTATCATCTGTTAAAAAACAAGCAAATACACAAAACACTTCTCTTAACGTTTTAGGCAGGCAACACCACTCTACAGCAAATTACTTTTCTTTAAAATTTTATCATTGTTTTAAAATATATTAAAACACTGAAGTGTTTCTTTACTTACTCTCTATACTTTACCAGAGGAACAATGGCCTTTGCTGTCTTATTTATAGTTGCATTCCCCAGCCTAGTCACAATGTCTGCCAGAGAGTAAACATATAATATGTATTTGCTGAAATGAATTGAGTTAGTTAGAACAGTGTTATCAAAGTGATAGTAACAACTCTACATTGCAGTGGCTGGGGTAGTGAAGAAAGGACCCATTAAAACGGATATGATGGGGAAGGAGAGAATAGGACAGTAACTATAATGAGCTGTGTCTTCCAAAGAAAGATTTTAATGCTCTTTTATTGGATATTGTAGAGAGGAGTAAGAATATACAACAGAAATAGACAATATTTGATAGTGAAAGATTACTGAGAAGGCAAGAGTTTCTGTGATTCAGATACTTGGAAAGGATTAATCATTGATACAAGGACACATTCTCTCCTTAAAACAGAAGCATAAAAATTGGGAAGGAGATGGCTGGTATGCATTTATTGTGAACAGTTCTATAAATTTTCAGTTAGTTACTGACTTCATTGCTGATGCTCTTTCCCCCCTTTTTTTTCCAATTATTAAAAGCCTATAGTAACTTCATCATTAGAAAATTTCAAGTTGATAATTTCAGTTCAGTAGGTTAATGGAAAATCTTCCTTAAATCATACTGTAGCTAGTTGCGTATACTCCTGACATTAAATTAATGCCAAACTGTCCTACTAATTCAAATAAAATATATATTCTTTTCCCTATACATTGGTCTCAAAATGCTGGAATATATTAATAAGACATTAAAGAAAGTCATTGTGTTCTGGCTAAATTTGGAAATGCTATTAATTCTCTACCTATAATTTCTACTGCCTGTCAAAACACTTTATTCAGTAAGTTTCATAAACTGGATTTCTGAACTAATAAATGCATTTCTCATTATTTTTCTGATATTGTATATAATTCCTGATGGCTTCCAGTCACACTTTCTCATGCATATATAATCTCATGCCTTAAAAACCTCATGAAATCCTTATGTGAGAGGATGTCAACTCTGATAATTGACAGTAATGCCCTAAATTTTCACTACTGTATAGGTCATTGAAAATTATAGGAAAAATAAATTTAAAAATTTTCTTTTATTAATTTGACAATAACATAACTTCATTTTTTGTAGGAAATCAATAGATTCACTTACGGAAAGAATAGCCTCATTATTTAGGCTCATTTATGTCTGCCTTAATGAGCTGAAAGTAGTAGATACACCCAGATATCAGGACTAGCTTTTTATTGCTAAGTTCTGCATGTTCTTCTAGATCAGAATTGAAGAAAGTGTTAAATATGCAAGAAAAATGTGGATGTAATAGATTGCAAACAAGTTGCTAGGAAGTTTGTGTCTATTGTGTCCATATACCTCTTCTTAGTGAGGGCTCACAAAAGAGCAAGCAGCAATATATCAGAAAAAAAAATCACCAAAGAATATCACTGACCTTAATATAGTGTGGAATAACTGAGCCAGATACATGAAAGTCTTAATACTTCAAAAAGTCATGACTTTGGACCTCCAGGAACAAATAGGAAAGCTAATTGGTCTGTAGGTCTCAAGTTTTTCCTCCACAGGACACTCCCCTTCTTGCTTCTTGAAGTCTACTCTGGCACTCCCTCTTCATCATGGTGTTCACCTATCATCTCTAAAAAGGAGTAATAGGGCGGTTAGTGAAACAAACTACATTCACCACTGCTTTAGCTTGTTCCAAGGTGACAGTCCGTTATCTGTGTCCTTCATCACACTTTCTAAATTTTCTTTACCCGTGTCAAGCCCTCAGGTGAGGCAGGCAGCCTGCCTGGTAGTGTAACACCAACCCTAATTATGGAGTGGTCTGAACCCTTGCTTTTCTTCTTGTCAGACTATAGTTACTGCAATTCTCTGTTCACTTTATCACCAGGAATGGAAGTATCAAAAGACTTCTGTGTGACGTTTAGATCTTTTATACCTTGATAACATTATGTGGCAACAGCCCTATCCCCTCAATATTATCAGAACCAATAACATCTTCCAGTATAGTGATTTATTTAGGCGTCTAGAGTCTACTGGCACGAGAATCCCAAAATACCCTGGTCACAGTGGTATTAGGTTTAGTAATCCTTACTCTACCCACTGGTGGAAGCGTTCTGCTCCTGGGATCTAGCACCAATTGTCCAGCATTATAGGAAGGACAAATTCCACAGGACAGTTACTGGAACTAATGGTGGGAAAGGTCAGTTATAGCTTTCTGTTTTCTAGACCCATCTATTCTGGCATTTGGAGATACAGCAACATATGCTGGTCTTTGGTTCAATAAATATACTATATACCTTCCTGGAAGAAAGCATAACAACCCAGGCTAGCCCCAGCCCTTCTGTAAGCAATTCCAAATTTCCATCAGGTCATCTGCTTCTAGATTATGCAATATACTGTAGTGGATCTCATGGCTATGTGTTTATTGTCACACCTCCTTCACTGTAGAATGTGTTTCTTTGTCTGAGACAAGACTGTGCATTATTTCATGTCAGTAAACAAAACATGTTGTGAAGTCCTAGGATTGTGGTGCTGTCAAAGCCACTGCCTGCAGGAAAGGCACATCACCATCTGCAGTAGGTTTGTTTCCAGTAAGGATGAATCATTGATGCCTAAAGTGAAAGGGTTGTGATGAACTGACTTGATACCCGGTGTTGGTGGTCTCCCTGAAGGAGAAAGTACCACATTTGGGGCTCGATTATGTGCTTTGCTGCTGACAAGTTGGTCTCAGCAACAGCAGTCCTAGTGAGGAGTCCCTGCTGTTGAACTACTCCATAGTTTCCAATCTGCCACTCTGTCCACATCATCCTTAGGTACCTTGCAAAGATAGTCTCTAGCTTATGGAGGTTGAAAATATTAGGGTTTGAAAATACTTCTTCCTAAGGGAGGAAAATAAGTTGGAGAGTGTAAACAGTTCAACAATTAGTGAAATAAAAACAGTGAAAATGAGAAACGTGGTAGACATTTTTATGTGTCAACTTGACTGGTCTTTGGATGTCCAGATTAAACATAATTTTGGGTGTGTTTGAGTGGATGCTTCTGGGCGAGATTAACATTTGAGTTGATGGACTCGGTAAAGAAATAGCCTGCCCCAATGTGGGCATCATTCAATCCCTTGACAGTCTGACTAGAACAAAAGGCAGAGGAATGAAGAATTCACCCCTTTTTTCTCTGCCTCACTAATTGAGCTGGAACCTCTTTCCTTTTTCATCCCTTTGACTGGTATTTACACCATCAGCTGACCTGGCTCTCAGGTCCTTCAGACTGAGACTTAATTACACCACTGGATTTTCTGGATCTCCAGTTTACAGATCATGGGATTTCCCACCCTCAATAATCACATGAGCTAACTCCTCATAATATATAACAGATCTAGGAGCCAGCGATGGAAAGAGGGATTCACTGCAAGGGCCACACAGGGAACTTCTGGGAATGATGAAAATATTTTTAACCTGATTGTGGTCATGGTCTCATGAGTGTATGTACTTGTTAAAATTCATCAAACTATACACTTTGATTACACATAATCATTAACCTATTGGTATTAAGTATGCCTTCATAAAAATAAGTTTTTATCTACTGATTAGTTATAAAACTACGACACTCATTGTGCATGTATTAAAAACAAAAAATAGCAGGGGCGCCTGCGTGGCTCATTCGGTTAAGCATCCAGCTCTTTCAGCTCAGGTCATGGTCTCATGGTTAGTGAGATCAAGCCCATATCAGGCTCACAGCGCAGAGCCTGCTTAGAATTCTCTCTCTCCCTCTCCTTCCACCCTTCCTCTGTGCACACATGCTCTCCCTCTCTCTCTTTCTCTCTCTCAAAATAAATAAATTAATTAAAAAAAATAAAAATAAAAACACAGAATAGCATGAAGAAAATAATAAAAACTATCCAGAAGCAATCTATATGTTTGTTTTCCTTTATACTTTTCTGCTACTCATGGATGTGTATGTATATTTGTATAAATTGAAACTTTTACAAAATATACACTCAATTTAATAATAGATTTTATGTTCCAGCAAATTTTGCTTTTATATACACTTTTAACAGAAAAGCTGCAAGTACTGTAAGCTTCTCAGAAATGAAACTGAAGGAAAACAAATCCAAAAACACATGTTGTAAACACAAAGATATTTTCTCAAGTGAAATGGGTAATTTAAGCAATAGAGTAATGTTTCCCTAACAAAATGTGAAATTATTTCATTGATGAAGTTAGATGATGATAGATGATACATATGCTGATATTATAAACTGTGAAACACAAAAACCTATAAACAAAAAAGAGATCTTTTTAAAAAAACATTTATTTATTTTGAGAGAGAGAAAGAGCATATGAGCAGGGAAGGGCCAGAGGGAGGGAGAGAGAGAGAGAGAAAGAGAGAGAGAGAGAGAGAGAGAGAGAGAGAATGAAAATCCTAAGCAGGTTCCGTGCTGTCAATGCAGAGCACAACATAGGGCTCAGACTCATGAATGGTGAGATCATGACCTGAGCCGAAATCAAGAGTCCAAAGCTTAACCGACTGAGACACCCAGGCACCCCAAAAAAGAGATCTTTTTAATAGTAATCTGTCTATGGTTACCAAAAGCCATAACACAATTCATGTTATCCCATTAATTGTTTTACTAGGAATTATTTATGAAAAAGTATCAGTAATTCAGCTAAAATCTAGATGAAAGGGAAGTTGATTTAATATTTTCTAAAATAGCAAAAAATTTACATAACTTAATTGCCCCATCAATACAAGAGTAATTATGCTGAAGAAAGCAGTCTCCATGTGAAACAGAACTTCAGTGTATGTTAAAATCTCAACTAATGCAGATATTTATATTTGTTTCTCTATTTAAACACTATAAGCCAGTTACCGATTTGAAGTATTTTACTGCACAACTCATGTGACTTATGTTATAGGAGCGCCACACTTAAGTAGCTTTTAATTGCTTTATGACTACAAACCCATCCCTCTCTTTCCTAGTTGAATATGTGCTGTTATATATCTTCTACCTATGGTTACTAGGCTTTTACTCCCCTGGTGACCTCAAAATTAATCTGAAAGGGAGTCATTGATTGTATTTGTTTATACAAAAGGTCAATAATTTTGGGGCACCTTGGTGGCTCAGTCAGTTAAGCGTCCGACTTCGGCTCAGGTCATGATCTCACGGTCCATGAGTTCAAGCCCCGCGTCGGGCTCTGTGCTAACAGCTCAGAGCCTGGAGCCTGCTTCAGATTCTGTGTCTCCCTCTCTCTCTGACCCTCCCCCATTCATGCTCTGTCTCTGTCTCAAAAATAAAATAAACATTAAAAAAATTAAAAAAAAACAAAAGGTCAATTATTTTAACATGGTACTGGGGTACTGCCAACTGATGAGTGCTTCTCTCCTTCCTTCTCACAATTCAGTTCTTATAAAGAACAAAATCTTGTTTTTAATTTCTTAGTCTGTGGTATTATTTTTTCCCAACATTTATGTAAATTGGTTTTACAAAAACATCATATATATTATGAAGGCATTTAATCTTAGTTTCCAATAACTATTTAAAGGATTATGAATATCTTTGACATATAATACCAAATTAAAATGGCAGCACACAGTTGTGAATCCAACCTAAAGGGAGGACTTAAAAACTACTTCAAGGGTGAATTAAGAAGCAAATACAAGGGTGCCCGGGTGGCTCAGTAGGTTAAGTGCCCGACTTGGGCTCAGGTCATGATTTCCTGGTTTGTGGGTTTGAGCACTGCGTCAGGCTCAGTGCTGACAGCTCGGAGCCTGGAGCCTGCTTCAGATTCTGTCTCTCTTTCTCTGCCCCTCCCCTGCTTGCTCTCTCTCTCTCTCAAAAATAAACATTTTTTAAAAAGGAGCAAAAACAGAGGTGCGTTAGGGGCTCAGTCAGTTAAGCAACCCACTTCAGCTCAGGTCATGATCTCACACAGTTAGTGGGGTTCGAACCCCACATCGGGTTCTGTGCTGACAGCTCAGAGACTGGAGCCTGCTTGCGATTTGGTGTCTCCTCTGTCTGACCCTCCCCCACTCTCACTCAAAAATAAATAAAACATTAAAAAAATTTTTTAAGGAAGCAAATATGAGGAATTTTTTAAAAAGTATATAGTTGCAATTGTACTTCTTAATGGATTATAGCTGTATTTCTGAATTGCTTCTGTGTTTTTTGTTTTTGTTCTGTGTTTAGCACACAGCAAAGTTTAGGTAATGTTTAATTTCTTCTTCAAGTGTAATTTTCCAACCCCACTCTAGGGTCTAGATCCTGTTAGTCCTTATTGATAATTTTTACCTTCAAGATAAGTTACATTTACCATCAGATTTGTCTCATACTGCACAGGTTTTATCAGGGGTGCAAGAAAGCACACACTTTAGATAATTACATCACTCCTAACAAACATTTATGAAGGATCTGCTATGCTCAGGGTGTTGCAATGGTAAATTCTGAAAATTCGAAGATAAAACACAGAAGATCTGTGAGATGGCTCATAAACAATGTTGGGAAAAAAGGACACAATTTCAGTGCAATGTAAAAATGCTTTGAAGAAGTCAACACATTAATAATGGGATCAGAGAACACATAAATGGGGAAAATCAGGAACATTTTTTGAATAACTGAGTTTTGAAGGATACAGTGAATTTTACTGTTAAAGAATCAGTAACAGTAGGTGAAGTATAATGTGCAAAGCCATTGTCATAGGGATAATGAGAATGTATTTAAGGGGATACAAATTGTTCCATATGTCTAAAACATAAAGTTCAAGATGACAAGTGGAAATAGATGAGGCTAAAGGGACAGGAAGCTGTCATCTCACAGAGGGACATAAATGTTGTAAAAATATTTTTGACCTTCTCTTGATGAAGACAGAGAAAATTGAAGAATCTTAACCACGGGAATTATATAACTGCTTTTGCATCTGGTAAAGTCATGCTGGCAACAGTGTGTATGAACTGGAGGCAGGGGAAGATTAGAGGAGAAAAGGTAGGAGGCTCTTGTGATAACTTAAATGGCAGATGATAGAGATCTGACCAAGGGAGGGCCAATGAAATAGATAAAACTGAATAATTTAAAAAGACTAGGGGCTCCTGGCTGGCTGGCTCACTCAGTAGAGCAAGTGACTCTTAATCTCGGCATCATGGCTTCAAGCCTCATGTAGGGCATGGAGCCTACTTTAAAAAAAGGAGTAATAATTATAACTAATATGTATAAAGTGATTCCTATTGTCTAAGTTCATATACCTTATTTAACACTTATTTTATTCTAAGTTTGCATGTAAATTATTTAATATAACTTATTTGATCCTCATATAGTATATGTATTAGGCACCATTATTTGTCTCAGTTTAAAAGTAAGAAAACTAAAACATGGAAATGTTAGTGAATTTCCTCAGGATTACATAGCTAAAAAAGTTCTGGAGTCAAGATTTGAAGCCAGACATTTTTGATCCAGAGTCATTGCTCTGAACCATCATTCCACGTTGACTTGCTTAACAGAAGAAATACAAGATAAAGAACAAATGGCAAAGTTTATTCACTAATAAAGATGAGTGGTAAAGATAATTGGCAATTTGTCACAAGCATTTAGCTTATAGAAGGCATTATGCCATTAGTTTGAGTTAAACATATATATGAAGGAAAAATCTATTTATTTAAGGGTCACAAAGCTATAACCGGGATCCAAACCTTTCAAGTGGTGACGTATTCCATCTCCTCAAAAAGTATCTATGAAAAAAAATTCAAATAATTGCTTTATAAAGACCATAAACGACAGTAAATATCATCACTGCCTGACGAGTGCACTTGCTTAAATGTTCAATCTTTTTCATCAAGATTATGAAAACAGCCTGCTCCCTTAAACTCTGTATTTTCCATTGATTCCTAGAGAAATAAAAGTGAAAAAAGCAATATAATTATTGTTACCTTCCTCACTGACTAGTTACAAGCTAATGACTAATGAATAGCATGTAGTTAATATTTTCTCTAAATTAACTCGTGTACAAACAGGGTACAGATACATTTCAGATTAGTGCTCTGGCAGTCAGTGTTCTCGTGCATTTTTTATTATAGCCTGGTGTGCTAACATTAGACATCCCTAACACCTACCACCAGGAGGGAGGCCAGCAAATACTCTGAACTTCACAGAAGTACAAAATTTCTTATAGTAAAATAACTCTCTAGAGAGATTTAAAAAGAAATGTCCAAATCCTTAAAATAATTTGAGCGCAAACCAGGCTATATTTGTGCAGCTGTCATCTATATGCTATAAACAATGATATCATAACCCGTTTCCAGAGGGCCTCTGATTCTAAATTCTACCTCTGGGCTGACCTAGATTTCCTGAGAATACCTTCTACCTGCTGCTTTGCCTTGCTGTTCCTTCCCAGAGTTTCAGAGCTATTTGTTCCCAGCGCTTGTCTACCTGCTTACATGGAATTTCCCTCCCAGTCCAACACTTTCCAGAGCACCAGATTGGAGGTACATGTGTTATCCACACTCTGTGCGCAGGGCTACAGTGAGCACTATTTTCATACTGGTAGTAACTGTTTGCCATTTAATTTTAAATCTACCTTCTGGCCTTCGAGGACCTGTCTAAATCTGTCTGCTACAAAGAACACCGTGCGTTATCACCCCTTCACAGCCTTCATCACGGTTTGGAGCTAGAGGCTACTGGATGTCGTAGTCTCTCAGCCCATCTCCTGAAACCCAGTCTTCCTTTCTTGTTTTCATTTTTTCAACTTATTTATCTATCAGAGCAGTGTTGTACAGGATGTGGTTTGTGAGAGATCCAAGCCCGGGGCTCCAATTAGAAAGGGTTGAATGAAACTAAAAGCCAGGATAACTGAAATTCATCTACCGTTAACATCTTAGGCTCCAAGTGTGTACGGTGTTGAATAGGTGAGAGGCCTGAAGGGGGGGGAAACAAAAGAATATTTGTTTAATCGTCCTTAGTATGTAAGTTAGGCAAATTTAACAGCTCCCTGTGCCTGCTTCTCAAAGAAATTTGCGCATAGATCCTTCCTCATTACTAACATACTACAAATAAGGCTCATTTTGTTACACTTATCTCTTCTTATGAGGTTTAATATTTTTTAATCTTCTGAAATAAGAAAAATAATAGCGCTTATTGCATGATGCAACACCTTTAAATCAGTGGGAAGCTTTTATAAATATGAACCCAAATGAGGTGTGTCTACCTGGGTGATTTTCAATTCTAATTTTCATACGTACATTAATGTACATGGGCTAGGGTAAGATCTTTGCTTTTAATTATCCTTTGTGTGCCTGACTTTCATTTGCCTCCCTTCCTATATGTTAAAAATCAATGAAAAATATAAGTAATGTATATTAGTCAGGGTTTTTCAGAGAAATAGAACCATCAGAAGATATACCTCTATTTCATCTTTGTGTGTGTGTGTGTGTGTGCGCGCGCGCGCACGTGTATGGATACCAAAAAAGAGAGAAATAGAGATGATGGATATAGAGATTGGGAGACAGAGAGAGAGACAGACAGACAGACAGAAAGGAATTTCTTTTAAGAAATTGGCTTATGTGATTACAGAGGCTTGATAAATCAAAAGCTGCAGGGTAGACCAGCATCTGTAGATGCAGGGAAGAGTTACAGTTGGAGTCCAAAGGCTATCTGCTGGCAGAATTCCTCCTTGCTGAGGGGAAGTCAGTCTTTGTTCTCTTAAAGTCTTCCACTGATAGAAGCAGCCCATCCACATTACAGAGGGTTATCTGCTTTACTGAAAGTAAATGCTAGTCTCATCCAAAAAATGCCTTCACAGAAACATCCAGAATCATGTTTGACTAGATATATGGTCACTGTGGCCCAGCCAGGTCCACACAGAATTAACCATCGCAAGAACCATGGGCATTTTAAATAATAATAATAAGGAATAGAATACATTCATTTTTCAGGATTCTTAATTATAATGTTTATTGAAAGATACGGTATACCCAGTTTTCCCCTTAACTTCTAGCATTTTTCTCCTTATGGAAACATTTTTTTGGTTACTTTATATTCTGGAATGGTTTCAGTTCAGTTCAACTAAATTAAATGCATGCCCGCAAGCAATATAAGGTAAAGTCAGAGCTAATATTTTTCATTATTAAGAAGGGAGATGACATCTCTCTCTCTCTCCACATAATTTTCAACAATTTGCCAAATTGCAGAATGCATTGAAAATACTCTTAGATATTGCCAAAAATCCTTAATTTACCTAGACCTACTAACTCTAACTCACTCTTGATAAATTAAGCAATTTGATAACTCACTCTTGATAAATTAAGCATCCATTTCCTTGTGAGGTAGTTTTGAAACAGCCTATCCCTTGTTCATTTTCTTGAGAAATAGTGTATGTCTTCTGTAGATTTTTACCATAACTTAATGAATTTAGTTATGAGGAACTAAGTCTAAATACCTAAAGATGGCATATGTTTTTTAAATGAAACTTTTTATTCTAAATCTCAGTTTAATATTTCTAGTAAAATGGTGAAGTTGAGATGATTATTTCTAAGGTTCCTTATGTCACCAATGCTCTATACTTCATCATCTTAAACATCAAAGTATTGATTATGCCAGAGAACATACTGTTAAGCCTGAGATACATGGTAATAATAGCTGTTGTTTGTTAAGGACATTAGGAAATGCTTTACATATATATCTGAAAATCTATTCAACAAATCTATGAAGTAGGTATTATTCCCTCTGTGCAGTTAAAGACACTAGGATAATATAAATTGCCATTGTCATGCAGCTAACGTTTTTCATGGTAACATCATAGTAGGTATCATTACCTGCCAAAGTTAATCCTATCTCTGAGTTTATAAAAACTACGGTAGACTTATTTACTCTAACAATTTGAGGTCACATTGTTCAGATAAGCAGTGTTAGTGGGGTTGCCAGATAAAATAGAGGATGTCTGGTTAAATTTGAACTTAGGATAACAATGAATAATAATGATGTATGGGACATGCTTTTACTTAAAAATTATTGTCTGATGTTCAAATTTACTGGTCACCTTGTATTTTTTTGCCAAATCTGATCATCATTAATATGAGTTAAAAATTATATATGCTATGGTATCATAAGTATATACTCTGGAAACAAATCTTAAATCTCAGGAGACAAATTAACCAAGATTTTATTTTTCCTAGTTTTTACATACAGTGAGACTATGCAATCACCATTCTTTGAATAATTGGCATCCCATTGTGCTCATAACTCATACATGCCATTTGTTTCTTCCCTATCAACTTGTTTCAGTTTACTCCTCTCAGATTTTATGTGGAGTGACCTTAATATTTTAAATATTGTCCATCAAAGTGATTTCTCCTTTCTCTCCAGCTGCTAAACTGATCAATCATATTGTGTGAAAAAATATTTTCAACATTTCTCAAATAGATTAATTAACTGCTGAATATTTAGGTTTTGTTTTTTTAATAACATTTCAGTTTGGCATTTTTCCATATGCCTGATGTGGTCAGAAGGCTGATCTCTGAAGAACTGAGGAGTATTAGGATTGCTACTTATAAACAGATTGATGATTCTAAAATACTTAGCAATTAACTTTTATTTGAAAGTTCAGATTACTCAAAAGTCTCAGGAGGAAATTAAGTTATAAAATAAATGATTATTTTGAGCTCATTTATTCATTAACAGTAGAAAAAATATTTCTACAACAAGTTGAATATTCGTGTGTAATCAGTTCAAGTTTTAGTTTTGGTCCAGGCGCTTTGAAAAAGTGACAGTATTTGCTTGTATGGGACCCTTGGTTGGTAGAGTATTTTCTATAAGGAACTGCTCATTAGAGTATTTTAGTTTTATCCCAAACTATATATAATAGAACATCTATATTAGTTTTCTTTTATATTCAATCAATCATAACCATGTTCCTAAAGGTACTTTAGATTTAGATTTCCGTATAAATAAAAGGGAGCAGAAAGAAAAGTATTAGATAGTTCCTAGGATCTAAAAGCTAAAAACCAGAGTAAGCTTAAATATTATTCATGGAAAATATATATCATCTCAAGTTAAAACAAAAATATCTAATCTATCCTACAAAACCCTTCCAGTACCAAAGCACATCTATTGGCTTAGCATTACTAATGGTTTTCCTGAATCAGAGATCCACATAACTCATATGCTCCTGGAAACCTTACCCTCACTTCCTTGGACAACACTTGCAGACGCTCTTTTACACACGTTCAAATTGCCTAAGAAAACATCAAAATTATTTCAATAACCCCAAGATATACAGAAAACCCAAGATTATCACAAAGATACCGATCTCCTTTGGGCTTTACATGAACTTAGTCTCACACCCCTTTCCCAATTTAAAACTTTCCAATTTGAAGCTCACAATCTCTATCACCAAATCTCTTCTGTCAGTAATGCTGTTGCTCTGTTTCATTCACCTTCTTGCTTAAAGTTATAACAACCTATCTCTCCTAGTCATGGCTGATTCCTCTTCAACCCTCCTGATTAGTAGGTTTTGTTTTGTTCTGTTTATGTTCCTACTCCCCAGGCTAACATTGTTTCTAGAGATGGATTGTATTTTCACCTTGACCCTCATTGTCACTTCCTTATAATTATTTTCCACTCTACTCTTCATGTGAATTTCATAATTACAATGTCACCCATTGCTTTTTGCAGTCCTTTACAAACTACCACTTCGTTCCTCATTTCTTCAGCACTTTAGTTACTAACATAGGGTTATTAAACTGTAAAAAAATAACAACAAACTTTTTGTTCTTGTAAAATTCTTTAACATTAATATTGTTTTGTTTTTTGGTGATTCTGATATCTTGGTAGAAGTTGCTTCTAATACCTATCTTTTCCACCTCACTTACTCTAGTTCTATAACTCCAAAAGATTTAAATACACCCATATATTTAACCCACCGATTTTACCTACTTCTCATTGATCCTTATTTCCCCGATGACCTCAATCCACTCTTTAGCTGGTTTATATTGGAACAGTTATCTCTTTATTAACTCCTTTTATGCACTTTTATCTTTCTATTATACATGAATGAGAAAATCCTCTCTATTTCATATCTTCATCTGAATAGATAAATATATGTATATAAATATAAAACTATATTGTCCAGTATCAATTTAAATTGACGAACACCATCAAGTTGGCCCTTGATATTGTTTAGCATAACTATGCTTTTACCCAGCTAGTTACTCTCCCAATCTCAGTGACTTTTTTAATACCTCCTGTCTCCTCAGACCTCATGCTCTCCTTATTTCTCACTTTCAAATAAATAAATAAATAAATAAATAAAAAGCTATCAAGAGAAAATACCTGCCACTCCTACCAATTAAACTATCAACTGTCCCAGACTTTACTTCCCATATTTTTCAAAGGATAAAGAGCCAGTGGCCGGCCATATGTAAAAATATACCCTCCTTTTGTGCACTGGATTCCCTTATTTCTCAGCTATTCATACTTTCCTCTTGTAATTATTCTTTTTTTTTTAATTTTTTTAAGCTTGTCTATTTATTTTGAGAGAGAGAGAGAGAGAGAGTGAGAGAGAGTGCATGTGAGCATGGGAGGGGCAAAAAGAGGGAGAGAGACTCCTAAGCAGGCTCAGCACTGTCAGCTCAGAGCCCAGTGTGGGGCTGTATCCCACCAACAGCGAGAGCATGACCTGAGGTGAAATCAAGAGTCAGATTCCTAACTGACTGAGCCACCCAGGTTCCCCTATTACATTTTTAATAGATATTTGGTTACATAAAAAGACAAATCAATTAATTTGTTATAAAAAAAAAAAAAACAACATTCTGCTGGACGCCTGGGTGGTTCAGTCAGTTATGTGTCTGATTTGATTTTGGCTCGGTCATGATCTCACAATTTGTGGGACTGAGCCCTGCATTGGGCTCTGCACCCCCAACATGGAGCCTGCTTGAGATTCTCTCTCTCCCTGTCTCTTTGCCCCTCCCTCCCTTGCTCTCTTTCTTTCTCTCAAAATAAACTTTAAAAAAGAAAGCATTTGAGGCCATATTTTGATTTAGTAGAGCAGGTTGTGGTGACTGAATAGAAATACTTGGCAACACGATGTCACATGTACCTTGTAAATACTATGGAGAAATAGGAATGAACCTTGTTTGACCTATTAAATATTCTCAAAATGAGTAGCTCTTTAAAATAAAACAAGACATCAGTTCAATTGTGTTAGTTCCTGTGGTATATCAAGGAATTGCACTTAGATTTATATCACTAGAGCATAGAATGGACAAGGTGAATGATGATCTGGTTGAGGGAGAAGTGAGGCCAGTTCATGAATGGCTTCATAGCCTGTACTTGTACTTTGTTCTTTAATGTCAATACCCTCAGGAAATGGAATTCCAGATCATGACAAGTTGTGCAGGAACCAGTTTTATAGTGTCATTTTCCTAATCGGGCTAAATTAAACATCCATCACCATTTATGAAAATAAATAATGCATTTTAGTGCTTTTTGGTGCTATTACAGGTATTTTCCATTCCCATGCCAATGAATTTGAGAAAATCCTGTTTCTTATTATTTTATATAGCAAAACCACATATAACATGCTTATCAATTATTTTTATGAGAATAATTAAGCTTTACACTACTATAATTAACAATACATACCATTCTTGGTAATGTGTTTTCATGATCATGGCTAGTTAAATATTAAATATAATTAAATTAAACACTTTAATGATTACTATTTTACCTACAGGTAAGCTCATTCACCTTAATATTTCAAAGCAGTATTACTGAAGAAATATTGAATTAATTGCCAATAACTTTAGTTTAAAAGGATGTAATAACAATAGGGTAATGGATACATGTATATATATATATATATATATGCATATATATATACGTGTATATACATATATACATATACACATATATATACACACACACACATACATATATATTTATATAATGGATATAAATATCAGGTCATGATTGGGTCATGAACTCATGGTTTGTGGGTTTGTGCCTCGCGTTGGGCTCTGTGCTGACAGCTCAGAGCCTGGAACCTGCTTCGAATTTTGTGTCTCCCTCTCTCTCTGCCCCTCCCTCACTTGCTCTCTGTCTCCATCTCTCTCTCAAAAAATGAATAAACATTAAAAAACATTAAAAAAATAACAAGATATACAGTGTTATTAGACAAGTATATGACACAATTTGGGAAGTGCAGTATGTAGGGCTACCATATAAAAGTGTGCAAGTTGTTGATTTGATTGAAGTTGTCATACCAAGGAGAGAAAAAGAGGCAGCAATTCTTTTTGCCAAGTCTCCTGTCCTGGGATGGGCTGCATCTACCTAGAGGAATTAGTGTGTTTTCTAAATTCACATAAAGTTGTTGTGTAGGCTGGTGGAAGTACCTATCAATATTTTAAAATTTTAATGCCATTAAACCTAGCACTTCTACTTATAGAAATGTATGCAATAGCATTCTTGTTACGTGTTATTTGTTAAATATTTATAATATAGAATATAAGCGACAATTGAATACCCTATCAACAGAGGAATAATTAAATAAGCTATAGTGTACACTTGTAATGTGTACTATTATATTGCTTTAAAAATAATTTGGGGCTCCTGGGTGGCTCAGTCAGTTGAGCGTCCGACTTCGGCTCAGGTCATGATCTCATGGCTCATGAGTTTGAGCCCCACATTGGGCTCTGTGCTGACAGCTAAGAGCCTGGAGCCTGCTTTATATTCTGGGTCTCCCTCTCTCTCTCTGCCCTCTCCTGCTCATGCTGTTTCTCTGTCTCTCAAAAATAAATAAACATTTAAAAAAGTTTTTAAATAATAAGATAAATCCTAAAGTATTACTATTAGAAGATATTAATGAACAAACTGAGGGTTGATGGTGGGTGGGAGGGGTGGGTGATGGGTATTGAGGAGGGCACCTGTTGGGATGAGGACTGGGTGTTGTATGGAAACCAACTTGACAATAAATTTCATATTTAAAAAAATAAAATAAAATAATTACAAAAGATATTAATGGCATTACCATTAAATGATACAGTTGTATACAAAATATTAAAAACCACAGTTTCACATACATTTTACTATAGTCATCTGTACACAGAAATACATGTGATGTGTATATTTCTTCAGTTCTAAAGAACCCTCTATTCTGAGTTGTGCAATCTAAGGCATTTTTATTTATTTATTTTTATTTATATATGAAATTTATTGTCAAATTGGTTTCCATTCAACACCCAGTGCTCATCCCAAAAGGTGCCCTCCTCAATACCCATCACCCACCCTCTCCTCCCTCCCACCCACCATCAACCCTTAGTTTGTTCTCAGTTCTCAACAGTCTCTTATGCTTTGGCTCTCTCCCACTCTAACCTCTTTTTTTTTTTTTCCTTCCCCTCCCCCATGGGTTCCTGTTAAGTTTCTCAGGATCCACATAAGAGTGAAACCATATGGTATCTGTCTTTCTCTGTATGGCTTATTTCACTTAGCATCACACTCTCCAGTTCCATCCACGTTGCTACAAAAGGCCATATTTCATTTTTTCTCATTGCCACGTAGTATTCCATAGTGTATATAAACCACAATTTCTTTATCCACTCATCAGTTGATGGACATTTAGGCTCTTTCCATAATTTGGCTATTGTTGAGAGTGCTGCTATGAACATTGGGGTACAAGTGCCCCTATGCATCAGTACTCCTGTGTCCCTTGGATAAATTCCTAGCAGTGCTATTGCTGGGTCATAGGGTAGGTCTATTTTTAATTTTCTGAGGAACCTCCACACTGCTTTCCAGAGCGGCTGCACCAATTTGCATTCCCACCAACAGTGCAAGAGGGTTCCCGTTTCTCCACATCCTCACCAGCATCTATAGTCCCTGATTTGTTCATTTTGGCCACTCTGACTGGCGTGAGGTGATACCTGAGTGTGGTTTTGATTTGTATTTCCCTGATAAGGAGCGACGCTGAACATCTTTTCATGTGCCTGTTGGCCATCCGGATGTCTTCTTTAGAGAAGTGTCTATTCATGTTTTCTGCCCATTTCTTTACTGGGTTATTTGCTTTTCAGGTGTGGAGTTTGGTGAGCTCTTTATAGATTTTGGATACTAGCCCTTTGTCCGATATGTCATTTGCAAATATCTTTTCCCATTCCGTTGGTTGCCTTTTAGTTTTGTTGGTTGTTTCCTTTGCTGTGCAGAAGCTTTTTATCTTCATAAGGTCCCAGTAATTCACTTTTGCTTTTAATTCCCTTGCCTTTGGGGATGTGTCGAGTAAGAGATTGCTACGGCTGAGGTCAGAGAGGTCTTTTCCTGCTTTCTCCTCTAGGGTTTTGATGGTTTCCTGTCTCACATTCAGGTCCTTGATCCATTTTGAGTTTATTTTTGTGAATGGTGTGAGAAAGTGGTCTAGTTTCAACCTTCTGCATGTTGCTGTCCAGTTCTCCCAGCACCATTTGTTAAAGAGACTGTCTTTTTTCCATTGGTCTATGTGTCTGTTTTTGTGCCAATACCATGCTGTCTTGATGATGACAGCTTTGTAGTAGAGGCTAAAGTCTGGGATTGTGATGCCTCCTGCTTTGGTCTTCTTCTTCAAAATTACTTTGGCTATTCGGGGCCTTTTGTGGTTCCATATGAATTTTAGGATTGCTTGTTCTAGTTTCGAGAAGAATGCTGGTGCAATTTTGATTGGGATTGCATTGAATGTGTAGATAGCTTTGGGTAGTATTGACATTTTGACAATATTTATTCTTCCAATCCATGAGCAGGGAATGTCTTTCCATTTCTTTAAATCTTCTTCAATTACCTTCATAAGCTTTCTATAGTTTTCAGCATACAGATCCTTTACATCTTTGGTTAGATTTATTCCTAGGTATTTTATGCTTCTTGGCGCAATTGTGAATGGGATCAGTTTCTTTATTTGTCTTTCTGTTGCTTCATTGTTAGTGTATAAGAATGCAACTGATTTCTGTACATTGATTTTGTACCCTGCAACTTTGCTGAATTCATGTATGAGTTCTAGCAGACTTTTGGTGGAGTCTATCGGATTTTCCATGTATACTAGCATGTCATCTGCAAAAAGCGAAAGCTTGACTTCTTTGCCAATTTTGATGCCTTTGATTTCCTTTTGTTGTCTGATTGCTGATGCCAGAACTTCCAGCACTATATTAAACAACAGCAGTGAGAGTGGGCATCCCTGTCGTGTTCCTGATCTCAGGGAAAAAGCTCTCAGTTTTTCCCCGTTGAGGATGATGTTAGCTGTGGGCTTTTCATAAATGGCTTTTATGATGTGTAAGTATGTTCCTTCTATCCCGACTTTCTCAAGGGTTTTTATTAAGAAAGGGTGCTGGATTTTGTCAAAGGCCTTTTCTGCATCGATTGACAGGATCATATGGTTTTTCTCTTTTTTTTTGTTAGTGTGATGTATCACGTTGATTGATTTGCGAATGTTGAACCAGCCCTGCATCCCAGGAATGAATCCCACTTGATCATGTCTAAGGCATTTTTAGAAAACAATAAGAGCACAGGTCACCAAACTATTTTTAGGTATATTAAAGTTCAAGTAAATTAGACATCTACCTGTAGAGTTTTTTCTTATAATTTTTAACATCAAAAATAGATCTTGGTGAAAGAATCTGTAATTTCTGTATTATTAGAAGCATACATAATAAAATACAAACTCAAATATTAAGAGTATTTACACTTGGATCATGAAAACAAATACATATAGGGATTCTACTTGTACATTTTGATAAAATATAAATTGGTGATGTTTTCTGCATTAACCATGTGTAGGCTTTTAAATCATTTTATTTTAATCATTTCATTTTAAAATATTAATATTTAACATTTAATATGCCATTTAATATTTAATTTTAGATCTATTTTAATTTAAATATTATTTTAATAATAAATAAAATGTTTAATATTTAATAAATCATTTACATTTTAATATAATCTAATAAATCATAATATTTTAATAAAATAGTGCAGATTGCTTAATTGTGTAGGGAGATTTTAATACTTTTCAATCACCTTAGGACAGGTCATGAAAATAAAAATAATAATCAGGGTATTCTCAAATCTATAATAATTAAGTTTAAATTAATGTTTACAGGTTAATATTAGTCCTTTATAACTTACTCAGAATTGAGTAAATAAAAATTTTTAGGGCCATTATGTGCTTAGCACTCTTTAAATCAATGCGATCCAATAGTGGATAAGATTTACACCCTTCTTCCATTCATGAAAGTTATTTTAGAAATATTTTGTGCATAATTACAAATGAAGGAGAATTTTATTTCAAGACTATTTGACGTATTACAGAAAGGTGCTATTAGGCAATCATGAAACCTGGAATGTTTTCCTGAGAGAGCAGATTGTGAAATAAAATGCACAATAAATTTATAACCAGTGTAAAACTTAAAATATTTAAAATATCTTCCTAAAAAGGAAATAAATAATGGATGTTGCAATAGTTTTCATAGAAAATAATAAAATGGGACTCTTACTAATTAAGGGGAATAAAGCTTAATTTGGAAGAAATCACTTACCATTAAATGACTCATTAAATAAGAAAACAATGAAGATAAGTTATTAAGTCAGAAAAATACAAATTCTCATCCCCAGCAAATCTGGGGAAAAGTAGCAAAGAAAGAAAAGAAAAGAGAGAGAGAGAGACAAAGAGAAAGTAGGGAGAGAGAGAACAGAGGGCAAGAATAGAAAGAAAAAAAAGAAGGGAGAAAGGAAGAAAGGAAAGAAGGATGGATTTTGGATACAGAAGGGAAATAATAGCATTTTAAAATAAATTGAAAGACTAAATTATTAAAATAACAAAATATTTCTAATACATCATGAAAATTGTAGTCTATCGTGTAGAAATAAGGTAGATCTATAACAAGAGATACAAGAGATATTTTAAATAAGAGAAAAACTCAGAAGAAATAAGGAGATATGAAAACTATCACCAAAGGTAAATGTTAAGTACCATCCATATTTTGATGTACAATTCTCATTAAATAAATATCAGAGTTAAAACATAAATAAATACAGAGACCAACCAAGCTTGGAGAGAAAGAAAACAAAAATTTCAAATAAAGTGATTAATCTAGTCAATAGGCCAAGGTGAGTATCATATGAATATTTTTTAAAGATTAATAGGTCACTTGAAATAATGCAGTGTTTGCAATTGAAATTTTTGGAAATTAATGTAGTTTCCATAAATGATCTAAAACTGTCTCTAACCAATAGAGAACATCCTTTTTAATAGTGAGGAAATCACATTAAAGGAAATCACATTTTTAAGGAAATCACATTAAAACTTTAGTCAAGTAAAAAAATAGTTGTTCTCACAATTATCACATGACTTTTCTTCTGGGAACTTATTCTAAAATGCAATACATGAAATAATTTATAACGTGTGTGTTTCTTGCACACACACAGGTACACACACACACAGAGAAATGTGTGCCTGTGTGTGTATGTTTGTGAGGAAACAAAATTGTAATTTGTAATTGATTTTTTTTATTTTTTTTTAAATAAATAAATGGTTATTTATTTATTTTGAGAGAGAGAACTTGAGCGCGAAAAGGGAAGGGGAAGAGAGAGGGAGAGAAAAAAATCCTAAGCAGGCTCTGAGCTGTTATCACGGAACCTGACACAGGGCTTGATCCTAGGAACCATGCAATCATAACCTGAGCTGAAATTAAGACTCAGTTGCTTAACTGATTAAGCCACCCAGGCACCCCTGTAATTGATTTCATACTTATCCTAGAAACAGTTTGAGAGGAAAACAGTACGTATTTTAAACCAATGAAGTATCTCCAGACAGTCCCTAGTTACTTTGTATCTGGAGAATGTTTTTAAAACTAAAATTGGAGTGAAGGAAACATATCTAATTTTTTCAGACATCAAAGATTCTTCAAGAACCATCATGATGTTCCTGTATGGAGTATTTTTTCAATAATAATGATTAAGAAGTGACAACTTATTTTTATAGCTCTTTACCATTTAAACACAATGCTCCCCTCCATTTTAAGGTTTAGGAACTGAAGCTTAGAGAATAACTTGCTGAAGTCCATACACTTAGTAACACCAAAGTCAGTGCCCTATTCATTAAAGCATGTTTAGAAACTCAGTTACATCTATTTGGGGTCCTTAGATTTTAACATGCAATAATTCATGTAATGCTTGTACTAATGCTATAATAAGGTTTGTGTGTTATAAATTCATTACCTCTCTTACCCCAAACCACCACTTTTGAACTGTTCCTTGATAGTGGAGATGTTATGCAAATCTTTCTCCTTTGCCACCTCGCACTGTGCTAAGCATGTTAGTAGAGGGTGGGAGAGACACAGGAGGAAAAAGGGGCTTTCTCTTCCTGGTAGCTTTGTCTCACTTGCTGGATTTCTACAGTGTGCTTCCTTGGCTCCAGAGTTCGCACATTTCTCTCCATCTCTAGCATGTGGCTAAAGACAACGTGTAGTTTTCTTCCCTATGAGTTTCTTGAAAGGTGCAGCTTTCTCCAGCACCCAACATGAGCATAGTACATTTTCTCCAGCATTCAGCTGCAATCTGTCTTTGCTATCTGGTTCCTTCATACAGCAATATGAAGAGGCACCCTTGAGCCAGCAAATCCCTCTGATAATTTCCCTTGATATCTTTCCAGTGGAATGCCGTAGATAAGGCACTTTCCCATGGACTAACTCACGGCCCTACAGGTGAGTTTACAGTGAGGTTTTTGTTTGTTTGTTTGATTTTTAGAGGAGTTCACAACAAAGTTGAGAGGAAGGACAAAGATCTTTCCATATACTTTTGCCTCTATACATGCATAACCTCTACCATTAACATCTTCCACCAGATTGGCACACTTGTTATCGTTGATGAACCTACACTGATACATCATAATCACCCGAAGTCCATACCTTACATTAGGATTCATTCACACTGTTGTAAATTCTGTGGGTTAGGACAAATGTATAATGGCATGTATCTATCATTGTATCATACAGAGTATTTTCACTGCTCCTCCCCTCCACTCCAAGGCAAACATTTATCTTCTAATATCTCCCCACCACTCCAGGCAAACATTTATCTTTTAATATCTCCATAATTTTGCCTTTTCTAGAATGTCATATACTTGGAATCACACAATATGTAGCCTTTTGAGATTGGCTTCTTTCACTTAGCAATATGCATTTATTAAGTTTCCTCTGTGTCTTTTCATGTCTTTATAGCTCTTTTTAGTGATGAATAATGTTCCATTCTGGATATACCATGGTTTATTTACTTATACATTCAACTATTGAAGGAAGGACGTGTTGTTGCTTCCAAGTTTTGGCAATTATGAATAGAGTGGCTATAAATATCCATGTGCAGGTTTTTGAATAGACATGTTTCCAAGTCTTTTGGGTAAATACCAAGGAACACATGGTAAGTAAGAGTTTGTTTAGTTTTGTAAAAAATTTCCAAATTGTCTTCCAAAGTGCCTGTACCATTTTACATTTCCACAAGCAATGTATAAATGTTCTTGTGGCTCCATACCCTCAGCAGTATTGGTCTTGTCAGTGTTCTGGGATTTAGTCATTGTAATATGTGTATAGTAGTATCTCTTGTTTTAATTTGCATTTCCTTGATGATATGGGATGTGCTGCATCTTTTTTTAGTGGGGGGGGCGCATCTTTTCATATGCTATTTGCTATCTGTATATCTTCTTTGGTGAGGTGTCTGTTAAGCTCTTTATTCTATATCTTAATCGGATAGTTTGTTGTCTTGTTGAGTTTTTTTGTGTTCTTGGTGTATTTTGGATAACAGTACTTTATTTTATTTTATTTTTTAAATGTGTATTTATTTTGGAGATAGATCACAAGCAGGGCAGGGGAAGAGAGAGAGGGAGACACAGAATCTGAAGGAGACTCTAGGCTCTGGGCTGTCAGCACATAGCCTGATGCGGGGTTCGAACCCGCGAACCATGAAATCATGACCTGAGCCGACCAAATCAGACGCTTAACTGACTGAGCCACCCAGACGCCCCAGCAGTACTTTATTAGATGTGTCTTTTACAAATGTTCTCTCCTAGTCTGTGACAATATTCTCATTCTCTTTACATTGTCCATTATATAGAAGTTTTTAATGTAGTAAAGTCCAGCTTATCAATTATTTCTTGAAACATGCCTTTGATGTTGTGTCTAAAAAGTCATTATACCTAAGATCTAAATTTTATTCTATGTTATCTTCTGGGAGTTTTATAGTTTTTCATTTTACACTTAGGTCTATAATATTTTTTAACTTAATTTTTGTGAAGTGTGTAAAATCTATGTATTTTTTTTTTTTTGGCATGGGAATGTCTAGTTGTTCCAGAACATTTATTTAAAAAGACTATCTTTATTGTATTGTGTTTGCTCCTTTATCAAAGATCAGTTGACTGTACTGATGTGGGCCTATTTCTGGGCTCTCTATTCCATTCCATTCATCCAGTTGTCTTTTTTCCCCCAACACCATATTGTCTTGAATTCCGTAGCATTATAACAATAGCTGAAGTTGGGTAGTGTCACTCCTCCAACTTTGTTCTCCTCTTTCCATACTATTTTGGCTATTCTGGGTATTTTTGCTTCTTCATATAAACTTTAGAATCAGTTTGTAAATATACAGGAAATAATTTGCTGGGATTTAGATTGGGATTGCATTTAATCTTTAGATCAAGTTGGGAAGAACTGACATCTTGAAAATATTGTGTCTTCCTATTCATGAACACTGATTATTTTTATTTTTATTTAATTTTTTTCTTTATTATTTTCTTTATTATTTTTTTCTTTTTATTTTTCTTTAATTTCATTAGCAAAGTTTTGTAGTTTTCCTCATATAGATCTTATATGCATTTTGTTAGATTTATACCTAAGTATTCATATTTTGGGTGCTAATGTATGTGGTATTGTGTTTTTAATTTCAAATACCAACTGTTTATTGCTGGTATGTAATAAAGCAACTTACTTTTGTATATTGACCTTATATTTTGTAACCTTGCAATAATTACTTATTAGTTCCATGAGGTTTTTTGTTAATTCTTTGGGGTTTTCTACATAGATGACCATGTCATCTGTGAACAAAGACAGTTTTATTTTTTTAATTAAAAAAATAAAGTTTATTTATTTATTTTGGAAGAGAGAAAGAGGTAGAGAGAGAGGAGAAAGAGAGAGAATCCCAAGCAGGCTCTTCACTGTCAGCACAGAGCCCGATGTGCGGCTCAATCCCACAAACTGTGAGATAATGACCTAAGCCAAAGTCAAGAGTTGGGCATTAATCGACTGAACCATGCAGGTGCCCCAACGGTTTTATTTCTTTTTTCCTTATCTGTATAACTTTTATTTTATTTTTTCTCATATTGTGTTAGCTAGAACTTCCACTATTATGTTGAAAAAGAAATGGTGACGAGTGTCATCCTTTCCTTGTACCTTATAGGGAAAGCTTCAAATTTCTGATCATCAAGTATGATTTCAGCTACAGGTTTGTTTGTTTGTTTGTTTGTTTGTTTGTTTGTTTGTTTGAAGATATTCTTTATCATCTTGAGGAAGTTCCTCTATATTCCTAGTTTACTGAGAGTTTTTGTCATGAGTGGGTTTTGGATTTTGTCAAATGCTCTTTCTATAACTATTGATATGACCATGCGATTTTTCTTTTTTTAGTATATTGATGTCTGCGATTACATTAGTTGATTTTTTGGTATTGAACTGGTCTACATAAATGGGTTGCATCCCACTTGGTCATGGTATAATTCCTTTTATGCATTGCTGGAATCAGTTTCCTTTTATTTTTTTATGATATTTGTGTCTATATTCATGAGGGATATTGGTCCACAGTATCCTTGTAATGTCTGTCTGGTTTTGATATTATGGTAATGCTGGCCACAGATAATAAGTTAGGAAGCATTCCTTATGCTTACATGCTCTGAAAGAGATTGTAGAGAATTGGCATAATTTGTAACTAAAATGCTTGGCAGAATTTAGCAGTGAACCTGTTGGGGCCAAGAGTTTTCTGTTTTGGAAGGTTACTAATTATTGATTCAGTTTCCTAATAGATAGGCCTGTCCAGATTGTCTATTTCTTCTTGTGTGAGTTTTTTTTTTATTTTTTTTTAACGTTTATTTATTTTGAGACAGAGAGAGACAGAGCATGAACAGGGGAGGAGCAGAGAGAGAGGAAGACACAGAACCGGAAGCAGGCTCCAGGCTCTGAGCCATCAGCCCAGAGCCGGACGCGGGGCTCGAACTCACGGAATGTGAGATCGTGACCTGAGCTGAAGTCGGACGCTCAACCGACTGAGCCACCCAGGCGCCCCTCTTCTTGTGTGAGTTTTAACAGATTGTACCTTTCCAGGAATTGGACCATTTCATCTAGGTTATCAAGTTTATGGGCATAAAGTCGTTCCCAGTATTCATTTACTTTTTAATGCCAGAGATCTTTTAGTGATGTTAGTAATTTGTGTCCCTTTTCTTTTATCTTAGTTAGCCTGACTAGAGGTTTATCAATTTAATTGATCTTTTCAAAGAACCAGTTTTTGTTTTGTTAATTTACAGTGAGTTTAAGACAAATCCCCTCCTGCTAACCTAAATGGAAGATTTCCAGTAGGCTTTCCCAGCAAGCCCTTCAATAATTTATGCATCATCCGAAGAGCCAGGGATGTGTCCCCTTCAGTGAGATCTGGATCCTAACTTTTTTGGAGTGAAGGATCTATTTTGGAGGCCTTTCTATCTCAGCCTCATGGGCAGTGGCTACTCCCTACATCTCCTATTGCTATGTTCTTAAAAGTTTTCTTTAACTTTCATTAGCCAATTCATCATTACTTCCATTTCCTGTCAACTATTATTTAAACTTTTTGTGTTCAAAATGGCATCTGTCTCCTAACTGAACCCTAACTGATACAGAACTGGTCCTAGAAATAATGCCAGAATATAGACTTAGAAAATTAGGAAGTTGTTTTGTTTGAATTCTTAGTGCAATGATGAGCTTCATGCCAGTGGAAAATGGGATGCTAGTAATTGTGACATGCAATAGCATCACTTTTTATCATCTGTGATTAATTGTAATGAAATATCAATTCAAGAACAGTTGGCTCTTGAACAAGATTTTGAACTGCACAGGTCCACTTATATGTGGGTTTGTTTTAAATAAATATGCATACAGTACTGTTAAATACATTTTCTCTTATGATTTTAATAATAACATTTTCTTTTGTCTAGCTTACTTTACTGTAATAATATAGAATATAATACATATAACTACAAAATATGCATTAATTGACTGTTTATGTTATTGATAAAGCTTCTAGTCAGCAGTAGGTTATTAATAGTGAAGTTCTGGGGGAGCCATAAGTTATATACACATTTTTGATGGCATTAAGTGTTGGCACTCCTAACCCTCACATTGTCCAGGGGTTAACTGTACACTTTGGAAGCCCAACATAATGCTTGCACTTGACTTTTATGGTGGTAATATGAACATAAGGTGTGTAGTATGGGATGAATTCTCTCAAATGTACTAGAGTAATTACAGAAATAGAATTAAAAGACCAGGTCCATTAACTATCATGTTAGGTTATTGTTTGAGAAACCGAGAATTTTTGTGACAACTCAAAAACAGTCTCTTGTTTCTTTTGCCATAGGTCTAACATTGTCAAAAAAAAAAAACCCACAAAATTTAAACATGCATGCCACTATTTTAAAACAACATTCAAATTTAGTCTTGTCAAATTTTCATGTCAAAGTTAAGCATTGGTTGCTTAGAAATGTGATCCTGAAACTTGGAATGGAGGCATCTAACTAGAAGGTGGTGGATAAACCACACAAAAATTTATGAGCTCTTCACATCAGTGAAATTTCTAGGGATCCAGTTACCTGGGACATGTTAATATATGCCTTCCAGGTGAAAGACAAGTTCTCACACCTTTCACACATTACTATAAAAAAAAAAAGGTACAATGAGCCATTTTGGATTTGAGTCCCTTGTAAAGCTTCCAGTTTAATAAAGGGACAAGAAAAAGAGAAGAATGCAGCAGTAGAGGCTGCAGTGATAGTAGCTCTACCTATTGGGACTCATAATAATTTGGCACATGTAATGATATTTAATTGCCATGGCAAATAGGAATCCCATATGGAGCCTCTGGCAAACATAAAATGGAGGGTCACAACACAGATCTTTAGCATTATTAACAAACCTATGACTTCTTTTGCAGATAACTGTTATTATTTTGAATTTTTTGCCTGCTACTGGGCCTTGGTAGATAACATAAATGTGAGATATCAGGTGACCATGCAGCTTGAACTCTCCTGCAATCTATTATTAAATGTAAATGTTATATAAGAAACCAAACTGAGGCAGATCTGAAAGGAACAAATATGTTGCATGAACATTGACTCAGACTCTTGACACTGATTCCTCTCCCATTACCTCTTCTTAAAATTCCATACTGCTATGGGCCCCCGAGGCATTCCTTGTGACTGGTTAATTGAGAAAGAAAACAAAACAAAACTCTAGTTTACAGATGCATCTCTGTAATATGCTGGTACTAAGCACTATAATCCTGAGTGCCCATGAGTGACACTGGTAAGGCAAATCATTCGAGTGGGCATAACTCTGAACAGTTGTCTACTATATCTAGATTGGAATTGGCTAGAAGTAAAGATCTTTACTGCTTCCTCTACAAAAGCTCATGGTTTTGCTGTTTTATCAGGAACTGGAAGAGTGATGGAAGATTAGGTGACAAAAAAGTCTGAGGAAAAGTCCTATGGATGGAATTGTCGGAAAAAAATACAGACAGTAGTACAGAAAAAGTACAGTGAGGATATTTCTGTCCACGTGAATGCCTACCAAGGGGCATACACTACAGAATAGGCTATAGGCTATTCAAGTGGACAAAATGAAGACAGTGGTCTTATGGGTAGGGATGGCAGCTACGCATAGACCCAACATCTTGGAATTTCACTTATCAATTTCACTTATATTCACTTATCAATACTGCCCTGGCTAACACTCCTCCTGAGTATGTAATCTGTCCAAGTACAGACCAACACTAAGCCAATATGGCTTTCTTATCTAGGCAGAACATACAGCCACCTTGTGGCAGGTTCTTACGTTGCACCTCTTCAATTAGTTAAGGAACAGAGATTTGTCCTCACTGAAACAGACATGCATATTCTGGGTGTAGATTTGTTTTCTTTGCCGAGGATCACCATCTGTAGACTGCCATCACCATCTATGTACTCATAGAATGTTTATTCACAGTTAGGTTATTCTGCACAGAATTGTTTATGATCAATGAATTAATTTCATAGAAAAGGAAATACACCCATAGGCCCATAATACTAATTTTTATTGCTACACTGCACATCACCCATAAATGTTTGGGCTAATTGAAAGGTAGAATGGCTTACTAAAATCTGATTTAGGTCATCATTTGGGAGAAAACACCCTAAGTGGATGTAGTTTGGTCTTACTTGGTGCAGTATATAAGACACATCATCATATGAATCTGTCACTCAAAAGCAAGAATACTGGGCTGGGAATCAAGGTGTGGCAATGTGAATGGCTTCTCTCACTTTTATACACAATAATGCACTTGGAGAAATTTTATTTTCTGCTCAGGTAACCTTGAGCTCTTCTGGTTTAGGAACTTAGTCATGAAGACTTAGTATTTTAACCAGGGACACTATAATGGTTTCACTGCTTTGGAAAAAGAAGTAGTCACCTGGATATTTCAGCTCCTTATGCCACTAAACCATTAGGCATAAAGGAGTTACACTGGAGTCATTGATTCTAATTACCAAGGGAAGATGGTGTTGCTACTGCCCATTGGAGTCAAGGAATGCTCTGTTTGGATTCCACATGATTCTCTGGGGGCACCTCCTGGTATTTCTGTGACCAACACTAAAGCTTAGCACAAAACTTTAAAACCAAAAAAAAAAAAAAAAAAAAAAAATAGCAAGAGGACTCAGGCCTTCAAGAATAAAGGGTTGGGTCACCCCACAAGGTGAAGAACACTGACCAGCTGAAGTTCTGGATGAGGATAGGGGAAATATGAAATGGATATTAGAAGAAGGAACTCACAGATACCTATTATAGCTTTCAGATTGTATGCAAAAATGAAGGCCATAGTTCACTATGCATTTTTCCCTCCTCCTTCCTTCCTTCCTTCCTCTCTCCCCCCTTTCTCTTTTTTCTTCCTTTCTTTCTTCCTTCTTTTCTTTCTTTCTTTCTTTCTTTCCTTCTCTCTCTCTCTCTCTCTCTCTCTCTCTCTCCCTCCCTCCCTCCCTCCCTCTCTGTAATTGCATGTGTTTCCTGCCCATTTTCTTGTTCACTCTCCTTCCTTTTTTATTTTAGATAATAAAAAAAATGAAAATGATCTTTTACTATCCACAAAATAAATTTTGGTATTAGATACAAATTGGAGAGCAACTTTACACTCTTTATGTAATAGTATTCAGTGATACCATGATAGAACTTGAGGAATAATTAATATATCAATTAATTATATTAATATATCAATGATATTTTATATACATATAATATATCAATCATTAATATATCAATGAGGTTGGGACCATGTGTCTCATTATGTTGGGGAGAGAACTTCCTTACTTTCATAAAGAATAACCATGTCTTGTTAGTTGGGAAAATATAGTAGTTTAATATTGTGTGGAAGTTCAAATGTACATAGAATTGTGCATGGAAGCGTGCCAGTTTCTGTTGCACTTGGCAAGCAACTATACCCAGGGGCCAGTGGTGGTTTTTCTAGCTGTTTTGCAGTGAACTGCCACAAGTGATACCCCTTCCTGTGAATGACCTGTCCCAGCTTCCCCTTAGGTGACTTTACAGGGAGTTCTAATTTGAAACAGTTTCTGACAACCCCGAAACTCAGTTTTTCAGTACGTCCTGGTGAGGTGACTGAGTAAATTTGCCACCATCCAGTAAGCCATGGCTATGCCCTCTCCAATAGCTTCTGAATTCCAACCCTGGTTGGAATTGGTTGGTGAAGGGGGAGTCTTTATATGGGAACTCTATCTCAACCCCAGACATAGTGGCTATTCCCTGTATATGCCACTACTGTATTTTTATAGTTTTCTTTAACTATTATTAATTTCCCATTACTCTAAATTTTTGTTAGTAATTATATATAATAAACTTTCTCTGTTCAGATTATTGTGTAGTTTCTGTCTCCTCATGGAACCCTGATTCATAATATGTTAATTCTATTCTCATGAATAAAACTACGCCTCATTCATGGTATTATGCATATGTGTATGTATGTTTAATTTGTATTATGCAGTTTTATTGGAGGACTCAATTTAAAAGAAAACATTGACTGTTAGAGCATGAAATATTTTTTTTTACTGTTTATTTTTGAGAGAGAGAGAGAGAGAGAGAGAGAGAGGGAGAGAGACAGAGCACGAGCAGGAGAGGGGCAGAGAGAGAGAGAGGGAGACACAGAATCCAAAACAGGATCCAGGCTCTGAACTGTCAGCACAGAGCTGGATGCAGGACTCAAACCCACACTGTGAGATCAGGACCAGAGCCGACTGAGCCACCCAGGCACCCAGAGCATGAAAGATTTTAATTTTTTAATATATTATATAATATATAAAATATATTATATATATAATTTTATATTTTACATAAAATATATATTATATAATATACAATATATTAATAAATTATATATTATTTATATATAATA
>NW_024412388.1:90879288-90881436 GCF_014898765.1 Herpailurus yagouaroundi
TATAATATACAATATATTAATAAATTATATATTATTTATATATAATACAATAAAATATTAGGAGGTATCTAAAAAGAGAAAGAGCAAATAATGGCACAGGACATACAGAATATATGCTCAAGTCTTTATGGTGTCATTGAAGAAAAGTACAGGACATTCTTAAAGGGAAGTTGCACAGATGTGTAAGTCATTAATTTCACAATCCTTTTTGTAGTCTAATTAGGTATTGTAGTTATTACTTTTTGTATCAATTCACTTTACCAAGTTTAAGCAGTTTGAGCACCTAAGCACCAGAAGGTGATAGTTGTCTCCCAATGTTATTTCTTCCCTTATTCCATAGTTATAGAATTCTCTGCATTTTAGTTACAGGGATTTTCTGTTGAGCTATTCTCAAGCTCCCTGATTCTTTCTTTGGTGTGTCCTGTCTACTGATGAGCCTATAAAAGGAATTCTTCATTTCTGTAACAGTGTTTTTTGTTTCTAACATTTCCTTATGATTTGTAGTAAGTTTTCATTTTTCTGCTTTGATTACCTGTCAGTTCCTGTATAGTATCTACTTTTTTGCTTCGGTTCTTTTAATATATTAATCACAGATATTTTATTTTTTTTAATTTTTTCAATGTTTATTTATATTTGAGAAAGACAGAGCACAAGCAGGGGAGAGGCAGAGAGAGAGAGAGAGAGGGAGACACAGAATCTGAAGCAGGCTCCAGGCTCTGAGTTGTCAGCACAGAGCCTGACAATGGGCTTGAACCCACGAACCGTGAGATCATGACCTGAACCGAAGTCAGACACTTAACCAACTGAGCCACCTAAGCGCCCATACTAATCAAAGATATTTTAAATTTCTGTCTGAAAATTTCTTTTTTTTTCTCATTGAATCACCTTTATTTTTATTATTTTTTTTCAATATATGAAATTTATTGTCAGAATGGTTTCCATACAACACCCAGTGCTCATCCCAAAAGGTGCCCTCCTCAATACCCATCACCCACCCTCCCCGCCCTCCCACCCCCCATCAATCCTTAGTTTGTTCTCAGTTTTTAACAGTCTCTTATGCTTTGGCTCTCTCCCACTCTAACCTCTTTTTTTTTTCCTTCCCCTCCCCCATGGGTTTCTGTTAAGTTTCTCGAGATCCACATACGAGTGAAATCATATGGTATCTGTATTTCTCTGTATGGCTTATTTCACTTAGCATCACACTCTCCAGTTCCATCCACGTTGATACAAAAGGCCATATTTCATTTTTCCTCATTGCCACGTATTATTCCATTATGTATATAAACCACAATTTCTTTATCCATTCATCAGTTGATGGACATTTAGGCTCTTTCCACAGTTTGGCTATTGTTGAGAGTGCTGCTATAAACATTGGGGTACAAGTGCCCCTATGCATCAGTACTCCTGTATCCCTTGGGTAAATTCCTAGCAGTGCTATTGCTGGGTCATAGGGGAGGTCTATTTTTAATTTTCTGAGGAACCTCCACACTGCTTTCCAGAGCGGCTGCACCAATTTGCATTCCCACCAACACTGCAAGAGGGTTCCCATTTCTCCACATCCTCGCCAGCATCTATAGTCTCCTGATTTGTTCATTTTGGCCACTCTGACTGGCGTGAGGTGATATCTGAGTGTGGTTTTGTTGTATTTCCCTGATAAGGAGCGATGTTGAACATCTTTTCATGTGCCTGTTGGCCATCCCGATGTCTTCTTTAGAAAAGTGTCTATTCATGTTTTCTGCCCATTTTTTCACTGGGTTATTTGTTTTTCGGGTGTGGAGTTTGGTGAGCTCTTTATAGATTTTGGATACTAGCCCTTTGTCCGATATGTCATTTGCAAATATCTTTTCCCATTCTGTTGGTTGCCTTTTAGTTTTGTTGGTTGTTTCCTTTGCTGTGTAGAAGCTTTTTATCTTCATAAGGTCCCAGTAGTTCATTTTTGCTTTTAATTCCCTTGCCTTTGGGGATGTGTCGAGTAAGAGATTGCTACGGCTGAGGTCAGAGAGGTCTTTTCCTGCTTTCTCCTCTAGGGTATTGATGGTTTCCTGTCTCACATTCAGGTCCTTGATCCATTATGAGTTTATTTTTGTGAATGGTGTGAGAAAGTGGTCTAGTTTGAACCTTCTGCATGTTGCTGTCCAGTTCTTCCAG
>NW_024412388.1:90886436-90900774 GCF_014898765.1 Herpailurus yagouaroundi
ATTTTGTCAAAGGCCTTTTCTGCATCGATTGACAGGATCATATGGTTCTTCTCTTTTTTTTTATTAATGTGATGTATCACGTTGATTGATTTGCGGATGTTGAACCAGCCCTGCATCCCAGGAAGGAATCCCACTTGATCATGGTGAATAATTCTTTTTATAGGCTGTTGAATTCCATTTGCTAGTATCTTATTGAGAATTTTTGCATCCATATTCATCAGGGATATTGGCCTGTAGTTTTCTTTTTTTACTGAGTCTCTGTCTGGTTTAGGAATCAAAGTAATACTGGCTTCATAGAATGAGTCTGGAAGTTTTCCTTCCCTTTGTATTTCTTGGAACAGCTTGAGAAGGATAGGTATTATCTCTGCTTTAAACGTCTGGTAGAACTCCCCTGGGAAGCCATCTGGTCCTGGACTCTTATTTGTTGGGAGATTTTTGATAACCGATTCAATTTCTTTGCTGGTTATGGGTCGGTCTGTTCGAGCTTTCTCTTTCCTCCTGATTGAGTTTTGGAAGAGTGTGGGTGTTTAGGAATTTGTCCGTTTCTTCCAGGTTGTCCAATTTGTTGGCATATAATTTTTCATAGTATTCCCTGATAATTGTTTGTATCTCTGAGGGATTGGTTGTAATAATTCCATTTTCATTCATGATTTTATCTATTTGGGTCATCTCCCTTTCCTTTTTGAGAAGCCTGGCTACAGGTTTGTCAATTTTGTTTATGTTTTCAAAAAACCAACTCTTGGTTTCGTTGATGTGCTCTACAGTTTTTTTAGATTCTATATTGTTTACTTCTGCTCTGATCTTTATTATTTCTCTCCTTCTGCTGGGTTTGGGGTAGTCTTTGCTGTTCTGCTTCTATTTCCTTTAGGTGTGCTGTTAGATTTTGCATTTGGGATTTTTCTTGTTTCTTGAGATAGGCCTGGATTGCAATGTATTTTCCTCTCAGGACTGCCTTCGCTGCATCCCAAAGCGTCTGGATTGTTGTATTTTCATTTTCGTTTGTTTCCATATATTTTTTAATTTCTTCTCTAGTTGCCTGGTTGACCCACTCATTCTTTACTAGGGTGTTCTTTAACCTCCATGCTTTTGGAGGTTTTCCAGACTTTTTCCTGTGGTTGATTTCAAGCTTCATAGCATTGTGGTCTGAAAGTATGCATGGTATGATTTCAATTCTTGTAAACTTATGAAGGGCTGTTTTGTGACCCAGTATATGATCTATCTTGGAGAATGTTCCATGTGCACTCGAGAAGAAAGTATATTCTGTTGCTTTGGGATGCAGAGTTCTAAATATATCTGTCAAGTCCACCTGATCCAATGTATCATTCAGGGCCCTTGTTTCTTTATTGACCATGTGTCTAGATGATCTATCCATTGTTGTAAGTGGAGTGTTAAAGTCCCCTGCAATTGCCACATTCTTATATAGTAAGGTTGCTTATGTTTATGAGTAATTGTTTTATATATTTGGAGGCTCCGGTATTCAGCACATAGACATTTATAATTGTTAGCTCTTCCTGGTGGATAGACCCTGTAATTATTATATAATGCCCTTCTTCATCTCTTGTTACAGCCTTTAATTTAAAGTCTAGTTTGTCTGATATAAGGATGGCTACTCCAGCTTTCTTTTGAGTTCCAGTAGCATGATAAATAGTTCTCCATCCCCTCACTCTCAATCTAAAGGTGTTCTCAGATCTAAAATGAGTCTCTTGTAGACAGCAAATAGATGGGTCTTGTTTTTTTATCCATTCTGATACCCTTTGTCTTTTGGTCGGTGCATTTAATCCATTTACATTCAGTGTTATTATAGAAAGACATGGGTTTAGAGTCATTGTGATGTCTGTAGGTTTCATGCTTGTAGTGATGTCTCTGGTACTTTGTCTCACAGGATTCCCCTTAGGATCTCTTGTAGGGCTGGTTTAGTGGTGATGAATTCCTTCAGTTTTTGTTTGTTTGGGAAGGCCTTTATCTCTCCTTCTAAATGACAGACTTGCTGGATAAAGGATTCTCGGTTGCATATTTTTTCTGTTTAGCACACTGAAAATCTCATGCCAATCCTTTCTGGCCTGCCAAGTTTCAAAAGAGAGATCAGTCACAAGTCTTATAGGTCTCCCTTTATATGTGAGGGCACGCTTACTTGCTGCTTTCATAATTTTCTCTTTATCCTTGTATTTTGCCAGTTTCACTATGATATGTCATGCAGAAGATCGATTCAAGTTACGTCTGAAGGGAGTCTCTGTGCCTCTTGGATTTCAATGCCTTTTTCCTTCCCCACTTCAGGGAAGTTCTCAGCTATCATTTTTTCAAGTACCCCTTCAGCACCTTTCCCTCTCTCTTCCTCCTCTGGGATACCAATTATGCGTATATTATTTCTTTTTTAGTGTATCACTTAGTTCTCTAATTTTCCCCTCATACTCCTGGATTTTTTTATCTCTCTTTTTCTCAGCTTCCTCTTTTTCCATACCTTTATCTTCTAGTTCACCTATTCTCTCCTCTGCCTCTTCAATCTGAGCCGTCGTGGTTTCCATTTTGTGTTGCATTTCGTTTAAAGTGTTTTTCAGCTCCTCTTGACTGTTCCTTAGTCCCTTGATCTCTGTAGCAAGAGATTCTCTGCTGTCCTCTATACTCTTTTCAAGCCCAGTGATTAATTTTATGACTATTATTCTAAATTCACTTTCTTTTATATTATTTAAATCCTTTTTGATCAGCTCATTAGCTGTTGTTATTTCCTGGAGATTCTTCTGAGGGGAATTCTTCCGTTTGGTCATTTTGGATAGTCCCTGGAGTGGTAAGGACCTGCAGGGCACTTCCCCTGTGCTGGTGTATAACTGGAGTTGGTGGGCGGGGCCGCAGTCAGACCTGATGTCTGCCCCCAGCCCACCACTGGGGCCACAGTCAGACTGGTATGTGCCTTCTTTTCCCCTCTCCTAGGGGCAGGATTCACTGTGGGGTGGCGTGGCCCGTCTGGGCTACTTGCACACTGCCAGGCTTGTGGTGCTGGGGATCTTGCGTATTAGCTGGGGTGGGTAGGCAAGGTGCACGGGGGCAAGAGGGGCAGGCTTAGCTCACTTCTCCTTAGGTGATCCACTTCAGGCAGGGCCCTGTGACAGCGGGAGGGCGTCAGATCTGCTGCCGGAGGTTTGGCTACGCAGAAGCACAGAGTTCGGTGTTTGTGTGGAGCCAGCAAGTTCCCTGGCAGGAACTGGTTCCCTTTGGGATTTGGGCTGGGGGATGGGTGACGGAGATGGCGCTGGCGAACGCCTTTGTTCCTCACCAAACTGAGCTCTGTCGTCCGGGGGCTCAGCAGCTCTCCCTCCCTTTGTCCTCCAGCCTTCCCGCTTTCAGAGCAGAGCTGTTAACTTATGACCTCCCAGACACTAAGTCGCACTTGCTGTCGGAACACAGTCCGTCCGGCCCCTCCGCTTTTGCCAGCCAGACTCGGGGGCTCTGCTTGGCCGGCAGGCTGCCCCTCCGCCCAGACTCCCTCCCGCCAGTCTGTGGAGCGTGCACCGCCTCACTGCCCTTCCTACCCTCTTCCGTGGGCCTCTCGTCTGCGCTTGGCTCTGGAGACTCTGTTCTGCTAATCCTCTGGTGGTTTTCTGGGTTATTTAGGCAGGTGTAGGTGGAATCTAAGTGATCAGCAGGACGCGCGGCGAGCCCAGCATCCTCCTATGCCGCCATCTTCCTCCAACCGCTCTGTCTGAAAATTTCAAGAGCTGTGTTGTATTTGAATATGGTACTGATCCTTGCTTTGTCTCATTCTTCGATTGCGTTTTTTCTTTGCCTTTTAATTTTTTGTTCAGACCCAGCTATGATGTATCAGGTAACAGGAAATGAGATAATAGTGTGAGGTTTTATATCAATATGGCTAGGAGTTAGTCTGTGTTTGTTGTAGCAAATAAACCCTATGGCTGCCACAGAGGCTTCAAATTCCTCTAATGTCCTTGTTTTTTCTCTACATTTGACTTTGGGCTTCCATAAGAAGTGCTTCCTCAGATAGATGCTACACCGTGCCATTCTTTCAGCTGTAATCTACCTTTATTAAACGGGAGCTCTTTTGGTAAAGTTGGGAAGAAGGGGGATGTTCTATAGTCTTATGAGTAAATCTCACTCTTTCTTTTAAATGTTTATTTAATTTTTGTTATGTATTCTTGAGAGAGTTAGAGAGACAGAGCATGAGCAGGGGAAGAACAGAGAGAGAGGGAGACACAGAATCCGAAGCAGGCTCCAGGCTCTGAGCCATCAGCACAGAGCCTGATGCCGGGCTTGAACTCATGAACCACGAGACATGACCTAAGCCTGAGTCCAACGCTCAACCGACTGAGCCACCCAGGTGCCCCAAATCTCACTATTAATAGGCTGGTGTCACTGGGCTAAGTGTTTCTGAGTCCTCCTTCTCTTAGATGAGACAGGAGACAGGTGGGATAAGACTCTGGTAATGTCTTTTTCTTTGGAGAGAAGTTCTTTGGGATAGATAATTCTGTGAGCATATTTTGCAATGATTACTCTTTTTCTACTCCTGCTGGAGCCATAAGAAGACCTTTCTTGCCTCTTCACTATGAGAACCTGGTGGGGTTCCTAGAAGTGAAACCCACAAAATGTGGGGCCTCCTAAGACTGTGGCTCTTAGAGATTCACATTCACAAGCTAGCTCATGCTCAGACTCCAGCCATTTATCAAATTATCATTTAATTTTTCTTACTGATTTATGGTCCCAGTGGCCTCTGCTCCAGGTAAGCAGAGCTTGACTGTAATTTTCTGGATTTGCTTGTCTCTCCATATTTCACGGTGTCAGTTTTTCCTGCAACCTTGATTTTCTGATGGGTTCAAGGAGTCATTTTCAGGGGTGCTTGGATAGCTCAGTTGGTTAAGTGTCCAATTTAGTTCAGGTCATGATCTCACAGTTCATGGGTTTGAGCCCCACGTCAGGCTATGTACTGACAGCTCAGAATCTGGAACCAGCTTCAGATTCTGTGTCTCCCATTCTCTCTGCCCCTTCCTCACTTGTACTCTGTCTCTAGAAAATGAATAAATGTTTAAAATAAAAGAAGAGTCATTTTCAATTTGTTCAGATTTTTCTTGTATGAGGACGAGTGATGAGTTGCAAGTGCTTTACATGTTAGCACTGGAACCAGAAGTCAAAGACCTGTGTTGAAATCCTAGAGTTACGGTTAGTTCTCCATGTTAGGAGACAAAACCACCCAAGTTCTAGTCTTTTTTCTTCACTTAAAACTGTATAGCTTTTTATAAACCGTAAGCTTTACAATTGCATTTTCCTTATTAAGGAAATTAGTATAAAAATACTGATCAAAATATCTGGCAGTTTGAATCCTAGCCCTCTCTCTGTCTTGCTGATTGGAGCTTCAGCAGAATTTGAAAGGGCTGATAATAAGCCTGAGAATGACCCTGGAAAGGCCAAGGCCAAGCTGGTTTCCTGCTCACAGAGACCAGCTTACAGTTCTTGGTTGGCCATATTATGTTCATGGCACCTGAAATCTAGGACTACTAGCCATTGACATGTGGGCATGACTGCCGCTGTGTACCGTGCAGCCATCTTGAAGTACCTCACCACAGAGGCAGGTACCTCATCAAAAGACTTTAAGGAAAAGAGCATTACTCCTTGTCAGTTGCATCTTGCTCTCTGTGGAGAGGAAGATTGGACTCTGTCATCAAAGCTACAGTTGTTGCCATTCAGCACAACATAGGGAAAACAAGATAACAGAAGATGGTCTTTAGGATATCTGGATTCCTTATTATCTCCGGACTGTAAATAACCTCACAACTGCCCAGTGTTGGTGATTCCCAGGGATTGTATCTCTGTGGAAAACATAAGTTTTCCCTTTTGTAATTCTATTTGAACAAGTTTCATTAGCTTTCCAACCAATAAAAGTTTTTCATTTCAGTCTTAACCATTTTTAAGTGTTATTATGGCTTCGAAGAAGCCACTGATTCTGAACTATTTTTTTAAGTTTGTATTTTAATTACGATGCAGAAGTTATAGTAACAAACATTTGGTTCTGTGCAGACATTATTTCTACTCTGGTGAATAAGCTCAATAGAGTTTATTCCTCACCCTACACCCCCACCTACAAAATCTTTGTCAGAGTTCTCATGGAGGCAATAGGAGAAATTAAAATGGAAGCACCTATAAGTGTAGAATTTTAGCAATCCATATATTTTTAGAAAAAGGTAATAGTCTCAGGGAAAGATGTACAACATTGTAATAAATATTTTTTAATATAACTTGTTGTCAAATTGGCTTATATACAACACCTAGGGCTCATAATAAATGTGAAATTATGTTAAAGGGACTAAGGTATTCTCAAAGTAAATAGAACAGTGTAGGCTCTGCTAAACAATGCATTTGTCACAATGTCTAAGTAACAGGTCGTGGATCACAGGCAGTATACCAAATTTAAACATGGTTCATTGCAAATACCATAACAGTGTCATAGGACATAAATAAATACTAAAATAGAAGGTGGAACATATACTTTAGCAAAAAGTAGATCTGTAATTCTCAATCTCAAAGTTACTCTCTGAATCACTCTCCAATACTTGTTCCTGTAAATGAATTATTAAAGCTGGCCACAATTATTTCCCTAGTAAAGGAAAGAAAAATAGCAGCAATCTTTTGGTATTGTTGCATGTTTGCTTTTTTTTTTAATCCCCAGTGTATAGATTATTGATATGATGGTAGTTAAATGACAGATGTTTGGGAGATATTTTGTATCTTTGAATTGTTTCTATTAGCTATATGATATCTCATTTCAATCAACCTATTATAATCATGGACTGCGATCACAATGATGAAAATTAGCAATACTCCTAAAAATGACAACTCCTACTGGTTATCTGATACTTACACTGGAATCCAAATTTGTGCTTCCAACAGTATGGCAAAGAAGATGAGTATCCAAGATGAAGAGATGATACAAAAATTGACTTTACTTAGGCTAGGTATGAATCATCTGAATGTCTCCAAACCAAGAGTTAGTAAACATTTTTTTTTCTCTAAAGTGCCAAGTAATACACATTTTAGGCTTTGTGAACCATTTAGTTTTGGGTACAACTCCTTAACTCTGATGTTGACAAAGACAATGTATAAACAAATGAACGTGTCTGTTTCAAAAAACTTCATGTATGTTTCTACTAAAAGTAGAGTTTCATATAGTTTTAATTTGCCAAAACATATTATCTCCCTTTTGAAGTGTTTTAACCATTAAAACATTAAAAGAAAATAATTCTTAGTTTCTAGGTGGTGCTAATACAATCCAGAAACCAACCCCTGGTCTAGGTTAAAAAAACATC
Organism: Herpailurus yagouaroundi; assembly: GCF_014898765.1. Classification (NCBI taxonomy): domain Eukaryota; kingdom Metazoa; phylum Chordata; class Mammalia; order Carnivora; family Felidae; genus Herpailurus; species Herpailurus yagouaroundi. The sequence continues at coordinate 90,893,741 of NW_024412388.1, forward strand.
CCTCTAGTGTTTTGTCAATGAATTATTTTATTTTCCACATCTTTTGATGTATAAAATATTATATTACATATTGGATTAAGAGAAATCTAGAGGTATGGGGTGTCTGAACATGTGATCTTCAATGTGTTTCTTCAGCATAAGGACCTATTCATCTATTCAGAAATTATTTTTGAAGCACTAACATGTGTCAAACACTTCTACTATTAACAGCTATGAACAAAACAAATAAGTTGTTCTGCTCACCATGGAAATCAAGTTATAAACGTAGGAAATATACAATATATAATATGTTGCCAGATGATAACTGTGAAGGGTTATAAAGCAAATTAAACAGTGTAATAAGTGTTAATAAGAGTTAATAAATACAGACATACCTCATTTTATTGTACTTTGCTTCAATGCACTTTGCAGATATTGTGTTTTTGTTTTTTTCTTTTACAAATTGAAAGTTTATGGCAACCCCACATAGAACGAGTCTATAGGCACCATTTTTCCAACAGCATTTGCTCACTTTGTGTCTCTCTGTTACATTTTGGTAATTCTCACAATATTTCAAACTTTTTCATTATTTTTATATTTGTTATGGTGAGCTGTGATCAGTGATCTTTTTGGTGTTACTCCTAAAATTATTTTTGGGACATCATGAACCACACCCATATAAGACAGAGAACATAATTTATAAATATTGTGTATCTTTTTTTAAGATTTTTATTATTTTTAAGTAATCTCTACACCCAGCGTGGGGCTCGAACCCACAACCCTGCGCTCAAGAGTCTCATGCCCCACAGATTGAGACAGCCAGCCTCTGTGTTTTCTGATTGCTCCACTGACCAATTGTTCCCCCATCTGAAGCCTGCCTGTTACCTGAGACACAGCAATATTAAAATTAGGTCAATTAATAACCCAACAGTGGCTTCTAAGTGTTTAAATGAAAGGAAGAGTCTCATGGCTCTCACCTGAAATCAAGAGCTAGAAATGATTAAGCCTAGTGTGGAAAGCATGCTGAAACTCAACACAGACTAAAAACTAGACCTCTTGCTCCAGTTACCTGAGTTCACCATGCAAAGGAAAAGTTCTTGAAGGATATTAAAAATGCTACTTCAGTAAACACACAAGTGATAAGAAAGCAAAACAGCCTATTGCTGATATGGAGAAAGTTTGGTGTGGATAGAAGATCAAACCAACCACTATATTCCATTAAAACAAAGTCTAATCCAGAGCAAGACCGTAACTCTTTTCAATTCTGTGAAGGCCAAGAGAAGTAAAGAAACTGCAGAAGAAAAGTTGGAAGGCGGGAGAGGTTGATTCATGAGATTTAAGGAAAGAAGCCGTGTCCCTAACAGACAAGTGCAAAGTGAAGCAGCAGGTGCTGATGGAGGAGCTGCAACACGTGATCCAGAAGGTCTAGCTGAGATCATTAACAAGGGTGGCTACTAGAAACAACAGATTTTCAAAGTAGACAAAATAGCTTTCTGTTTGAAGATGTCCTCCAGGGCTTTCATACATATAGAGGAGAAATCTGGCTCCAAAGCTCCAAAGGACAGGCTGACTCTTGTTAGGGGCTAATGCAGCTGGTGACTATAAGTGGAAGCTACTGCTCATGTACCATTCTGAAAATCTTAGGGCTTTTAAGAATTATGCTAAATCTACTCTGCCTGCACTCTAAATGGAACAAAGCCTGGATGACCGCATGTCTGTTTACAACATAGTTTACTGAATATTTTAAGCCCACTGTTGAGACCTACTGCTCAGGAGGAAAAATATTTCTTTCAAAATATTACTGGTGATTGACAATGCATTTGGTCACCCATGAGCTCTGATGGAGATATACAATGAGATTAATGTTGTATTCATGCTTGCTAACACAATATCCATTCTTATCAAGGAGTCATTTCTACTTTCATATCTTACTATTTAAGAAATAAATTCTGTAAAACAGTAGCTGCGATCCATGGTGGTTCCTCAAATGGATCTGGGCAAAGGAAATAAAAATCTTTCCAGAGAGGACTCACCATTCTAGATGCCAGTAAAAAAATTTGTGATTCATGGGAAAATGTCAAAATAACATTAACAGGCCTTGGAAGAAGTTAATTCCAAAACTCATGGCTGACTTTGAGGGGTTCAAGACTTTAGTGGAAGAAGTAACTGCAGAGATGGTGGAAATAGCAAGAGAACCAGCGGAGGGGACTGAATTGCTTAAATCTCATGGTAAAACTTTCACAGATTAGGAGTTGCTTTTTATGGATGAGCAAAGAGTTTTTGTTTGTTTGTTTTTGCTTTTTGGTTTTCTTTATTTTTTAGAAAATGGTTTCATGAGATGGAATCTACTCCTGATGAAGATGATATGAAGACTGTTGAAACAACAAGAAGGCATTTACCATATCACATAAACTTAGTTGATAAAGCCACTGCAGGATTTGGCAGGATTGACTCCCAATTTTGAAAGAAGTTCTACTGTGGTATAATGCTATCAAACAGCATCACTTGCTACACAGAATTGTTTGTGAAAGGAAGAGTCAATCGATGCAGCAAACTTCACTGTTGTCTTAGCTTAAGAAATTGCCATAGCCACCCCACCTTAGCTACCAGCACCCTCATCAGTCAGCAGCCATCAATATCAAGGCAAGACCTTCCACGTACAAAAAGATTACAACTTGCTGAAAGCTCAAATGATGATTAGCATTTTTAGCAAGAAAGGATTTTTTTAAATTAAGGTATGCACATTATTTTCTTAGACATAATGCTGTTGCACATTCAAAAGACTACAGGATAGTATAAACGTATCTTCATATGCACTGGGAATCCCAAAAATTCATTTGACTTGCTTTATTGTGATAGTCATTTTATTGCAGTGATCTGTAACCAAATCCACAGTATCTTGGAGGTATGCCTATGGTTTGTTAATCAAATGGATTGTTAAAGAAGGCTGTAAGGAGGTGGAAATTTGAGCAAAAATGAAAAAGAAAAGAGCAGAGAGTATGTCATGGGCTATTAGAAGAAAAGCATTTAAACAGAAACCTGCTGGTGGTTTTTGAAGAACAGCCACAAGGGTCTATGTAGCTGGAAATAACAAGTGAGAGATAAATGGTAGAAGACAAGGAAGGGGAATTATCAAGGGCTAGACTATGTAAAATATTTTGGGCCATATTGAGAACCTTGTATTTTATTGTCAGTAGGTTATGAAGCCATTGGGCATTTTTGAACAGAACAGTAATACTATGTCTGTTTAAAATGATGACTCTGGTTGTTCTCTGAAGGGGGTAAAATTCAGGGATATCAGTTAGGAGGTTATTACTCTAATCTAGGTGAGAAACTAGAGTGGTTTGTGCTGCAGGATTAGTAGTGCAGATGATGAGCAGTAACTGGAAACAAACATTTTTCTTACGTTTCCCAAATTATTTTTGAAAAATTCCAAATGAACATATATGAAACTGTTAACCATGCATATCGTGCACATTGCTTTTAGCCTCTCTCTCTCTCACACACATGATCTATATATATCTATAATCTATAATCTTTACATTCATTTAGTTAACATTCTAACCCAAAAGCTTGATCTCTTCTAGCCACAGGTTAGACATGCATATAAACGGACACCGGCATATATAAAGACTGGGTATTAAATGGAGGGTAATATGTGAATGAAAATGCAGACAGCTGAAATCAATGAAACTCCTAAAAATGTATCATAAGTGCTAGAATTTCTATTTCTTAGTTCATGCTTTATGTGAGGTGATTTTGTGGTAGGATCCCCTCCCTATGGAGAGGGATAAAAAAATCTCAAGGCAACCTGGCTATATGCATACTGGTCACACGTACGTGCCAATATCCCTCATGACCTTGTAACATTCGACCACTTAATCAGACTGCATGTTTGTGTATTACCATGTAGGGGAGACAAATAAATAAAAAATATATAAAAAAACTATGCCATGTGGTGTTCAGGACTCAGTTCTTCGGGTACAAACCCAACTGAGCAGTGTCGGCACAAATAAATTTGCTTTCTGGAAAGAAAAGCCTCTGTGTCACAACTCTCCATGCGAGAATCCTGCTACAATTTGAACAGTGCCATATTTTAATTACCATTAATTTGAAAACATGTAATTCCATATGAGTCCAATCTACAAAAGGCTATTTAGTTTTGGCCTTAAATATACATTTCTTACCTTTGAATATTAAAAAAAAAGGTATGCACCAAACCAAATCTATCAAAAATTCCCTTTACAAATAGAGGAAAGTGTGCATTATTTAGAAATAAGGAGAGACTTAAAGGTTTACTATAAACACACATAAATATATCAAAGAACAGAAAAAATGTTTTTCATAAGGCAATATAGAAGACAGACAAAACTTGATAATGGCAATGTCACATCTTTGTGTGTGTGTCTCATCTCTTGAAAAATAAAAAAAGAAATTATCCATCAAACCAAAAATGTACCCAAATTTAATCACCTTTTACAAGAATACTTCTGTATTTCTAAGAAAGATTTTCCAAAGACATGCAAACTAATATCTGCAAATTAATGTTACATGGGTTTCTGATCTCCCACTCTGTCTCTGTTACAAGATTATAAAAGCTTGTTTTCATAATCAATAAGGGATTATGCAGAGGATGAATTTAATCTGAGAACTGTAAAAGAGAACACAGTCTCTTATTTTTTAAGTTTACTTATTTTAAGAGAGAGGGGAGAAGGAGCGGAGAGAGAATCCCAAGCAGGCTCCTCACTGACAGTGCAGGGCTGGATCTTATGAACTGTGAGATCATGACCTGAGCCAAAATCAAGAGTTGGATGCTCAGCTGACTAAACCAGCCAGGTATCCCGATAACACACTCTTTTTGAGTATGACTTTACCTCTAATAATTTGAAATTTCCTCAAAGATCTACATTTTCTTGGTATATTTTCAAATACTAGCAGAACACCAACGTGAATGTATAGGGACTTTTAGGAAAAAGAGAAAAAGAAACTCTGAAACAGATGCAACAAAGGGAATTGTGAATGGAAAACGGAGTGTGACCTGTTGCCTTGGCTCTAATGCCCCCCAAGGCTGCACTTTGAACAGCATTCTTCAGGGCCATTGAAAGTGCTCTGTTTAGAGTGGAACAAGTTTAAATCATTGGCACATAATGTTTCTTCTATAAGTGAATTTTCTGGTCACTAAGCAGATCACCTTTAAGACCAGTCTAAGCAGGTTGTTTTCCTCACCTGCAGCACACATTGGAAAATGTGAAATGTAAGGAAGGCACGGTTAGAGTTTGTTTACTCACATGAAAAAAGCAGAATTCACAACAGAATTGATTCTTCCTAGTTGTTATCTGTTCTCTTCATTGACCAAGTGTCAAATACAGAAACCTACCATTTTATTCCTAAAATCACCTCCTCTAGTATTTCTCTTCCTTGACTCTGCTGTGGAATTCTCTGTGTTCCCTTTCTATTCTTCAATAGTTATCATGCAAATGTACCCTAGTCCTGTCTGCTTTTTTGCCTAACCCCTAGGGTTCTACTGTGTGCTTTATTTTCAGGGATCTTAACAGAAAAGAAAAAAAAAAAAAAAGACAGTCAGTTAATTAGCTTAATAACTGTAAGTCCAAATCATGCCTGAGACTTGCTTAAATAATGACAAAAAAATAGAAACATAACCTGTAAGAGTCATCCTACAGTTTAGAGTTTAGAGAGGAAGGCTGATATTAATCAGATAGCCATTCAAGTAAATGTAACATCACAAAGGTAGCTAGTGCCACGAATGAAAGATACTTGGTACCACACAAGCACCTATTAAGGTATCGATGTACTCAGGGAGGACAAAGAAGTGTTGTCTTTGGAAATGATTAGACTTGGGTATAGATATGAAGATGTTAATTGCATCTAGGCAAACCTAGAGGCGGAAGTAATCACGAGTACAGAATTTCTGTGGTTAGGGGATCTGGAGTGAAAACAAAGATGAGGTTTGAGAAGTGAATAAATATAAACTCTTGCAGAGATTTTTGAGCTGTGTTTAAAGAAGTATATATATTTTTTGTCTTAAAATTAAATGGAAAGCCGTGAAAGTCTTTTAAGCAGAAAATACTATATGATCATATGTGTGTTTCAGAAATATTCCTCTAGCTGCAATGAGGATGAAAGCAGACAGGAACTGATTGGAAGCAGACAAGAACTAATACTATTTGACCACTTGGAAAGCTGTGGAGTAGTCTCAGAAAAAGATGTTAGTATTGATCATTGGGTTACATGGTATTGAAATTATATTGACTCGTGGCTTTATTTTGCCTTCTTATACGATTTTAATATGTAGGTAATATTTGTATTCTCTTTATATGCATATTCTGTATCCCAAACTATGCATAATATAAAGTAAAAAGCAAAACATTTTATTTCATGGTTTATAAGTGAAGAGGGAGCCACAGACCTCCATGTGTCAGGAGATAAGTCCGTTCTCACCAGATGCACATCAATGTCAACCCAATCTACTTAAGATCCTGTCGGGACAGTTCTCATCAAGATTATCAAGTAGTCACCTCTAGACGTGTGCATGTGCTCATCTTTCTCCAACTCTCACCTCTTTCCCGTTCTCCAGATTTTCCCAGTGTGCTCTCTGGATCTCATACTCTGACACCAGTCTGTCACCTCCTATATCCTCAACCTCCTCTCTGAATTTTTTGAACTTCTTGTTTAACTGAAACCTTGGTTTCCCTGGACAAGCTCTCCTTCAGCTATGTGGGTTCCCTTGCTATTGGTCCCGACATTGGGGTAGATATCCTCTTTGTTTCTCCAGATAATTCTTTCTGCCTTTTCTCTAAAATCCATGGGGCTTGAAGAGCATAGCATCAAAATACCCTCAAGATTAACTATATTATAATCTTTGAGGTATTCAATACTGTGTAAGATAACTTTTCAACACTCTAGCCTCTTAAAAACTTGATCTCCTCTCTTTTGGTCTTACCTTCTATCTGCCCACTCCCTGGTTGTAATTTAGTCTTCTTTTCCTTCCTTTCTTTCTTTCTTTCTTTCTTTCTTTCTTTCTTTCTTTCTTTCTT
>NW_024412388.1:90900784-90917943 GCF_014898765.1 Herpailurus yagouaroundi
CTTTCTTTCTTTCTTTCTTTCTTTCTTTCTTTCTTTCTTTCTTTCTTTCTTCTTTCTCTTTCTTTCAAGTGTTTATTTATTTTTGAGAGAGAGAGAGAGAGTGAGCGAGCATGAGGAGGGGAGGGACAGAGAAAGAGAAAGACACAGAATCTTTAGCAGGCTCCAGGCTGTGTGCTGTCAGAACAGAGCCCAAGGTGGAGCTCAAACCCACGAACCATGACATCATGACCTGAGCCAAAGTTGGACACTTAGCCAATGGAGCCACCCAGGCCCCACTCTCATTCATTCTTGATATCAAATAATTTTCTTACCATACTACCAAAGTATTCCTACAAATTAGCAGTAATAGCAAATTCATTGGACAAAAATTAATGATTGCCTCATTGATTATCCCTTCCCAAACTCTCAACTGCCTCACATGAAATACCAACTTAGATGTTTGATGTGCATCTACCAAGAGAATCTGCTGAGCCTCCAATTTTCAACACTTTATTAAATGTTTGCTTAATTCTTTCAATTGGAAATGCAAAACCTTAGAGTCACTGACCCTTTCCTTCAATTCCTTGTATTTATTTTTATGAAAATAAATTTACTTAAGTCTTCCTATATGCTTGGTGAGGTATACAGGGAGCATAATAGTCAATTTTTTCTTCATCATGGGCATTATAATATTGTAAACTCTAACATATAAATTTCTAGGCTTTATAAGGGGATTGGCCACCTAGATTAATCATACTAAATATCTGGGTGTTTTTTTTTTATTAAAGAGGCATTTATTTTTTGATATCTCAATATGTCCTAATATCATAAAAGCTTGGTTTATATATCTCATAGCAGTTAAGAGGATAGAATTTTAAATATATATATTGGGATGCCATAACCATACAGAAAAGCACACAAATTGTAGTGCACAGACAAATGCCTTATCAAAAATTAAAATATCCATCTAACCATCATCCTGGTAAAAAAAGAGAAAATTGCCTGCATCCTAGAAGCTCCCTCATGCCCCTTCCAATAATAGTTACCTCACTTCTCCCAACTCTTTGACCGTTTTATTTTAAAATTTTATAGAAGACAGTCACACAGCAGATATTTCATTCATCCTTTCCAGCTAATGGAGCAATAATGCACCACAACAAATTGCCCCAAGGACATGGCTTAAAACAATAATCATTTAACCTCACATACACATTGGTGTATTGGTTGAGGGTCAACTGGTAAAGACAACGTTTGACTACATGGCTTTTCTTCAAATATGTAGCTAGTTGATCTTGGCTTTTTACTGCATGTTGGGCTCACATATGCCAATGTGAATTCATTCTTATTGAAGCTGAAGGAGCAGCACTTACTATGGGACTCTCATTACTTGGCAATGGCAGAACTTCATTATGGCACACCCCACCACATAATCACATTTCAACTTTTTCCTTGTGTCATGTTACTATTAGTCCTTTGATCAAATCATGTTACATGGTCAAATGCAAACCTCAGAGATGGTGAAGGACTTTGTCTCTAGTGAGAATAATTACAAAGTTGTATGACAACAGGCATGAATATAGGGATGGGTAAATAATCACAGCCAATAATTCAATATATAAGATTTGCCTTTTTTATTACATTTACTCATGCCTCTCCCCACCATTAAAATATATTCCCCTTACCATGACCAACAAATATCTAACCCAGTCATGTCTTCAAACACCAAATTCTGTATTTCATGAGACGATAAGGTTCAGATATGGATTTTCTTAACACAGACACCTATAAAGTAAAAGAAAGTTGTCTGCCTATAAGTACAAATATCCAGATACAACGATTGAAAAAGGTCAGAATTACTACAATAAACTCTTATTCAAAAGGGAGAATGGAAGCCACAATGCATTTCTTGCTTCAAAACAATCTTGAAAACTTGAAATTTTGCCATGTACTCTATATTGGCCTCCAGTTCTGCTCTCATGGCTCCATACTCAAGTCTTTGATGGCTGGACTCCATAATCAACATAGAACTTTCTTTTCTGTTATTTTTCTTATTCTTTCCTGTAAGACCACTGAGTAATGCACTTTTTAAAAATAAAACTCTTTTAATCTGCTTCTTTTCTGTACAGAGTTGTTGACCCAGAATTCTTATCGTCTCTTGAATAATCTTCATCTCCTTAAGTACAGACGGCAGTGTTGTTGTTGTTGCTGTTGTTGTTTGCCAGTACAGTTATGAACTTTGTATTCTTTCCGTGTATTTAATCTCAGCTAATGCCATATTCTATAGTCACATCCAGTTTATTTTTTAGAAATAGTTGTCCTTCTAGACTCAAATATAGTTACTTTCAGGGCACTGGGTAACGCAAAGTCTGATAATGTTGTCTGTTGCTTTCCTTGATATTTGCAATCACTGACTTGATACCATGTGCACTTGAAGACTTTTGATTAAATGCCAAAGAAAGAAAGATTTTGAGGCTTAATTAATTTTTTATATGAAATTTATTGCCAAATTGGTTTCCATACAACACCCAGTGCTCATCCCAAAAGGTGCCCTCCTCAATACTCATCACCCACTCTCCCTCCCCCCCCCATCAACCCTCAGTTTGCTCTCAGTTTTAAGAGTCTCTTATGCTTTGGCTCTCTCCCTCTCTAACCTCTTTTTGTTCTTCCCCTCCCCCATGGACTTCTGTTAAATTTCTCAGGATCCACATAAGAGTGAAACCATATGGTATCTGTATTTCTCCCTGTGACTTATTTCACTTAGCATAACACTTTCCAGTTCCATCCACATTGCTACAAAAGGCCATATTTCATTCTTTCTCATTGCCACGTAGTATTCCATTGTGTATATAAACCACAATTTCTTTATCCATTCGTCAGTTGATTGACATCTAGGCTCTTTCCATAATTTGGCTATTGTTGAGAGTGCTTCTGTAAACACTGGGGTACTAGTGCCCCTATGCATCAGCACTCCTGTATCCCTTGGGTAAATTCCTAGCAGTGCTATTGCTGGGTCATAGGGTAGGTCGATTTTTAATTTTTTGAGGAACTTCCACACTGTTTTCCAGAGTGGCTGCAACAGTGTAAGAGGGTTCCCCTTTCTCCACATCCTCTCCAGCATCTGTAGTCTCCTGATTTGTTCATTTTGGCCACTCTGACTGGCGTGAGATAATATCTGAGTGTGGTTTTGATTTGTATTTCCCTGATAAGGAGCGACGCTGAACATCTTTTCATGTGCCTGTTGGCCATCCGGATGTCTTCTTTAGAGAAGTGTCTATTCATGTTTTCTGCCCATTTCTTCACTGGGTTATTTGTTTTTCAGGTGTGGAGTTTTGTGAGCTCTTTATAGATTTTGGATACTAGCCCTTTGTCTGAGATGTCATTTTCAAGTATCTTTTCCCATTCCATTTGTTTTGCCTTTTAGTTTTGTTGGTTGTTTCCTTTGCCGTGCGGAAGCTTTTTATCTTCATGAGGTCCCAGTAGTTCATTTTTGCTTTTAATTCCCTTGCCTTTGGGGATGTGTCAAGTAAGAAATTGCTGTGGCTTAGGTCAGAGAGGTTTTTCCCTGCTTTCCCCTCTAGGGTTTTGATGGTTTCCTGTCTCACAGTCAGGTCTTTTATCCATTTTGACTTTGTTTTTGTGAGTGGTGTAAGAAAGTGGTCTAGTTTAATCCTTCTGCACGTTGTTGTCCAGTTCTCCCAGCACCATTTGTTAAAGAGACTGTCTTTTTTCCATTGGATGTTCTTTCCTGCTTTGTCAAAGATGAGTTGGCCATACCTTTGTGGGTCTAGTTCTGGGGTTTCTATTCTATTCCATTGGTCTATGTGTCTGTTTTTGTGCCAATACCATGCTGTCTTGATGATGACAGCTTTGTAGTAGAGACTAAAGTTGTGATTGTGATGCCTCCTGCTTTGGTCTTCTTCTTCAAAATTACTTTGGCTATTTGGGGCCTTTTGTGGTTCCATATGAATTTTAGGATTGCTTGTTCTAGCTTCAAGAAGAATGCTGGTGCGATTTTGATTGGGATTGCATTGAATGTGTAGATTGCTTTGGGTAGTATTGACATTTTGACAATATTTATTCTTCCAATCCACGAGCACGGAATGTTTTTCCATTTCTTTATATCTTCTTCAATTTCTTTCATAAACTTTCTATAGTTTTCAGCATACAGATCTTTTACATCTTTGGTTAGGTTTACTCCTAGGTATTTTATGCTTCTTGGTGCAATTGTGAATGGGATCAGTTTCTTTATTTGTCTTTCTGCTGCTTCATTATTAGTGTATAAGAATGCAACTGATTTCTGTATATTGATTTTGTATCCTGCGACCTTGCTGAATTCATGTATCAGTTTTAGCAGACTTTTGGTAGAGTCTATCGGATTTTCCATGTATAATATCATGTCATCTGCAAAAAGTGAAAATTGACTTCATTTTTGCCAATTTTGATGCCTTTGATTTCCTTTTGTTGTCTGATTGCTAATGCTAGAACTTCCAACACTATGGTAAACAACAGCAGTGAGAGTGGACATCCCTATCGTGTTCCTGATCTCAGGGCGAAAGCTCTCAGTTTTTTCCCAACAGGATGATATTAGCTGTGGGCTTTTCATAAATGGCTTTTATGATGTGTATGTTCCTTCTATCCCGACTGTCTTGAGAGTTTTATTAAGAAACGTTGCTGAATTTTGTCAAATGCTTTTTCTGCATCAATTGACAGAATCATATGGTTCTAATCTTTTCTTTTATTAATGTGATGTATCACATTGATTAATTTGCGAATATTGAACCAGCCCTGCAGCCCAGGAATGAATCCCACTCAATCATGGTGAATAATTCTTTTTATAGGCTGTTGAATTCGATTTGCTAGTATCTTATTGAGAATTTTTGCATCCATATTCATCAGGGATATTGGCCTGTAGTTCTCTTTTTTTACTGAGTCTCTGTCTGGTTTAGGAATCAAAGTAATACTGGCTTCATAGAATGAGTCTGGAAGTTTTCCTTCCCTTTCTATATTTTGGAATAGCTTGAGAAGGATAGGTATTATCTCTGCTTTAAATGTCTGGTAGAATTCCCCTGGGAAGCCATCTGGTCCTGACTCTTATTTGTTGAGAGATTTTTGATAACCGATTCAATTTCTTCACTGGGTATGGGTCTGATCAAGCTTTCTGTTTCTTCCTGTTTGAGTTTTGGAAGGGTGTGGTGTTTAGGAACTTGTCCATTTCTTCCAGGTTGTCCAATTTGTTGGCATATAATTTTTCATAGTATTGCCTGATAATTGCTTGTATCTCTGAGGGATTGGTTGTAATAATTCCATTTTCATTCATGATTTTATCTATTTGGGTCATCTCCCTTTTCTTTTTGAGAAGCCTGGCTAGAGGTTTATCAATTTTGTTTATGTTTTCAAAAACCAGCTCTTGGTTTCGTTGATCTGCTCTACAGTTTTTTTAGATTCTATATTGTTTATTTCTGCTCTGATCTTTATTATTTCTCTCCTTCTGCTGGGTTTGGGGTAGTCTTTGCTGTTCTGCTTCCATTTCCTTTAGGTGTGCTGTTAGATTTTGCATTTGGGATTTTTCTTGTTTCTTGAGATAGGCCTGGATTGCAATGTATTTTCCTCTCAGGACTGTCTTCGCTGCATCCTAAAGCATTTGGATTGTTGTGTTTTCAGTTTCGTTTGTTTCCATATATTTTTAAATTTCTTCTCTAAATGCCTGGTTGACCCTTTCATTCTTTAGTAAGGTGTTCTTTAACCTCCGTGCTTTTGGAGGTTTTCCGGACTTTTTCCTGTGGTTGATTTCAAGCTTCATAGCATTGTGGTCTGAAAGTATGCATGGTATGATCTCAATTCTTGTCTACTTATGAAGGGCTGTTTTGTGACCCAGTATGTGATCTATCTTTGAGAATGTTCCATGTGCACACAAGAAGAAAGTATATTCTGTTGCTTTGGGATGCAGAGTTCTAAATATATCTGTCAAGTCCATCTGATCTAATGTGTCATTCAGGGCCCTTGTTTCTTTATTGGTCCTGTGTCTACATGATCTATCCAATGTTGTAAGTGGAGTATTAAAGTCCCCTGCAATTACTACATTCTTATTGATAAGGTTGCTTATGTTTGTGATTAATTGTTTTATATATTTGAGGGCTCCTATATTCCGCGCATAGACATTTATAATTGTTAGCTCTTCCTGATGGATAGACCCTGTAATTATTATATAATGCCCTTCTTCATCTCTCGTTACAGCCTTTAATTTAAAGTGTAGTTTGTCTGATATAAGGATGGCTACTCCAGCTTTCTTTTGAGTTCCAGTAGCATGATAGATAGTTCTCCATCCCCTCACTTTCAACCTGAAGGTGTCCTCAGGTCTAAAATGAGTCTCTTGTAGACAGCACATAGATGGGTCTTGTTTTTTTTTTATCCATTCTGATACTTTGTGTCTTTTGTTTGGAGCATTTAATCCATTTACATTCAGTGTTATTATAGTAAGATATGGGTTTAGAGTCATTGTGATGTCTGTAGGTTTCATGCTTGTAGCGATGTCTCTGGTACTTTGTCTCACAGGATCCCCCTTAGGATATCTTGTAGAGCTGGTTTAGTAGTGATGGATTCCTTCAGTTTTTGTTTAGGAAGACCTTTATCTCTCCTTCTATTCTGAATGACAGACTTGCTGGATAAAGGATTCTTGGCTGCATATTTTTTCTGTTCATCACATTAAAGATTTCCTGCCATTCCTTTCTGGCCTGCCAAGTTTCAGTAGATAGATCCATCACTAGTCTTATCGGTCTCCCTTTATATGTTAGAGCATGTTTATCCCTAGCTGCTTTCAAAATTTTCTCTTTATCCTTGTATTTTGCCAGTTTCACTATGATATGTTGTACAGAAGATTGATTCATGTTATGTCTGAAGGGAGTTCTCTGTGCCTCTTGGATTTCAATGCCTTTTTCCTTCCCCAGATCAGGGAAGTTCTCAGCTTATTTCTTCAAGTACACCTTCAGCACCTTTCCCTCTCTCTTCCTCCTCTGGAATACCAATTATGCTTAGATTATTTCTCTTTAGTGCATCACTTAGTTCTCTAATTTTCCCGTCATACTCCTGGATTTTTTTATCTCTCTTTTTCTCAGGTTCCTCTTTTTCCATAATTTTATCTTCTAATTCACCTATTCTCTCCTCTGCCTCTTCAATCCGAGTTGTGGTCGCCTCCATTTTATTTTGCAGCTCGTTTATAGCATTTTTTAGCTCCTCCTGACTGTTTCTTAGTCCCTTGATCTCTCTAGCAAGAGATTCTCTGCTGTCCTCTATACTGTTTTCAAGCCCAGCGATTAATTTTATGACTATTATTTTAAATTCATTTTCTGTTATATTGCTTAAATCATTTTTAATCAGTTCATTAGCTGTTGCTACTTCCTGGAGTTTCTTTTGAGGAGAATTCTTCCATTTCATCATTTTTTATAGTCCCTGGAATGGCACGGAACTGCAGGGCTCTTCCCCTGTGCTGTCTGGAGTAACTTGTGTTGGTGGGCGGGGCCACAGTCAGACCTGATGTCTGCCCCCAGCCCACCACTTGGACCACAGTCAGACTGGTGTGTACTTTATCTTCCCCTCTCCCAGGGAAGGACTCACTGTGATTGGTGTGGCCCCTGTCTGGGCTACTTGCACACTGCCAGGCTTGTGGTGCTGCTTTGGTGGGATATGGTGTATTAGCTGGGGTGGATCCACAAGGTGCACAGGGGCAGGAGGGGCAGGCTTAGCTAGCTTTGCTGTAGGTGGGCCATGAGGGAGGGGCCCTGCAGCACTGAGAGGGAGGCAGACCCATCGGAGGGATGGATCCACAGAAGCACAGCATTGGGTGTTTGCGTGGTGCAAGTAAGTTCAGTGACGGGAACTGGTTCCCTTTGGAATTTTGGCTGGGGGATGGGCGTGGGAGATGGCGCTTCCCAGCACCTTTGTTCTCCGCCGAGCTGAGTTTTGTCCTCTGGGGCTCAACACCTCTCCCTCCCGTTGTCCTCTTGCCCTCCTGCTCTTTCAGCAGAGCTGTTGACTTATAACATTCCAGATGTTATGTCCTGCTGGCTGTCAGAACACACTCCTTCCAACCCCTCTGCTTTTGAAAGCCAGACTTGGGGGCTCTGCCTTGCCCAGCAGGCTGCCCCTCCACTGGCCCAGCTCCCTCCCACCAGTCTGTGTATTGCACACCTCCTCTCCCCATCTTCCTACCCTCTTCCGTGGGCCTCTTGTCTATGCTTGGCTCTAGAGTGTCCGTTCTGCTAGTCTTCTGGCAGTTTTCTGGGTTATTAGGCAGATGTGGGTGGAATCTAAATGATCAGCAGGATGTGGTGAGCCTAGCATCCTCCTACCCCACCATCTTCCTCCCCAAGCAAGCCTTGAGGCTTAATTTAAAGCAAAGTCTGGTATTTCTTCCCTTAAAAGGAGGCGCTAGCAATATCAGATCCATTCATTCTGTTTTCCATTGAGATAATTTAAGCTGAGTCTCAGGGCCTGTGATGGCCAATTTATCTCTAGTTATCATTACTTTTAGAATATATTTCTCCTTGGTCCCAACCAAACATGGTAACCAGGGCTCCTCACCTCTTAGATTCTGATCTCTAAGTATATTTTTCTTGCCCTGTCAGTCAAGAGTTCTGCTCAACTGTTCAGCCTTTTAATTTATGTCTTCTTCAAGTCAGAGTAGTCCAAACCAGGACAGCTGTAGACTAAAAGGGACTCACTCCCAAATCAAGGTTTAAGATTTTATATTTCTTTTTCTGTAAGAATTTGAGCCAAAACTTTATGTAGTCATTAGCCATCCAATGCCTTCAAAAAGATTTTTTCTTTCTTTCTTTTTATTTAATCCAAGTCTTCTGGTCATTCCCTGTGGGTCATTTTGCCCATTACTGAAAGTGAATCATCTGTATTAATTTTAATGGTTGTATGACTATGAGTAATTAGTTAACTTTTAGAAGACTGAACTAGCTCATATTTAAAATATGAATACATATATCTCATGGTCATTATCAGATTCATAATGAGTAATACTGAGCCACATGTTTTATGCCTGCCATGATATAAAGGTCCAATAATTTAGTAACTGTTATTATTGTTTTAATTTTAGGTAACTTGCCAGATTCTTTTCCAAACTTTATATTATATGAATTTTCAAACTTTTATTTAGTTTTTAAGTGTATGGTATACATGTGAAAATATATTCCCCAAAATTAATTTCTCATATTATCATCTTACTTGATCTAGGAACATAAAGATAAATAAAGTAGTAGAAGATAAATCCAAGCTTGTTGGTTTGAACAATAGGAGGGATGGAGTGGCCCCTGAGGGAGATGGGGAAAATTGCAGTTAAAGGAGGTGTGGTGCCAAACTCTAGGATATCTCTGACTCTGGATATTCATGTGATATGTAAACTTCTCCCATATCAGGAAGGGCTGGTTATGTAGCTAATAGGATATTGTGTGATTTCCAAGCTGGTTCATAAAAAATATTATGGACATCTGTCGGCTTCCTCCAGAAACACTCACTCTGCAGTGAGATAACTCCCATGTCATGAGGGAACACATGAAGCAGTACATGTGGGGAACTACTGAGGCCATAGGACATGAGAGAACTTTGCAAGATGTGTGAGTGAGCCTTTTCAGAAATGGATCTTCCAGCTCTAGGCAAGCCTTCAGATGAATGCAGCCCCAAGTGAGAGCTTGACTATAAACTCATGAGAAAACCTGTACTAGAAATAATAGGCTGAGCCTTCCTGTATGAGACAATACATGTCTATTGTTTGAAGCTACTAAGTCTTGGGGGTAATTTCTTTTGCATCAATGAATAACTAAAATGTAAGCATTCAGGGAAACAAAAAACAAAACAAGAGTTTGACTTTGGACAACGCAGCAAACGTGTGTGGTCCAATTCTGCCTGACCCAGTTTATTTCACAGCAGCTACAGTGAACACTTGTGTAGATTGCCAATGCCCATCGACTGATGTATCAGAACATCTCTCTGCTTTTCAGTGCCTTTCCTAGTGTCTCAGAAATCTACTTAGCCAGATGTAGGCATAACTCCAAAGGACAAGGGAGGCAAAAACCAAGATTTTTCTTCAAACCATGTTTTCAAATGTATAGAAATTAAATATATATATATATGTATTTTAAATAAATTAATATATATATATACACACATATATGTGTGTGTATATATATATGTATATATATATATTTTTTAAGTGCTTAGTAGATACCTAGGTTACAATGGTGATAATAATGTTGGATATAATGTCTAGAATTCAAAAGAGAGGTCTGGGCTACAGACATAAATTTGTTAGTTGTCAGAAAATATATTAAGCCATAAGACTGGATGATCTCCCAAAGGAGTAACTATAGATTGAGAAGATCCAAGCATGAGAAATGAATTATGAGGCACTCCTGCAATGTAGATTTTCCATTTTTGCTTCTAAATTAAATAGAAGCTCTCATAAACATATCTATTCTGCATTTTCAAATATTTTTTTCATTATAGTACTGCATAAACTATGTGTGAATATGCGTTATTCAGGATTCTCCAAAGAAACGGAACCAATGGGATGTACTGGTATACATAAAATATATTTAAAAAAAATTTTTTTAACATTTATTTATTTTTGAGACAGAGAGAGACAGAGCATGAATGGGGGGAGGGTCAGAGAGAGAGGGAGACACAGAATCTGAAACAGGCTCCAAGCTCTGAGCAGTCAACACAGAGCCTGACATGGGGCTCGAACTCACGAACTGTGAGATATTGACCTGAGGCGAAGTCAGACACTTAACCAGCTGAGCCACCCAGGTGCCCCAAAATATATTTTATATATATACACATATATTATACATATATGTATACACACACACACACACACACACACATATATACACACACATATACATACATATATATTATATATAATATATATTATATATGTGCATGTATATGTGTGTGTGTGTGTGTGTGTGTGTGTGTGTGTATGTTATATATATATGTATATGTTTTTCTTCCAGTAATGGACAAAGAATCTTGCAGGGTATGACCAGAAAATTTGGATTAAATTAAAAAAGAAAAAAAAATCTGTTCAAGGGCATTGGAGAGTTAATGATAAGGTAAAGAATTATTGGTGGGCACCTGGGTGGCTCAGTCAGTTAAGTGTCCGACTTCGGCTCAGGTCATGATCTCATGGTTTGTGAGTTTGAGCCCCACGTTGGGTTCTGTGCTGACAGCTCAGAGCCTGGAGCCTGCTTTGGTTTCTGTGTGTCTGTCTCTCTGCCCCTCCCCTACTTGTGCTGTATCTCTTCCTGTCTCTCAAAAATGAATAAATGTTAAAAAATAAAAATTAAAAGGAAACAATTACTGGGCCAAAGCCTGAAGAGCAAAGAGACCCAAAATTATGAACCTGCATTTTGGGACCATTTTACTGTATAGATGTCTGATGAGGCCTCTTCTTTCTTCCACTCTGAGAACTGAGAATTCCAGCCACCATCATCAGCACATTTATTCATTTGATTGATCCTACATTTCACTGAAATTGGTTTCAGAATTGAATCTCCATTTACCACTACCATAAATATATCTACTAAAAAGACTTCAGAATTTCTTTGCACTTTGTTCCTAATCCACACAGCCAGTACAGCTGTAGAGTAAAAGGGACTCAGACTATATAATCAATTAATATACATGTGTTCCTAAGCTATCTGCATGAGTTCTTTTTTTCTTTTCTTATTTTCTTCCTTTCTTCCCTTCCTCCTTTTCCTTCTTTGTGGTTAGAGTATTCATTTGAAATATATTTAGGGTCATTTGTTTTAGTTTGCTTTAAGTTTGAATTTTTCCACTCTTTCCCAATATTACTGTTTTAATTTATTTTTATACACAGTATTAACATACTTTTAAAGTGAAAATTGTATAAAAAAGTTTATCTTGTCACTCCCTTTTGTGTCCCTTTACCCCACACATACCCTATCCTTTGTATATAAACTTCATAATTTTATGATTTGTCCCAGTGTTTCTTTTCATAATGATAAGCAGATATAGGTGTATTTTCTCATTTTCACTTCTTTCTTACAGAAAAAGATAGGTAAGGTACTATATATCTTCTTTTATACTTTTTTTCTCCCTAAATAAAATCACCTGAAAATTACTCCAAAATTACTCCAGTTTCACATAGGTCTTTCTCATAATTTTCATCAAGCTGTATAAAATGCACTTCAATCACTAAAATTCACCTCTTTTATGTCATTTTTATTGGCTATCCAATAGTCATTTGAAACTTTCCAATTTAATGTCTCCACCTGAGATGATCTTTTTGTTTCAAAAATAACCTCCAAGGGCAAATTCAATTTTCATTTCATATGGTTGTGAATCTTCAGGCTGTCAAATAATTACTCTTTGTCTTCACTACTGTACATTTAATTGTCATCAAAGTCATGCATTTTATTCTTTGAAATATTTTTATTTTTGGAATACTTTCTTCATCATATTGCTACCATCCTAGACCTCAAATTTCCATCTTGAATTGTTTTCCTTGATAATCTCATTGTCTTTGAGATTCCCCTTCCATTATAGTCTAATTTACATTTGCATATCAAATCTAAGCTTTCTAAAATATCACTTTCCTAACACTCACTGTGTTCACAACCTACAAAAGCTCTCCACTATTTATTTCAATATGTTAAACTACTGCTCCCAGGATGTTAAGTCTTAGTATTTGGCTCTTTCCTAATTACGACAACTATTGTTCTTAACATCTCATACCTTGATCACATATTATGTGTTTGCTTTGGCCTCTCTGCATTTGATTTAACTGTTCCTTTAAACTGGAATGTTCTTGTCATCTGATGATCTGTGTCATATTTCATCATTCTCCTGCAACTGTTGTTGACCTCAAAATCCCCAAGGTATCATGTAATTGCATGAAAGTATTATGTTCATCTCTAAAGCTTTGTAAGATGGACTATATGAAATGTTACTTGTTTTTCATATATGTCACAAAACAAAGCAGAATTATTGACATTTATGAAATATTTCCTGAATATTTAAAAAATCCTTTAAAAGTACTTTGAGTTTTAAAATGTATATTTCATTATAAAATTTTAAATTTATTTTACTTATGTATTTTATTTATATTATTTAATTAATAAAACATTATTGAGGGGCGCCTGGGTGGCGCAGTCGGTTAAGCGGCCGACTTCAGCCAGGTCACGATCTCGCGGTCCATGAGTTCGAGCCCCGCGTCAGGCTCTGGGCTGATGGCTCAGAGCCTGGACCCTGTTTCAGATTCTGTGTCTCCGTCTCTCTCTGCCCCTCCCCCGTTCATGCTCTGTCTCTCTCTGTCGCAAAAATAAATAAACGTTGAAAAAATAAATAAATAAATAAATAAAACATTATTGATAGTAAAGTCATTTTGGCCTTTTCAGGCAACTTTTATCTTTATAAAATTAATAAGATTTTATCTTTATAAGATTTTATCTTATAAATTGTACCAAATAATTTGTGTTATTTATATAAGAAGATTATTTTTCAAGACTGTTATGCTTTTTCATATTTATTTAGTCAAAGATATGTTAAATATTAGAAATAAGAAACAAGAAAGTATATTTATTGCAGCTTGTTTTCCTTATGCTCAGGAACCATGCTCCTTAGAGTCACTTTAAAAGTGTTTATGTTAACTATTGAACTAATAGGAACTGACGTCTTCATCAATGATATAAATTTAATATTCTTGTTGCCTAGCTGTCTGTACACTCTTCTCCAGTAAACACTAGTGATTTGTTTGAATTCACTTCTTCTAGTTTCACTTATAATAATGTTATTATTGTGAAAAAATATCAGTTTTAATTTAAAAAAGAGACAAAGAGTCTTAAATACTATTTCTTCTATTGCATGCTATATTTTTAATATCTTGATTTATTTACCCCACTAGTGTTATTAACAATAGACCTGAGATTACCAACAAGTGCATATAGGCTTTGTTGCATCCTAAAAAATCTAAGGGTGTTTAAAATAAATGCCAAATGATTGATCAAGTTGAGAAATAATGGAGTTCAGTATGGTTTGGAGTCACAAGCAAAGAATTATAGAGAATAGGACAAACTTAAGCTGAATTTGGAAGGAAGATTACTATTTAAGTAACTAGAGAGGAATGAGTATGGCATTTCCAGGGAGTCAAATCAGAGTAGGTCACTTTGGGAAAACCAGAAGAAAAAAGTTCAGAGTCTGAAAAACAGATTTTTATCCATTAATGCCAAGTGCAGGAGTCTGAGTCCCAATCCAAGCTTTTAAATCTGTGCTTCTGGGGCGCCTGGGTGGCGCAGTCGGTTAAGCGTCCGACTTCAGCCAGGTCACGATCTCGCGGTCCGTGAGTTTGAGCCCCGCGTCGGGCTCTGGGCTGATGGCTCAGAGCCTGGACCCTGTTTCTGATTCTGTGTCTCCCTCTCTCTATGCCCCTCCCCCGTTCATGCTCTGTCTCTCTCTGTCCCAAAAAAATAAATAAACGTTAAAAAAAATTTTTTTTTTAAAAATCTGTGCTTCAGATTTATAATAGTAATTCAAATAATTAATATGTGTATATGATTAACAGTGAATTTTAGTGGCAATAAACCAATTATGAATCAGTTGAAATACTTGTGAAATGTGGAATTTCTGAATTAGGGTATGTGCTAAATTCTCATTGCAGTTGCAACCAGACTCCATCTTTAGCTTTTGCACTTACAGCAGAAGCACAATCTTACTGCATTTGTAAAAGAATATTAATCAAAACTCCTTTCCTTTCAGTGCAGTTATTTGTATCAGATGAACAGTGAGACCTTAGTTCTATTACTTTAAAAAGGTCTTGACCACCAGATAAAATCCATTACAGAAAATTCCACTTGTACTGGATACATGTTGCTCTTCAAGACTGGCAAAGTGCAATAAATCTAAAATTCTCAATACAGTAATTACAACTTCAGAGAAATTCTCAGATTGGATAAAGTAACAAAAGTAACTTCTTATCATTTCTGAACTTTGAACAAAGGACAAAAAGTTAATTGACTAAAATGATAGTTTACCTTCAAAATGAAAGCACATTAACCTATAAAGTCAGTCTGTCTCATTGAAAATAAATTATTTTACCTCTGTATTTTTACTGTAGAAATCCCTTGTGGGAAAGAAACATCATTAAACCATAAATTGTGAGATTTAGCAAAATTCATCAATAATGGTTAAATAAATTCACTTTCATGGCATCCACCCAAATATATCAGGCACAGAAACATGTATTATTAGCTTACAACTGTTGGGACATCATTAGAAGCATACACTCACATTTCTTTTTATGATCTACTCCAATTAGGGGAGCACAGAAATATAAGACAATATGCAGATAAGCAGTGATGGAACATAGGTCGAGAAATTATAGTTAACTCAAAAAAATATAGTGAAAAAAAAATTGTTTTCCAAGTACATTGGGCTTCCAGCATTTCTGTCACTCCTTAGCTCTTAGTGAACACCTTTTACTTTGTAAAGTGCTAAACAAATGTAAGCTATTTTATTTAGCTCCACACAGGTATGAAACAAGTTGAATAAATATAGACAATAGAGTTACAAACTTCTTTGGTTTAATATACAAGTAAAAATTTGGCTGCCTACAAATGTTTACAGTAGAAACAAAATAATTCCTACTGGAAGTGAAATGAACTTGTCAACTGTTCAGTTTTGAGTAATTCTTGGATAGGAGAGAAAAAAAGCTACGAACACAACAGCAGTCCTCTAACTTTTCATGAATAGCTTTCCATCTCCATTGACCTCAGTGAGAGTGTGAAAAAGTTAGTGACGAAGTTGGTTCATTTTCTTTATTGTACTGATGAGGCAGTTGAGACTCTAGAGAATATTTGGGCTTCCAGCCTCCAGTCTGTACTAAAGAAGCTTGGAAGTCAGCACCCTGTTCTAACGAGTAAAAACCTGAGCAAACTGAAAAATCAACCACCCTTCTCAGATCCTTAAGAGAAGTGAGGTCATAGGGCAAACTCTGTCCCCAAAATTGGAGTGAAAGCAGAGAATCATAGCTTATGGGAGCAGAGACTCACAAACTGCCATCTTGGTGGGAACCACTGCTGGAGTGGGGAGACCTGAACCACAACTGAATGGAAGGAGTCTCAGTGTGGGCAAGTCCAAGAGCTAAAAATTCCTACGTGACCCAGTTATAGTGTTTTACCTCCATGAGCTTAACAGAGTCTTTGTTTCTGGCAGGTGGAGGGGAAAAAGAACCATTTAGAAATAACACCATAGCACATTGTTCTAACAAAGGCTGCCATCAGGAGAAGCTAATTAACCACAACCTATCTGCTGGGGGTTTATCAGAACCTGACCCATGTAAAGAAAGGGAAATACCCAACTCTAGTTGGATCTAGCCATCTACAAGGCCATCTGATCCTACCTAAAGGAGTAGGGGGAGGAACAGAGAAAAACTGTGATGTTCACAATCCAAGGCACAGACTCACTAAAAGAATGACACCTACTCTTAGGACTACAGAATGTGTCCCTTCCCCATACCTCACTTCCGTGTTACCAAAGATCTATTTGTAGCAGTTCCTTTTACCAGTAATCATGTTCAGCTATAAAGAAAAAAATATTACAAGACATGCTAAAAGGCAAAAAACACAGTTGGAAGGGACACAGCAAGCGTCAGGAGCAGACTCAGATATGGCAGGGATGTTGGACTTAACCACACCAGGAATTTAAAATAACTATGATTAACAAATATGTGAAGTGCTCTAATGGATAAACCACATTGCATAAAAGACAAGATGAGTAATGTGAGCGGAGAGATGAAAATTCTAAGAAAGAACCAAAAAGAAATGGTAGAGGAAATAAAAAATACTGCAACAGAAGAGACTGTCTTTAATGGCTTATTAGTAGGTTGCACATGGCTAAGGAGGAATTCTCTGAGGGGCATCTGGGTGGCTCAGTAGGTTAGGCAACTGACTCTTGATTTCAGCTCAGGTCATGACCTCATAGTCATGAGATTGAGTCCCATGTTGGCTCCGTACTGCACATGGAGACTGCTTAAGACTTGCTCTCTCCCTATCCCTCTCCCTGCACATGCACATTCTCTCTTTCTCTGTCTGTCTCTTGAAAGAAAGAAAGAAAGAAAGAAAGAAAGAAAGAAAGAAAGAAAGAAAGAAAGAAAGAAA
>NW_024412388.1:90917953-91002297 GCF_014898765.1 Herpailurus yagouaroundi
AAAGAAAGAAAGAAAGAAAGAAAGAAAGAAAGAAAGAAAGAAAGAAAAAAAGAACTCTCGGAGCTTGATGATAAATCAGTAGAAGCCTCCCAAAACTAAAAGTAGCCAGAAAAAATGACTGAAAAATAAAAGTAGAAACCTAAGAACTGTGGCACTGCTACCCAAAGTGTAATATAAGAGTAATGGGAATACTAGAAAACTTAGGCCTCTTAACTCCAGTTCTGGTTTTTAATTCTGCGCCATGCGCCTGCAACACAGAGGTCTACTTCCCAATTGCCTAGTTGGTTCAAATTGCTGGCTGCTCATAAACTGCTCTTGGATTGATTGTCTCCTTACAAATGCCTTTGTTCTCACTTCACTAATACACATCTATCCACAATCAAAAGAACATGACACTAATAAAACTTTGCAGAGTACCAAATAACTACATTAAAAGACAGTTAATAGGTTAGCAAACTCCACCCCTTCTCTCTGTGTGTGTGGTAATTTTTTCTAAAGCACACAAGTAGAAACCAATCTGTATGTTCTATTAGTTATATATATAAAAAAAGTAATCAAAACAAAGAGAAGATTTTGGTTAATATACTCAGGATTTTCTTGCTAACATTCTACTAGAAATTAAAATAATGGCTTACTTTCTGTTAGTAGAGTTTGGAAAATAAAATGTCTATTACTTATACTTCATGGAAAGCAATATTTGCACTACTGCAAAGTAATTCAGTCATTCCAAGAGATGAATTGTGTCAACATTATAATGTCAGTGAAAATAAAACAAAACTTGCCAAATTTAAGTTATAGAATGGCTTCTAGTTCCTATCATATCCAGGAAGACAGAGTAAAATATTCACTCACATCATTTTTGGCTTTGGAATGAATGGATTATTCGAAAGGTATTTTACCTGAACTTTGGGAAACATATGTTAGAGAAACATATTATGAGGTTAGAGAAAAGGGATGGTAATGATTAGTGTTTCTTCTTATTTCCAAAGTATTGTTTACTCTTGCGCTGGCGAAGGTAGTTTTATTTTCCATAAGAGAGCACTGTCTTGTAAAAAGCATAGTTTTCTGAAAGGGACATGAATTTTGGAAGTTAGCTTCTAATACATATACTTTCTTAACTTATATTTCTTCTAAGTCATACCTGCCTAAACATTTGTAAAAATACTCCCATATCACTGCCTCCTCAAGTTTCAACAAAATGTTTTCTTAATTGGAAGGCCATGGATCTTGGCCAAAGTGGCAGTCTTGAAGTCAATGGGTATCTTGACTTCTGTCCATGAGCTTCCTATCCAATGCATGTGCTTTTAGTTCACGAGGAGAATTTTGAACTCCAAAGGAAAGGATATTTAATGTGCCCATCCCTGTTACTTTCCTATATAATTAATACTCTTTCCTGATAGCCTTGCACTAGGTCTCTGACATATAATGTATTCAGGTCTTATAATAGCTCTGCTAGATATGTAACATTAAATCCACTTGTGTATATGGAAATTCAAACCTGAAGATATTAAGTAACTTGATCAATCACAAGCTCTGAGCATTTTATTAAGGTCGTTAGAACAGAATCAAGGAAGAACACTTCTAAATAGGAGCAGAATCAGCTCCTTATGGTGAACGAAAGGATAAATTATGATTTTTTCCCCATGGCACTTGATCTACTCTTTTAGGCTAAGGTGTTAGAAACCTTTTTTCAAGTAGTGCATAGGTAGGGAGAAGCTATTAATCCTTGAGTTTAAATATATATTTTTAGATATCCCAGGAGAAATGGGAGATAGATGGATCTTTTGTAGAACAAACAAAAGAATCTTAACAGTTCTGGAGTGGCCTGTTCAGTCTATGGTGCCCTGGTGGTGTCCCAGAGGTACCTGAAAGCAGGGAAGCAGAAAAATCAGTGGGACTATGAACTGGCTGTTCCTCACAATAAATTCACAATTCATATTAAATATTTTGAAGAAATATTTATGCAGGAAAAAATACTTTGAAAACCATTAATTCAGAGAATGAGATGTGAACAGAATGTGAATCATCAGGCAATCAGTGGACTCAGGCAGGAACCAAGAGGGGCTGGGGAATAGTTTGCCTGACTCAAAATTTTCCTGGACCAAGGCTGATAGGAAACCCATTATCTTATTCAAAGGAGGGAACTAAAATAAAAAATAAGACTTTACCAAAGCTGAGTGTAGAGTGACAACTCTGCCATCGCGACTCATTCTGTCACCACCTGTATCCATAGTTTGTACATTCCATCCGCTAAATTGCTAGTTAGCACAGTGGTGAAACTCTTTAATGTCATTACCAAAATAAAACTGGGTTATAATCCCTGATCTAGGGCCACAAAGCTGTTGTACTTTGTGTCTATTGTACTGATACCCTAACCAAGGGGACAGATAGGATTGAAATCCAGTTGTCACTCAACTCATCAGCCTTACTCTATGGCTTGGGAATGTATCTGGATGGAGTAAGAGATACCCTTTTCTCACTTACTCAAAGACACCACATGGGCTAGTGGCAACCTGACTCGTGCAATGGTCCACTCTACCCCCACCTCCACCGCATGTAACCTCCATTTACCTGTCTCATGGCATTTTTGTGTAACATTTTAATGTAACCCCCAGTAAATTTGGGCCATTATTCTTTGCCATGTAATAGCATAAGCGTGATTTGTTATTATATCTCCTACATCTTAGTACTGTTCCTGACACATAAGATATTTCATGCATGTTCCAATGAGGTAAAATTAATATATATAATTCACATTAGAGAACTTTAAAAAAGTATGTACTTATATAACTTTTTATGTTAATTACAATGAGATATTTGATGTACTATATGAATTAGATGAATCATAAAATATATTTAGTTCACTCAAATCCCAGGATAGAATTAGACTGTTTTCTATTATACAGTACTTGTCTTGCTTCTTTAGATACTCTCCATTGGCATAGACAGCAAAATTTAAAAGCCATAGCAATATCACATGATTTAATCAATCATATGTCTGACTAAGAGGTCTTGGCCTGAAAGAGGTAAAAAGGAGTTTCTACTACATGATAGATTCTGTGTTCATTTGAAATCATTCTATTTTACTTTAAACATACAGCCACTGTTTGAATTAGACATTTCATTTTTAAAATGAGGTAACTGAATTTCAGAGAACATAAATGGCTTAGTAAAAGTCACTTATCTTATAAGTGCCAGAATTGGAAAGTCCAGTGTTGATATGAGAGACTAATTTGTCCAGTTGATATTTTACTTACACTGACGATGCCTTCACAATGATGGAGTATTTTGTTTACTTGAGAATTTTGGCTAATTATCTCAATACTTTTCTTACACAATGAAAAATGACCAATTTGAGTGATGTTATTTTTTTTCTCAGTAAGGTGACTTTTTTTCCCATTTAACTGAATATATTGATGTCATTATTGCATAGTCAGGGTCAACCTCTGACTTCCCACTGAATCCTGGTACATGAAGTGAAATACAAAGACACATTCAAACATCGGCCAAGGATATTTTCATTATCATTCTCCAAAAACCATGTATATTCTTCCTTTAATGAAAATGATTACCTTTTCCTAGCTTTGTTCATTGATGAAAAATGTTCCTTGTTTTTCATTGCTTAAAAATGTCTCCCTGCTTCAAATTATTTTCACCTATTGCTGTTTCTCTTGGATGAGTGTTTTGTTGTTGTTGTTGTTTTGTTTTGTTTTGTTTTGTTTTAATTCTGGGTGATTTTCAGCAATCTTACACAATATGCACTTTCTCAAAAAATCAATTAATATAAAATCATGCCGAGGATATATATCTTTAAAAATCAAAGATAGGGGCGCCTGGGTGGCGCAGTCGGTTAAGCGTCCGACTTCAGCCAGGTCACGATCTCGCGGTCAGTGAGTTCGAGCCCCGTGTCAGGCTCTGGGCTGATGGCTCAGAGCCTGGAGCCTGTTTCCGATTCTGTGTCTCCCTCTCTCTCTGCCCCTCCCCCGTTCATGCTCTGTCTCTCTCTGTCCCAAAAATAAATAAAAAACGTTGAAAAAAAAATTAAAAAAAAAAAAAAAGAGTCACATGCATAGGCGATTTCTAACATTCTTTCCATCTGAAACTTGGCATGTGAAAATCCCTTTAAAAAAAAAAATCAAAGATATTTAAGCATCCCAGATGATAAAATATAGCAATCAGTTATATATACAGATTTATCCATATTTTGTAATCTACACAAAGAAAGATAATACAAAATTTAGATCGCTCTCCAGAAATGTTTATGAAAAGTTTTATGTAAATATATTATATAAATGTATATAATGTAATATATACATTTATACATGTATGAAATGTATATATATTATATAAATGTAAATATAAATATAAATGTAAATATATTATATAAAATAAGTATTAAATGTAAGTATATAGGATAAATACAGACTCACATACACACACACTCATATATATAGTAAATGCCTATAAGGGCAAATTCGCAAACTGTTGTCCTCCTGGGTGTTTGTTAGAAATCATTTAAAGTTAAGCCATTTCCCATAAACATCCAAATTTAGAAGACCAAACCTTTAAAAGACTAAGGCTATGTGTGGGGACCTGTATGGCTATCCATTAGATAAGATGTTTTCCAGATTGTCATGGGGCATATCATCCTCATACACATGGGGTTGGCTTTACCTGAATTAGATACTTCTTTACCCATGTATCCTGGTTTAGGACTATTGAAAAGGAAAGAAGATTGACAATAAAGGCTTCTAAGGAAAGAAGTAGGAACCAATGTGATTTAGTCTCGGATTGTGCTGGCAAGAGAAATTTACCCACGAAATGAGATCAAAGAGCATCAAGGAAATGCAATAAAAGCAGGCACTTTAGGTGATTTCAAACCTGAACATTATTAAATGAACAAAATAGATGGAGTGCATAATCTGCCATATACTCTCTTCAATAACAACATGATTACTATTGGTCAGATATCTTGTATAAACTCAATTCAGTAAATATTTTTCAGCATCTACTTTATGTCTATCATCAGGCTGAGCTCTGAGGATGCCAAAATTGGGAAGGTAGCTCTGCCCTAAGGAATTCACAAACCAAAGGAAGAAACTATCATATTATAAGTGCATAAAAATAAGTGAATTTGCAACTCATTAATAAAAAGACAAATAACCCAATTAAAAGATAGACAAAAACCTTACTTTATACCACATAAAAAATTAACTCAAGTGTATTGAATACATAAACATAAGAGCTAAAACTATAAAGGTCTAAAAAAAACATAAGAGAAAATTTTCAAGATTTTGGGCTTGGCAATGGTTTATTTGATATGATACCAGAAGCACAGCCAACAAAAGAAAGAATAGATAAAATAAACGATTCAAATTTAAATTTTTTTGTGCATCGAAGAACACTATCAACAGAGTAAAAGGAGGTAATCCACAGAATGGGAGAAAATATTTCAAATCACAAACCTGATAAAGGATTCATATGCAGAATATATAAAGAACTTCTACAACTCAACAACAATAACAACAAAAATAGCAAAATAAACAACCAAATTAGTAAATGCAGAAAGGATTTGGATTCATGGCCAGGAATACATGAAAAGATGTTCATCATTAGCTATCATGGAAGTTCAAATTAAAACCACCATGAGATACCACTTTACACCATTAGAATGGCTATAGTAAAAAGATAGTTAATAACAGGTGTTGGCAAAGATGTGGAGAAATTAGAACCTTCATAAACTGTTGGTGAGATTGTACAATGATACAGCTGCTGTGAATGACAGTCTGGCAGTTCCTCAAACAGCTGCACGTAGAGTTACTGTAGACCCAGCGTTCCATTCGTAGGTGTGTACCCAAGAGAAATGAAAAACATATGTCTACAACAACTTGTACACAAATACTCTAGCAGCCAAAAAGTAGAAACAACCCAAATGTCCATCAACTGGTGAATGGATGAACAATATGTGGGATATCCTTAGAATATTATCCAGACATAAAAAGGAATGAAGTCTGGACACATGCTACAACATGAATAAACCTTGAAAACATTATTCTAGATAAAAGAATTCAGTCACAAAAGACCACATATTATATGATTTCATTTATATGAAATGCCCAGAAGAGACAAATCTATGTCCAGAGAGTAAAGATTAGAGGCTGCCTAGGGCTGGGGTGAGTGGGGGGGTTTGAGGAGTGATGGCTAACAGATGTGGGGTTTCTCTTTGAGATAATAAGAACAAAAATCAGCCAATTAACCAGTTATGCCCAGTATATATATTTAAGAAAATCAAAACTATTTAAGCATGCAAGATGATAAAGTGTAGCAATCAGTTACATATAGATATTTTTATATGTTTTATAATATACGCAAAGGAAGATAATAGCAAATTTAGATCGCTCCCCAGAAATATGTATGGAAGATTATGTATACGTGTGTGTGTGTGTGTGTGTGTGCATGTATATGTGTGTTTGATCTTGTTTCAATAAAGTCAGAGTTAAATTGCAACTTTGCTTAGAAGTAAGAACTTTTTCTTCTTTAAAGACAAACAGAATGTTAGACATCTGAGCAACATTCACAAGTCAAAGTGGCCTAAGAAGGTAGTTTAACAATGAGCAAATTCTGATTTCATGCAGAACTGGTAAAATATGCTTAACTAATATTTCAATTAAATATCAAACCTTTTCGATAATTTGTGTCATGTTTTTCAAACTTAAAAGTTAAATTAGTTCTGCAATTACATATGAGTGTAGGAAGTCATTCTTAGCCATGCACTTCAATGGACTTTAAAATGTTTGTGGAGGGGTGCCTGGGTGGCTCAGTTGGTTAAGCATCTGATTTCAGCTCAGGTTATGATTGAATGCGAGTTCAAACCCCGCATCGGGCTCTGTGCTGACAGCTCAGATCCTAGAGCCTGCTTTAGATTCTCCGTCTCACTCTCTCTCTGCCCCTCCCCCACTCATGCTCTGTCTCTCTCTCTCTCTCTCTCTCTCTCTCAAAAATTAATAAACATTAAACAAATTAAAATGTTTGTGGAAAAGGGGGTACTATGTTCTATTATTTTTATGAGATGACTATTTGTAGATATAGGCATACATACAGATAGATATAGATACAGCTACAGCTATGTATAGCTGTAGATATAGATACGGATATAACTATGGCTATAGATAAAGGTAGATATAGACATAGGTATCACCAGTAAGTCCATGAGTATTTCAATTAACTGAAGTCTTTGGTTATGACTTTATGCCCCAAAGATTCTTTCATACATATTTTCTCCATTTTAAAGAGCAATAAAAAGGGTAAATGAGTCCTATTCTCTGCAAATAAGGAGATAATCTATTGGAAGAAAACTATAAATATATAAAATAGTTCAAAGGAGACTAGAATAATCACAATAATAAAGGTAGGAAGTACATAGTGCAGCTAAATGAAACAAATCACCATACAATGTCATAAAATTTCTCCATATTTTGAGGTAGGCTATCTATTGTAGCCCCAGGTTTGCCTTCAAGTAAAAATGACTTTGTTAGATCATCGAGCAAGTGGATATTCAGTTTTCTTGTATCAAAAAATTAGTGAGTTGGTTCTAGGTTTTCCTCAGCTTTTACTTTTGATGACAAAATCACTATGGCAACTGTATAGTACTTTCATGAATACACTGTCCTTTGATTAGACAGGAAAAAAAAAATCCCAAAGAAAGAAAAGCATGTAGCATATGCATGGAATTTCTACAGATAAAGATAGCTTGATAGGTGATTGATTGATAGATAGATAAATAGATAGATAAATAAAATAATAATGCAAATCAAACTAATACAACCAAACAGCATCAAGCAAATAAGTTCCACCCCCCCCAAAAAAACCCACAAAAGATGTTTTTTGTTTGTTTGTTTGTTTTTCAACATTTATTTATTTTTGGGACAGAGAGAGACAGAGCATGAACGGGGGAGGGGCAGAGAGAGAGGGAGACACAGAATCGGAAACAGGCTCCAGGCTCTGAGCCATCAGCTCAGAGCCTGACGTGGGGCTCGAACTCACGGACCGAGATCGTGACCTGGCTGAAGTCGGCCGCTTAACCGACTGCGCCACCCAGGCGCCCCAAAAGATGTTTTTTAAGAAAAGTATATGGTTCAGTTCAGGTGGAGCAGAGTTGTGTGTTGTTTGGTGGTAAGCAATAGAACTAGAGTTGGAGATAATTGTTGGAATCATGAATGCTAGAATTTTATTATGTTTACAGTTAATTTGGTAGGTAGAGGGGTCAGGAGTGAATTTGATTATGTATGGGGCTGTTCTGGCAGATTTGAGAAAAGGATGATTTGAAGAGGAAGAACCTTTGAAGAATTTGAAACCAATGCCAGGAATTAGGATCAAGTTAATGTGTATCCAAACTGACGTGAGAAAAATGAGAAGAGAATGGAGAAGAAAACAAACATTAAGAAGAACAAAATGTATGAGTTTCTTTTGTGAAGGAATAAGGATAAAGCAAAGGATACACTTTGAAGGGCGCCTGGATGACTCAGTCCCTTAAGGGTCCAACTCTTGATTTTGGCTCAGGTCATGATCTCACAGTTTGTGGGTTCCAGCTCCAAGTCCAGACTTCCATCAGCTCAGAGCCTACTTGGGATTCTCTCTCCCTCTTTCTCTGTCCCTTTCCCACACACGTGTGTGTGAGCATGCTCACACACTTTCTCTGTCTCAAAATAAATAAACTTTAAAAAAAGAAAAGGAAAATTTAAAAAGAAAATTTCTTTTTTTCTTTTATTTGAAAATTTAAATGTGATCACCTGGATAAATGGTGGTGTCATTTCAAAGAAGAAACTCACAATGAGGAGCTTGTCTTTGGGGAGACCAGACACACAAAAAAACATTATATAGTTTAAGGGCTGGGAGAAAGATTAGAAATCAGGTAGGATAATTTGTCTATTTCACACATTAAGAAATCAAGGTTCAGAGAAGTATGACGGATGGAGAATGAAATTTTGAAACATGCTCAGTTGAAAGGACCAAAGAGCAGGTGAAGATACCCAATAAGGCAGTAGAGTACAGCTGATGACAGCAATGAAAATAGTTTATTGTCAGAGTAAATGATCACCTCACTATAATAATAACTTTGAAACATGCAGAAGAGCAACTTCTACAAAAATTCCCGGTGTTGCAACAGTATTTATTATAATTTTAGGAAAACTAATTTTCTCATGGCATGTCCAGATTCTATATTGTAAGAAAAACTGGGAAAAGAAAACATTCTTAAACCTCAGAAATATTTCCTGCTGTTCTGTTACACTGAGATTAATTGCAAGTCACACAAGTTGAACAGTATAAAATGTTTTACAGAGCACATGGAGAGTTTCACATGCCCTAAAATAAAGGGCTATAAACGTGACATACTACACTCTACTGGAAGAATGTCTGAATATTTCTATTATAAAGTAGTTTTCTCCTACTGCAGCTTCCTGAGGAAAGTGACAAGATAAAATCGATTTCTTAAGCCATCATTTCAGAAGATGATACAATTATCTCATTTTAAAATTGAAACAAAAAAAAAAAATAGAGGCGCTTGGGTGGGTCTGTCGGTTAAGCGTCGGCTTTGGCTCAGGTCATGATCTCACAGTTCCTGGGTTCAAGCCCAGCGTTGGGCTCTGTGCTGACAGCTCAGAGCCTGGAACCTACCTCAGATTCGGGGTCGTTCTGTCTCTCTCTGCCCCTCCGCGGCTCACACTCTCAAGTGTATAATATATACATATTACATATACATATATAATATGAATATATATAAACATTAAAAAATAATAAAAATAAAATTAAAAATATATATAAATATTAAAGAATAATAATAAAGTTGAAAAAAATAAAGCAGTGATGCTGCCAGTAGCTTTCATGTTTCAGAGAAGTTTCACATATGCATACTACAATGAATTTAAAATTTAAAAAGGGTCAAGGAAATCAATTCATAAATCGTACAGTTTGCCTCCATTCACACCTTTAATCTTCAGTTATATTTTTAATCTTCACAGTTATATATTTTTCAGTTATTCGTGTCATTTCTTATAAACATATAAATAATGGCTTTAATAATTACTACCATTATATAAATAAGTAAATGTCGCTTAATTTCCACCAGTTTGTAACATACTTCATATAAGTTAATTCCCAAATATATATTAAAAATATTTATTTAACCAAAATTTTGACATACTTAGAATCTGCAGTATAGTATCTCAATTTTAAATAAATGGAATTTCTGTCACTTATACTAATGGAAACAAAGAAGGAAAAAAAACCTAAATATTTTACTTCTAAAATATTCGGAAAAATGTGCACTACACAGTTAATGACCTTTCATAAACTACAGCATCTCAAGCAGATGATCCTACATGGAGGTATACAGATATATATATCTGTTGAATAGAAAGAATAACTTGGGCATCTAGGCATCTTTGAAAATTGATGAATCATCTGAAAAGAAGAAAAGAAAAGAGGAGGAGGTGGAGGAGAAGGAGAAATCAGAGAAGAAAGACAAAAGAAAGAGGACAAAAAGGAGAAAAGAAAGAAGGAAGGTACTAAGTCACAAATCTGCTTACTTCATCTGCTGGTAGACAAAGTGAAGATAAAGGTCAGTCAGTACTCAACTTATACTCTCAAATATACTAAAAATGTCACTTTTGCCATATTCTGTGCCTAGAATTAGAAACATGACTTTTTTTTAATAATTTTTTTAATGTTTATTTATTTTTGACAGAGAGAGAGAGAGACAGAGCATGAGTGGGGGAGGGGCAGAGAGAGGGGGAGACAGAATCTGAAACAGGCTCCAGGCTCCGAGCTGTCAGCACTGGGCCCGAAGCAGGGCTCGAACTCACAGACCGTGAGATCATGACCTGAGCAGAAGTCGGGCACTCAACCGACTGAGCCACACAGGCGCCCCTAGAAACATGACTCTTAAACAGGTTTTCCCTACTATCCAAAATAGTGTTTCCATAAAACTGTTGGTAAGCAGAAATGGTGCAAAGACACAATTACCATTAACTGATATCGAAAAATTTTGAGCATTTTCAGACCCCCAAAATAACCTCTCTTAGGCTTTTCTGGTACCTTAGAACACATCTTGCCAACGGATGCACAAAATAAATCGAGATAACACACAGATGCTCACAGACAGCTCCCAGATGGCAGCTTGATGCCAAGATGCTGAGAATAGTTGCCAGGGAAGGAGCTTGGCGGTGCCACTTTTGCTGCTTGGGGTGTGTGCTACCACTACAGTGGCTTGCTGCAAAACAAATGTTGAATGCTATTTTTGCTTTTCACTTTCTTCCATAAAAGCCAAAACCTCTTCAGATTTATTTCAGTGAGTGGAAACAGGTACTAATGTAGGTTTTTCTTAAAAGCAAAGTGGTAAACCTGAACTTTTGAAAAGCAGGGGATCCCTGTAATGGGCATTGGAGGAGGAAAACCGGTTTGGGAAATGAATACATGCATTGTCTCTGTTGTAGAACCCTCTTCATTCTCCAGATTACTACTTCTTACTGTAGCCTTTGGATACTGCCTTCCTCTTCCATGTAGTCATCTATGTCTACCTTTCTTGGGCTTTGATCATGGCTAGCTGTCAAGAATATCTGCTGTAAAATTACCTGTTGAATAGATCGTCTCCAGAATATTTACTTTTTATTAGACAAGCAAAAAAAAAAATCTTATTTAAATAATAATATATATGGGATGATACATAATGGGATTCATTGAACTCCTTTGCATATTATTAAATTGACACCCAACCTACTTTGTCCTCTGACAAGGTCAGTTAAGCTATCAAACAGTGTATTAGGTGGCTGTTTACTCAAAGAGTATGAAAATACTAATTCGAAGGGATGTATGCACCCCTATGATTATTGAAGCATTATTTTCATTAGCTGAATTATGGAAGCAGCTCAACTGTACATCAATAGATGAATGGATAAAGAAGATATGGCACACACACACACACACACACAATGAGATAATTATTCAGCTATAAAAAGGAATGAAATCTTGCCATTCGCAACCACATGGTTGGATCTAGAGAGTACAGTGCTAAGCAAAGTAAGCCAGTCAGAGAAAGACAAATACCATTTAATTTCACTCATATGTGGAATTTAAGAAACAAAACAAATGAACAAAGAAAAAAGAGAGAATGAAAGAGAGCAAGAGAGAGAGAAACCAAAAGCAGACTCTTAACTAACAGATGGTTACCAGGGGGTGTGGTTGGGGGGATGGGTTAAGTAGGTGAAGGGCTCATGATGAGCACTGAGTAATGTATAGAATTGTTGAATCACTATAGTGTACACCTGAAACTGATATAACACTGTATGTTAACTACACTGGAATTACAAAACAAGAGACCAAAACAAGCCCCACAAAAAACAAAAACTGTGTTAGATAATTGCTTCAAAGTACTCATAAAAAGAATAAAACATACATGAATAGAATCATAATATAAGGCAAATAAAAATAATCGTATTGTACTAAGTTTTTACTTAAAAAACATCATGGATGAGCACTTCAATTCTTTCTTCTAATTTTTCAGAATGGTTTACAGTTCTGTTAAGTTTTAGCTTGATGTTAATTTATTTACCTAAATTGTGAACTCATTTTCCCTAAAATTACTTCTCATTGTCTATTGTTGATAACTCTTTTCTATTCTTCATAATCTATATTTAGCTAGGTAAAATCATAAAACTGGCACAATTTTATGACTTTTTTAGTGCAAATATCAGAGACATCAAAGACTACTCTTGGGGAGTTTGCTGGCTCAGTCAGTTAAGTGCCCAACTCTTGATTTCAGCTCAGGTCATGATCTCACGATTCATGAGATCGAGCTGACAGCACGGAGCCTGCTTGGGATTCTCTCTCTCTCCCTCTATCTGCCCACCCCCTGTTTGCTCTCTCTCACTCTTTCTCTCAAGGTAAATAAAATAAACATTAAAAAAAGATTGCTATCAAAATAGATTTTTCTGAAGGTAAGCCCTCTTAGGAAATATTTTAAATCAAAATCCTCTTGGAAAATTAAATATAATTTTTAAATTACAGTAAAATCATAATTAAAATATTATGACCAGTGATACTACTTTGTATCATACACAAGTAACCCTATTTAATTCTTTTTTTTTTAGTTTATTTTTATTTATTCAAAGCTAACACGGGGCTCAAACCCACTAACCATGAGATCATAACCTGAGTCTAAATCAAGAGTCGGACGCTTAACTGACTGAGGCACCCAGGCACCCCAACCCTCATTAATTCTTATGAGAAGGTTTATATACTTCAAAATTTCACACTTCAAATATATGTCATACCATACAAGGTAAAATATAATACTAGATATGTGTTCTCATAGACAAATGATAGTATTCTTTTGTGCTGTCTGGTTGCCTTACTCAAAGTTTAAAAGTAATATTAATAATGGTAGATTCTTTCCCATTTCCTGGGGCTAAATATTATATTATGTTACAATCGTTACTTTATTTTTAAATTTTTTGGTCTCTGGAACATAATATTAACCAAAGAATACTCAACCATTAAAAATAGTACTCATGGTCTAAAGAAAATAGGGATATTTTCTTCAATCCTTGCATGAGATTTGTTTGATTCTATAGTAAGACTTCATTCTGTGAGCATTTTTTTAGTCATATGCCCAGATTTTACATTTAATCAAATCAAACCCTTTGGTTTTTGTACAAAAAGAAATTATGTGTATTATGTAGATTGAGGTATTCATCTGCATTTGATGTCAACACATCATTAAAATTTAAGATTCTCTCCAATATTACATTCATAAATACTATGTGCTATTGAAAATCTGTGACATAGATATGAGCTTCTCATTTAAAAGTTTTGCTACTTGCTAATACTACACCTTCTAGAGCCTGTAAACTGTCATGGTGATCTGCAGAATCTACTTTGTAAAAATATTTACTTAGCAGTACATGTCATCTCTGAATACAGATGGCCCTTTGAAAAGACAGTCTCACAGTCCTTAGTTAAAATTATTTTTTGTTATTTTTATTTATTTATCATTATATTCAACATGGATTGAATCATTATAATATACCATTCTTTTATTCTTATGAGATAAGAAATGATAAAAATGACCTTGCGCCAGTTCTCACACTGCTCACTGCCTAGAAAAGGAAACAATATACTATGTATATAATAATGGCGATTTCATAATAACTGTATGTTATATAAACATAAGATTGCTGTGTAGTAATATAAGTGAATGTACATATAAAACTCATAGGTGAAATAGAGATTGATTAACTCTCTTTGAGAAAGGTCACAAAAGGTTTCAGAAAAGATAAAACTCAACAGAGTGTTGTGGTGTGAATACAAACTATCTAGTCTCACAGATAACAGGATATCTTAAACAGAGAAAGAAGCATTTCAGCATTTCCAAAGTATCTCATCAATTGTGGTTAGTAGTTAAGAAGGCTCTAGAATATGAACAGTGAAACAAAATAATGAAGCATCATTTATGTCATGCCAATTTGAGAACAGAAGAGGGGTTCTGAGCAAACAATTGGTGTAGACAGATTTCATTTCAGAAAGTTCTCTTATTTGAATGCAGAAGATGAATTGTAGGGAAGAGATATAGTTATACTTCTACTTGTAATAATGCATTAAATTCCATTTATCCTAATCCACTTCTATATTTCCTTTCTCTTTAACAATTATCACTTTGTTACATACATTGTAATTATTTGTTATTATTTCTGTTGATTCCAAGCTCTCAAATTTAAATTGCAAGGAGTCTGGAATCTTTGTATATTTTGTTTACTGATGTTTTGCAAGTACCTGGAATAGTACCTGACCTAGTATGGACTATTGCTTAATATTTTCTCTATAAATAAAATGTATGAGTTGTGCTAGTTTGGAAGGTAGGTTATTGATTTTTTTATATTTAGTTTGATTGCTGTCCTTGACAAATTCTCTTAATAATCATTGAATTTTTTTTACTGGTTGCCAGGTTTTCTAGGAATGCAAGCATATGATCATCAAAAGGAGAAAAAAATTTTTTTTGATATGCCAATATTTGTACAAATTATTTCTTTATTTGGCTGATTGGATTCACTAGAATATCCTAAACAGGGATAAACAAAAATAACAATAGTCAATATCCTGTGATTTTCTTGGCATTAAAGATAAAAGTAGTTAGCTTTCAGAAATTATAATTTATGATGGGGAATCTGGTGATCTTCAAAGAAAGGTAGGAAGTGAGTATGGGATAAAACATGAGTATGGGGTAGTTATTTTTGAATGATCCATGTTTGATTCTCAAGTACTCTCCTGTATTTTCCATTTTTCTCTCTATTTGGTTTGGTTTGACTATCTTTTATTTACCTTATATTTTTATTTGCATCCCCTTAGGTCTCTAATTTTGTCTCTTCATTTTACATGACATTCATAATATCTGATTGTTTCCCTGACTCCCAGAAACTACCCTATGCAATGGCTTTTTGCTCATACCAGAAGTTGGTAATTGCTTCCCTTAGAGAAGTGGATACAACTTACTGACATGAGTACTTCACTTCTATGGAATGTTAGACTATCTAGTGTTCCTTACTTCAAGATATTTTTGATGTTTATAAGTGACTTTTTTGTTGTTATTTTGCCCATTTTTCTAGTTGATGAAATACTGCATTAGTCTGCTCTCAAATATTATAGCTAGTAGGAAGTGAGAATTCTGATACATCCGATTTATCTTATCAGTTTGTCTGCTTTATCATTAGCCAGCAAAAATAGAAGCAAGATGCCATGTTAAAAGGCCATTGCAATATCTCAAAACATTGATATCAACATATACTATTTGCAAAAATGGAGATATTGGAGAGTCATTTGATTTTGAAGAGAGGACCACCAAGATTTGCTGATAGATATGACGAGGTGAAAAAAAAAAAAGAATAATGGATGATTCTGAAATTTTGGTGCAGTCAAAAGCCAACAAATAGATAGCAATGCCATTTGCTGGCCTTGGGAACATCGGTGAAGAAGAATGTTGGAAAAAAAATGTAAAGTAACGTATTAGAAATCCAAGAGGAGTTATTGGTTAGGCAGTTGTATGTACAAGTCTGGACTTCAGAGAGATTTAGATGTGGAGTAGTCCTGTATGGACAATATTTAAAACTGTGAGACTGGATGAAATGATCCAAAGAATAAATATAGATAGAAAAGATAGCAGGACACCGAATTCCAAAGAAAAGCACTGCAAAGTAGTTAAACGGAGAATTAGACATAGAAGAATAAGTTGGAATATCCAGTGACAATAAGAAAAATCAGGAAAGAATGGAAATCCAAAACCCAAATGAAGAGTGTTTAACATTGAAGGAGTTATCCACCACATCAAATGCTGCTGAGAATTTAACTAAAATGAAGACTGAAATTTGGTTGTCAGATTAAGCAATGTGAGATCCTAGGTGACCCACTAGCCTAAAGGTTGACGCTAGAGCTTGACCAGGTTGGTTCAAGAGTCAAGTGAGGAAGTGCAGACCAATTTAGGGGAGTTTTGCTCTAAAGGAGAAGGGAGAAATTTAACTAAAAGCAATTGGGGTAAAGAGATGATTTATTTTGTTAGCAGAAAAATGAAAACACTATGCTTCCTTGCCATTGGCACTGATCCTATAGAGAAATAAAATGTAATGATATAGGATAATAAGATTATCATGGAAAGAACTAAGTCCTCAAGGTAAGTAAAGTTGCTGCCCTTAGGTAGGAATATGATCAGTTCATATACTGTAATGACAAAAGAGTGTAGCCCATATCGTACAGTTGCACATAGTTGAGGGATGGCTGGCAAAAGATGAGAAAGTTTTCTTCTCCTGTATTTTCTCCATGAGATAAAGACTCAGTTTATTGATATTTTAAATGAAAGAAGAGTGTTGGAGGTTTTTGAAGGTAGTACAAACTACAAAATATTTATCTAAGATAGCAGAGAGTAGATGGTTTAGTAAAAAAAGATTGCTTTTGGCACTAAGGACCCATATGAGATACTTGGTGATGAAATCAACATGGCTTAAGTGTTCCCTAGTCTCTTTGAGGGTGCAATGAATTATTTTAATGTATTTTAAAACTCCTTTGCATTTTTAGAATAAAGTTTACTCACTTTTCACGACAAAATGAGTTTCACGGTATTTAGTATCTACTTCGTTTTTTTGGTAATAGAATCCATAGTTGAAGTGGCACAATTATTGGTCAAACACTACAGTTTTTTATGCCTCCCTCAGCTAATTGTGTTTTTATGGCAGAATTCAGGGTAATGAACTATGAAAAAATGACGTGTTTAGCTTTTAAGTGATTTCATTAAGAAAAACCAAGATTCTTGTCCTAGAAGTTCTCTTTGTTCCACTGCCTGCAAATAGTAATCGATGGTAAATCCTGAAAGGCATGTATTATGGAGGGCATAACTGTCCTGTTAGCCTGTGTCACTAGAGGACCCATTTGTACTGCACCATTTAGTACAAGAGAAATAAACATTTATTTGGGGTTTTGTCTTAGAAACTTATCCTAATAAAATAATAGAATATTTTTTGTAAATTATTTGCTAATGTTTAATGAAAATATTTACATTCATAGTCATAAACAAAATATAATCATTTTTCCTTATTTAGTAGTATTAGTTGTGCCATTAAAGTTTTGTATTGGTTTTCTAATATTGAATGGAGAGCTTTGCCTATGTTTCTGTTCTGGATCTTTGAAATGATGTTGAATTATCTATTCTCTACCAGAGAGTTGGAAGTCACTTTTAGAAATATCTGTTCCAAATGCTTATTATGAAAGATTAGTCTTGAATGTTTTTTATTTTCAGATATATTAGCCAATTTGAGTGTACTAGTATGTCTTGTGTCATATTTCTTTGTGTATATTTTGCTAAGATATCAACAGTGTCCTTTAGGTTTTCTAATTTGTTTAGCATAATATTTGATCTCTTTCTTATAGCTTACCCAATTCATATTTCTAATATATATGTATATACATTTTAAATATGTAT
Source organism: Herpailurus yagouaroundi (assembly GCF_014898765.1). Classification (NCBI taxonomy): domain Eukaryota; kingdom Metazoa; phylum Chordata; class Mammalia; order Carnivora; family Felidae; genus Herpailurus; species Herpailurus yagouaroundi. The sequence goes on from NW_024412388.1 coordinate 90,935,970, forward strand.
ATTGCTCCTTTTTGCTCTTTAAGTTCATTGATTTATTCAAAGAATCAGATTTTTAATTTAAGGTTTTTATTTCCCATTTTATTAATGTCAGATATTTGCTTCATGTTTCCTTAAAAATGTATTACACATTTTTTCTAAAAGTAAATAATTTTAATCTCATATTTTTCTAAATTTTAAGCAAAATAATTTGTTTGGGAATTTACCATGTGACTTGTAAAATACTACCTCTTTTTCATGCCGTCTCTACCTAAGAATCTTTAAGTATTCTGTTATTAATATTACATATGTTAGTAACAACCAACAATGATCATTTAGCTATTTAGCTCCTCCATAGCACTCGACTGTCATTAAAAACAACCAATATTTGATGGAACTCATCTCTACACGTTAATCTCATTTTTCTGTATGTCCAGAATGTTTACAAGTTTAGTTTACTCCACATCCCACAACATTTGTTCTGATCTCCAACTGATTAGTTTTCTTCCAATTTTTTATTTAAATTCCAGTTAATTAACATACAATGTTATATTATTTTCAGATGTAGAATTTAGTAATTAGTTTCTTATCATTTGGGTTTTTTTTATATTTTTATTTTATTTTTGAGAGAGAGAGAGACAGAGTGTGAGTGGGGAGGGGCAGAGAGCGGGAGACACAGAATCCGAAGCAGGCTTCAGGCTCTGAGCTCTCAGCACAGAGCCTGATGTGGGACTCGAACTCAAGAACTGTGAGATCATGACCTGTGCTGAAGTCGGCACTCAACCAACTGAGCCACCCAGGCACCCAGGTTTCTTATCATTTGTAAGAGAGAACACATTCCTGGACTAAATTTCATTGTTGAGATGCAGCAGCACCACTGACACTGTAGCAGCTTTTGACTTTACAGAGGTTGAATAGTTGGATTAGGCTTTGGGGACAAAAAAAAAAAAAAAAAAAAAAGCAAGAATGCATGGGTACATGGATAAATGGACTGGTGAGCAGCCCCCAAAGCTAACCTACTATCTGTCACTAGGTGTGTTACTATCCCAAATCACCAAAGTGGTTATAGCATACAACATAAAGACCTGATAAGGATGTTCAGATCTCCTCTGTGAATTACTGCTTTTTAAAAATATATTTTAAATCAATTTAAAGGCCAGATTTAATCTAGTTGTAAGGCCATAACAGCTAATGCTTTTGAAATTGGCAATCTAGGGGCGCCTGGGTGGCGCAGTCGGTTAGGCGTCCGACTTCAGCCAGGTCACGATCTCGCGGTCCGTGAGTTCGAGCCCCGCGTCAGGCTCTGGGCTGATGGCTCAGAGCCTGGAGCCTGTTTCCGATTCTGTGTCTCCCTCTCTCTCTGCCCCTCGCCCGTTCATGCTCTGTCTCTCTCTGTCCCAAAAATAAATAAACGTTGAAAAAAAAAATTAAAAAAAAAAAAAAAAAGAAATTGGCAATCTAGATCTATTTTTTGTAAGTGGATTTGGATAACACTAGATAGATCATAATCAAATATTTCTATTATTCAATCAGATAGTGTTTCCATTAAGAAGCAAGAAAAATAAAATTCAAATTATGGTTATATTGATGATACATGTAAATTTATGGATAAGAAACATGTAAATATTACATCAGAAAGCTAAAGGCTTAGAACAGAGTAGCATAAAATTCATTCAAATAATTGTAAAAATATGTCTGAAAACGTATTTTAAACATTTAAATTTAAATTAAAATGTAAATACTACTAAAACTTTTATGTAAGTAAAAGATAATTTTAAAAGCCTTTTCCCTCAAAAAAAAAGCCTATTCTCTCCCTAAAGTGAACTACTAAAGTGATTTTTTTCTAACTTCAAAATATATATTTAATCATATACAACATTGTCTTAAAAATCTTCAGCAAGCATACAACACTGATAGTTATAAACTCAAGGGCTTCTAGCAAAATCTTGAAGGCTTTCTTCTAATTTGCAGTCTTTCCATGTTTTGAGTATTTTATGTATGCAGAGAAGCACATTTATAGACATGTTTATTTTTTAAAAAACACATTTTCTATAGATCTATTGTATTCATAAAGCTATAGATAGATGTATTGATAAACGTATTTGTTGCCTAAATAAGGGCTTTTAATTTTTTCTTACAAGATTGGCAAAAAAAATTTTTAAGTAAATTAAAAAGGATATTTTATGATCACTGGTTTTCCAGGAGTTAATATTACTAATCTATCTGTACTAATACTAGGATACAATGTTTCTTTTCCTATTTTGTTCATTGAAGAGTAAATCCAAAATATTTCCTTTGGGATTCTCTTTAGAGGTTTGTCTTCAATATTATTTAGTAAAATCATTCATCTGGGAGCATAATATATTCTACAGATGCTTAATGAGATTTTACAATAAGTCTTTCCTAAAGTGTTAAAAATGAAAATTATACTCCTTGGATGTGATAAGAAACTGAGAATTTTTATTTTTTTGGATTGATGTGGGAATAACACAGCCATATTATGCAGTTAGGAGATAATGTCTTGAATATTTTTTATCACTGTTGCTGCTTAGGAAATAAAGCTTAAATATACATATGTGTCTATAAATTATTTTCAACTAGTATATTCCACCTAATTTCCTGAAACCTGACTAAGTTTAATTTCCTGAAACCTGACTAAGTTTAAAGTAACAAAACAGACTGTACTAATTTAACATTTTTTTCTCCATTTTCAATGTTCAAATTCCAAATTGTATTTTAAAGTAGATAGCATACAGGAATAGGGTCACTAGTGAAGTATAACTTTTCTGATCAAGCACACACATTTATAAACATACTTGTCATAATGTAAAAATGCATTCATGGAGGACTGAAAAAATTCATAGATCTCTAAAAACCATAGTCAAGTCTTGTAGATAGATACAGAAGAAGATGATTTGGGAAAGGTCGTGATAAAATATATTTGAAATAACCTCAAAAAATCAATTAATGATAAAAAGTTAAACTATTAATTAGATCTATATATGCATGTAATGAAACTAGGTCTTCTAATCAATCAGTATGAAAATTGACTTCTATGAAGTATGCCAGAATATTCTTCTCTTGATTTCTTTATAGGTCTATATCATTCTATAGATTTTTGTTTAACAGCTGACTTCTTGCTTCATTTCCAATGGATTCTGTGTCCCACGAATGTCTAGAAACTGGGTACTAAATTTAATTATCATAGGTCCTTGTGGGAATCATCTTTGAGGTGACCCCCAATGATTCTTGCTTCCTAGTGTTTGTGCCCTTGTGTAATACTGTCTTCTTGTGTGTGGGCCAGACCTAGTGACCTGCTTTTAAAAATAAAATATGCCAAATGTGTCACTTGTGAGATACTTCTGAGATACAACTATAAAACATTGTGACACTATTTTACAATTGCTTACATTTCAGTACTGTTGATAGATTCACTGTTATATTATGAATCTCTTCCCTTTTTAAGGTCCTGTTTTTCCCCTCTGGGAGCTTGTAGTATATCTTCTTTGTTCCTGGAGTTTAGCAACTTCACCAGAGTTTGACGCATGGTATCTCTTTCATAACTATTTCATACTCAAGAGAATTCGCCTCCTCCTCCAAGGACCACTTTCAGTAATTGTTTCCTTGGAGCTTCTTTTGAAGGCATCCAGTGATATCTACCTGCTCCCAGCTTCAAGGAGAGAAAGCCAAACCTTATATTTTGAGTGGCCACTTATTCTAGCTGCTGCCAAAGGCCACAAAGCAAACCCTCCTCTCAAAAGGGTACCTCAGAAAAATCACTGTTTTAGTCATGTAATTGTGGTTTCAATATGCTGACATTTATTTTCTCCAAAGAGGAAATTGGAGAGATAACATTATATGCTAAATTCACAAGTTTTGTTTTGAGTTTTTTGCTCATTCATAGAATTTCATTCATTGATGACTTTATTTGATATAGCGTTATCAAAAGTCCACTGGCAGTTCGTGGGTTCAAGCCTCGCGTAGGACTCTGTGCTGGTAGCTGGGAGTCTGGAGCCTGCTTCAGATTCTATGTCTCTCTCTCTCTCTCTGTCTCTTTCTCTGTCCCTCCCCTACTCACACTCTGTCTCTTTCTCTCAAAAATAAATAAACTTTAAAGAAAATTAAAAAGGAAGCACTCACATTAAAAAAAAAAAAAAATCCAGGGGCACCCGGGTGGCTCAGTCAGTTGAGCATCCGACTTCGGCTCAGGTCATGATCTCACAGCTCATGAGTTTGAACCCCGCGTCAGGCTCTGTGCTGACAGCTCAGAGCCTGGAGCTTGCTTCTACTTCTGTGTCTCCCTTTCTCTCTGCCCTCAACCCACTCACATTCTGTCTCTGTCTCTCTCAAAAATAAATAAAAACATTAAAACAATTTTTAAAAAACCCAAATAATTTGAGACACTGGAGTTGAAAGGCAATATCATACTGTGTGGAATAAGGAATACATTTGAAATGTTATCTTTTGAGCTCAGAAATATATTCTAATTTCTGCTTTTGCTCTTCTTGACATTTGTTAATTAGTGTGTGTGTGTGTGTGTGTGTGTGTGTGTGTGTGTGTACATGCACACATTTTTCAAGAAGCTTTCATCAGAAGACATTAAATTCTGACCTAGATTACTGATTTATTGTTTCTTAGAGCCTACCCCCAAGTAGTTGATTCTCTACTAAATTATTTATTTCCCACACATTTATGGAATTTTATAATATGCATGCATATAACCTACCAAAAATCCAAGATTAAAATCCAATGTTTTAAAATACTGTTGTTCAAAATATATAGATACATGCATTGTGTTCCTGGAGAAGGCTTGCTAGTTTCTCTGCCTGTAGGACAATTATATTTCCTGTTGCTCTTGAAGCTAGGAGTATGCCCAGGTAACTTTTTTTTTTTTAGCCATTTCAGAGCTGATGCTTTTAGAAGCAGTGATTGGTTTGCCATGTGTCTTTTCCACAAGTCCTACAATGTTGCAGATAGGGGGTGCTTTGCTCATAGCAAATATGGAATGTAAGTGCTGTAAAGCAGAGCAAAAGCTGACCCACAATTAACATTTAATATAAATGATGAACATTATTGTTTTAAAACTGATGAGAATTGGGAGCAGTTTATTGCTATAGCAAAACGTAGCTTGTTTTGATCAACACACCACTTGAAAAAAAATAATTTTCTCAGACTTCGTGTTTAAAATGCCAAATAAAAATTAGCAAGGAAATATTATATTCTCTTGCAAAACTAATATAAAAGAAAGTAGATACAGTAAAGAAAACAATCTACCTGTCTTATGTATATTTAAATATTCCACCAATGTGTTACTCATGATTTTTGTTTGTTTTTGTTTTTTTCAGTTCTCACGAACTGCATTCTCAGGAAAATCACAGAACATCCACTAAAGATTTTATTCGTGTCTGCCTATTTCGTAGACCTGTCATTGCTCAGCTTTAATGACACCTAGTCAGGTACATAGCCCTCCTAATTTTTGTAGGTATAAGGAAATCCAAAACCCAAGACGCAGGACTTAATTACAAATTATGAAATCCAGACAAGGCATAATGAGAATTGGTTGAGGAATGAGCAAAACAGAAAGAAAAGAAAGGGGAGGGGAGGGGAGGGGAGGGGAGCGGAGGGAAGGGAAGGGAAGGAAAAGAAAAAGAGAGGGAAAGAGAGAAATATTAATCAATCTGGGAGCTGCCAAGTAAATTATTTGCCCAAGAATTGCTCTAGATCAGTGATCTGCAAAGAGCCAGATAGAAAATATTTTAAGCTTTGAGAGCCATATGATATCTGCTACTGTAGTGTGAAATAAGCTCTAGACAATACAGTTGATTGTAAATAAATGAGTGAGACTGTGTTCCAATAAAACTTTATTTACACAAATAAGCCACTGGACAGGTTTTTTTTTGTTTTTGTTTTTGTTTTTGTTTTTGTTTTTTCCCATGGGTTTTACTCTGCTGAATTCTGCACTGGATAGGGATCCCCTGTAATTGGCTCAAAAGCATTGGATATTTAAGGAACTTTATTTCTACATTAATCTGTGTATCACAGATTTGCACTTCTCATTCCACGTAGTTACTATAATGTTTTTCTTGAATTTCATAGTATCATTCTATTTCTTGAGATGCAACCTAATCTATTTTATATCACTTCAATACCTATATGTCGGTTGATGTGAAGAAGGCTTATATATATATAATGTGATCCATTTAGTTTGAAGAATTTCCTTGATGATTATTCACAAAAAAAGTGAGCATATATAAATTGTTTTGTTTATTCAAAATTGCATTAGCAATTTTCTGATCGGCAATTTGAGTTGAAAGATAAAATTTAAACTAAAGTCAGAAAATAACTATCCTGCTAAAGAAACACTATTTGTCGGTGCAGTTGCTCTTGTTTTAATATTATAAATAGGTGTAGAGCTTTTGGAAATCTAAATAGTACCTAAAATGTTTCTTATCATGGAATATGTTATCAGCTATTAGCACTAATGGCATTTGTTGCATATAATAGCATTATCTTCATTACAACCATAATCAAATTAAAGTTGTAATAAAGGTATAGCGGCATAAAATAAACACAGTGTTAAGCATTAATTTTATTTAAGTGATTAATCACTTCAGTTGCATATTTTATGCTTATTGCTATAAATTATATTATAGGTAATTTATTTATATTGAGCGTACAAGTGATTACTTTCAGTATCTACAGAAAATCTTTATATTAGGTTCTTATTTGTTTTGTCTCCAAATGTTTTATTAGCAATTGAATAAAAAAACAATAGTAATTCAGAAATAGTAATAGTTGTAAGAAATTTTCTGTTAAACTTGGAATTAAGTTTTTAAGCTAATTTTCTTTTAAATGCTTAAAGTTACATTTACCTATCATACATTCAAAGTGGTTAGCATATAATAATCTTATCATTTTTGACAACCGTTCTAGCATTTTCCCTAAATACTCTATTGATATATAATATAACATTCCTGTTTAATCAGATAGAGAAGGTTAATTAGCTATGTATTTCCATGTCATTCTCTTCTCATAGAATTATTTTGGAAGTTTTCCTTCCATTTCTATGATTTGGAACAGTTTGAGAAGAATAGGTATTAACTCTTCTTTAAATGATTGGTAGATTTCCCCTGGGAAGGCATCTGGCCCTAGACTTGTTTCTTGGGAGAATTTTGATTACTGATTCAATTCCTTTGCTGGTTTACTGGTAATGGGTCTGTTCAAATTTTCTCTTTCTTCCTGTTTCAGCTTTGGTAGTTTATATGTTTTTAGGAGTTGATCCATTTCTCCCAGATTGCCCTATTTGTTGGGATATATCTTTTCATAATATTCTCTTATAATTGTATTTCTGTGGTATTGGTTGTGATCTCTCCTCTCAGAGATTTGTGATTTTATTTTTTGAGTTTTTCTCTCTTCTTTTTGGTAAGCCGGCCTAGAGGTTTATCAATTTTGTTAATTCTTTCAAAGAACCAGCTCCTGGTTTCATTGATCTGTTCTACTGGGTTTTGTTTGTTTGTTTGTTTGTTTTGTTGTTGTTGTTGTTTCTATATCATTTATTTCTGCTCTAATCTTTAGCATTTCCTTTCTTCTGTTGGCTAGGATTCATTTGCTGTTCTTTTTCTAGCTCCTTTAGGTTTAAGGTTAGGTTGTATATTGAGATTTTTCTCCTTCTTTAGGTAGACCTGTATTGCTATATACTTCCTCTTATGACCACTTTTGCTGCATCCCAAAGGTTTTTGACCATCATGTTTTCATTCTCACTTGTTTCCAAATCCATGTATTTTTTTTTTTCATTTCTTTAATTTCCTGGTTAACCCATTCATTTTTAAGTAGGATGTGCTTTAACCTCCATGTATTTGTGGTCTTTCAAAATTTTGTCTTGTGATTGACTTCAAATTTCATAGTGTTCTGATCTGAAAATATGCATGATATAATGTCAGTTTTGTTTTGTTTTTTATTTGTTGAGGACTAATTTGTGAGTCAGTATGTGATCTATTCTGGATAATGTCCCATGTGCACTCAAAAAGAATGTGTAATATGCTGCTTTAGGAAGAAATGTTCTGTATACAGGTGTTAAATCCATCTGGTCCAGGGTGTCATTCAAAGCCATTGTTTCCTTGTTGATTTTCTGCTTAGGTGATCTGCCCATTACTATAAGTGGGGTGTTACAGTACCCTACTATTATTGTTTTATTATCAATGAGTTTCTTCGTGTTTGTTGCTAATTGTTTATTTATTTGGGGGCTTCCAAACTGGGAGCATAAATATTTGCAATTGTTTGATCTTGTTGGATAGACCCCTTTATTATGATATAGTGTTCATCTTCATCTCTTCTTACAGTCTTTGGTTTAAAATCTAGTTTGCCTGATATAAGTATGGCTACTCTAGCTTTCTTTTGATGTCCATTAACTGATAAATATTTCTCCATGCCCTCACTTTCAATCTGCAGTTGTTTTCAGATCTTAAATGAGTCTCTTGTAGGCAGTGGAAGGGTCTTGTTTTTGTTTTCGTTTTTGTTTTTGTTTTTAATCTATTCTGATGCCCCATTCTTTTGATTGGAGCATATAGTCCATTTATATTCAGCGTGATTTTTGATAGATATGAATTTAGTGCCATTCTGTTAAGTTGTTTCTGCAGGTTTTCTCTGAGGAACAACTAACTTAAATTTTTTTTAATGTTTTGTTTTGTTTTTGTTTTTGTTTTATGTTTTTTGAGAGAGAGAGAGAGAGAGAGAGATACAGTGAGAACAGAGGAGGGGCACAGAATCCAAATCAGACTCCTGGCTCTGGGCTGGCAGCACAGAGCCCGACTTGGGGCTCAAACCCATTAACTCTGAGATCATGACCTGAGCTGAAGTTGGACTCTTAACCCACTGAGCCACCCAGGCTCTGGGTAACAACTAACTTTAAATCACTGCAGAAAACAACAAGATTGAAAAAATAAAAAATAAAAGGAAAAAAATCAATGGCTCTTTGTGAAAATCAACAAAATTCAAAGTTGATTACACTCTAAAGAGACCGATAATGAAAATAAAGAAAAAACACAAATTCACCAATATCAGGAATGGGATAGGTGACACCATTACAATTTCTACACATACACTAAGAATAGTAAGGAAGTACTGAACAATGTTTGCTGATACATAAGACAATTTAGATGAAATAGAAAAAAGTCCTTGAAAGGCACAAACTACCGAAGCTCATTCAAGAAGAAATAGATAATCTGAATGGTTTTATATCTATAAAAAACATTGAATTTATAGTTAAAAGTTATATGACACAAATAACGTCAAACCAAAAAATTTTTATTGGTTAATTTTGCTGAACATTTAAAGAAGAAATAATACCAATTCTACACAAACTCTTCAGAAAATTGAAGTAAATTGTACTTTTTAATGTATTTCATGAGATCAACATTACACCTATAACATTACACTGATACCGTTGCTAAAGATATTATAAATAAAACTTCATGCCAATATCTTACCTGAACATGGATGCAAAATTTGCAGTATAAAATTAGCAAATTGAATCCAACAATACTTAAAAGAACAGTGTATCATGACCATAGGGGGTTAATACCAAGAATGCCAGGTTAGTTTACCATTACTAAATCAATCAATGTATTTTGTCATATGTATAAATCTTTGACTTATCCAGAGAGAGAGAGCCGCACAGTGGTTTGAACAGAATCATATAAAGAATGATAAACTACAATAGGAGTTGGATTGATATGTGATAAATTGGCTAGTAAGAAGTAAACATAACTCAGGTGCACCTGGGTGCTCACTTGGTTAAGTGACCAACTTCCTCTCAGGTCATGATCTCGCAGTTTGTGAGTTTGAGCCCTGCATAGGGCTCTGTGCTGACAGCTTGGAGCCTGGAGCCTACTTCCGATTCTGCTCCCCCTCTCACTACCCCTCCCCTGCTCACGCTCTGTGTCTCTCTGTCTCTCAATAATAAATAAACTTTTTAAAAATTAAAAAAAAGAAGTAAACATAACTCTGAAGAATTTTCTAACAGATATAGAAGCAGTCACTTCCAATAGGGTTGAAATAGGGAACTGCATACATTTCAAAGAGCCAGAATGTTTTGGAGTTTGCAAAACTGTGCCTTGCAGAATGGCAGCGTTGTCACTGTTGGGCTGTATGACTGGAATTCCCTGGAAACCCATCCTTTGGAGCTTGCCAGAAACCTGCCCTTTAACATATTGGAGAAAGTGCTTCATAGGGAGGTTTCTAATGGAGAACTGAAGAAAGCAAACACAATGGCTAATATATACAAATAAATACATGTAGGAAATTTGAAAATATGCAAAGCTCGTATAGTTTTCATTTCTGTAATTACTCATGAGGTCCTAATTGACAACTATGTCTCTTTTCTTCAACTACTCTTTCAGTATTTCCTCTGTCTTCTGGAAGAATATTTGCTGTTTGGCGTTCTATATCTGTGAAAGGCCCAAGCCCTCAATGTTCTGATTTTTTTTGATTGCTATAGTTTTCCATAAACTTTTACCATTGGACATGGACGTATTGGGAAGTACCATAGAGAATCCCCTGGAATACAGATGTAGGCTGCCTTGTGTTTATTGTGTAGAACATATTTTCACTTAGCAGACAGGTTCAATTGTGCAGGCCAGCAAATTAATACCCCCTTTTCTTGTTAGCTTAGTTGCAGAAAGATCCTTACATGTCCAGGAGGTGATCTCATCTTTCAGTTTAGTGGAACCATTGTTGTGTGCCTTTTGTTAGAATCAGCCCATCTTGATAATTAATGTCTCCAAAGAAACAGCTCAAAGTTACCAGGTAAGAAAAAAATATTCCGTAAGTGAGTTCTAGGTATAATATGACAGACTCCACTCACACTTCCACATCTTACAGAATTCTAATTAAAAGCATATGCTGAGTCCTGTAAATAGAATTTTGTTCTTTTAAGCGGTTGTCTCCTAACTGGTAACAAAATGAGTCTTCAATATATCATTGTGCCTTTCAATTAGGCTAGCTTCTTCAATTGATTGGGTATATGGTAAAATCAATTAAATGCACAAATATGAGCCCATTGCTGTACTTCCTTTGATCTGAAATGAGTTACTTGGTCATACTCAATGCTGTGTGAAATGACATGAGTCTTAGATGTCTTGGTCACTTGAGGTTCCACGGTTAGGCTTTCCGTCTCTAACAAGACTAGTAGAAAGTCTGTATCTATTTCTCAAAAGGAAACTAGTTATCTTTCAATAAAAAGAATAGGTTTTCTTCCAAAATCCTAAAGGTCTTCCCTGCAATTTTCCTACTTTTGGTTTGCTGGAGGCCCATACAACATACTTATATGCAAGTATTATTAAATCTATTACATTATGAAGCCCAAGAGGTAGAATGGCTTATACTGATGCCTGAATGTGATAAGGAGTCTTCTCTTGTTCTTGTACCTACTTATAACTGGAAACCTTATGGGTAACTCTAGATGAGTCAGATTAACACAGTATATGTTACACAAAAATCCAAAATGGACTGCCAAGTATTGTGCCTCTTTTCTCATAGTACACAGTGCAAGTTGCAGCAACTTGTTCTCTTTGGAGGGGATTTCTTGACATGCTCTAGACTGTTGATACAAAAAACTACCCTACAGAGACAGGTTCATGAAATCTGTGAGTATATCTTCTATCCTCTTCTTTGCATAATGCACCTGCTACTTCCTGGTCATCGGATCCAATCAGCATAATGTCATTAGGATAGTGGACCACTTAGGTGTTTGTGGATTGTCAAGATGATCAAAATCTATAGACTGCATTATGGCAAGTAGAATTAACACAGCCCTGAATCAATCTTCTAGAACTACACCAGTGGCCCTGCAGGTGAATGCAAACTGCTCCTGGCAATCCCTGCAACTTGGTAAAGAGAAAAAGGGATTAGCTGGGTCAATAGTTGCATACCAAGTGTCAGAAATTGTGGTAAAGTAAATAATAGTACCTCAGGGATGCCCAAATCTTAATCCTGAAGCTTATGAAAATGTTACTTTACAAAAGGGGCATAGTAAATGTGATTAAGTTAGGTATCTTGGGATGAGAAAATTATTCTCAATTATTCACATGGGCTTAATGTAGTCACAGGGTTTTTATAAGAGGGTGAAAGAAGGATCAGAATCAGAGAGAGATGTGATACCAGAAGCCAAAGTCAGTTAGGAAGCCAAATCAGTCAGCTTTGATGATAGAGAAAGTGGCCACAAGCCAAGGAATACAGATGGCCTCTAGAAGCTGGAAAAGAAAAGGAAAAGATTGTTGCCTGGAGCCTCTAGAAAGAACGTAGACTTGCAGACACCTTGATTTTAGCCCATTGAGACTGATTTTGGATGTCTGATCCCAGGAACTGTAAGATGAAGCATTTTTGTTGTTTTTATTCGTTAAGTCTTTGGTAATTTGTTAAAGCAGAATGAAGAAACTAAAACAATGGCTGAATTGATTTGCTCCAAAAACTATATCACATCCATAATTGAATATTAGATGTTAAATTCAGTTCAGCTTTCCTACATCCCTAAGTCTTTGCACTTCATTCTCTACAGTATGCTAGGACTGCTCTGACAATTCAGTCTCATTAACTACTCCTGAGTCCAAATTTCAATCAGCCAAGTTAGCTGAAAGAGTGACATCTAGCTACACAAGCAAACATATTTACTCCAGAATCTCTAGTAAGTTCACTGACTATAGGAATAACAAATAATAGAACAGGTATCCTGCCTCGGGCTGAGACAGAGCACTCAAGAAATAGCACTCTCCTCTCAAAACACACACATGGGTCTTATATCAAGACCTGTGGAGAGGCAGAATTGTGGCTCACTAAAAGAGAAGTCACTGCAGTAAACTTGCCAGAAATTTGCTCTCTAGAGTGCTAATGAAAGCTTTTCTTGGGGGAGTGTCTCACAAGGGGCACTTTGCTACAGAAATGTTTGGAAAAGGTGTCAAAGAAACTGCTGGTCTCTAGAAGCTGTTGCCCTCCACACATAGCCGAAGCCAGCCAGTGGAGAATCCGTGAGCACTACAGGAGCCTGGTGTTCACGAAAGCCCAGCACACTGCAGGACCGTGCCAGAGGAGCCCAACAGTAACAAGAAACAGACTCCACTCTGTAGTTTCTCTCCACTTTCTTCTACTGATAAAGCTTCAGTGTCAGGTGCTAACAGGAAAATATTTAGGGGCATCAGATTCTTTTTCACAGAGCAGGCAAAAAGGATGAATTTATAGCTGAGGGACAATAAATCAATGACTGTCACACTGTATTAAAAATTAAAAATAGGGGCGCCTGGGTGGCTCAGTCGGTTAAGCGTCCGACTTCGGCTCAGATCATGATCTCACGGTCTGTGAGTTCGAGCCCCGCATCGGGCTTTGTGCTGACAGCTCAGAGCCTGGAGCCTGTTTCAGATTCTGTGTCTCCCTCTCTCTCTGCCCCTCCCCTGTTCATACTCTGTCTCTCTCTGTCTCAAAAATAAAAAACGTTAAAAAATTTAAAAAAAAAATTTAAAAATAAAAATCTGTAGGATCATCTCAATGTATGCAGTTTATTCAGCCTCAGTTTCCAATATTTTTCAATATAAACTCTTGTGTGCTCAGTGAACAACGTTTGGAAGGACATATTCCAGATATATTTCAGTTTTTACTTAATAAACACATTCTGTCCACTCTTAGTGTGATATTAAAATACAATATCACCAAAGTATTGCCATTCATTTTCTAACCATGCTATTGAATTCACAGCATTTACAAATTCATAATGATATTTTTTACATTTGTTCTGCTACTTCTAGCTGTAAGCTCAATTTTAAATTGGAAAAAATATGCTTATAAGTGTTACAAAATTGCTCTTGCAGATCTTCTGGCACATTTTTCATAAATAAAAATAAGCATTTTCAGGCAGAATTCCAAAACATAGAAAAATGATTGAATTTGATCATGGGGAAAGTCTCCTTTGGCTAGAAAGGAACTAATCACACATTCAGAGAAGAAATTTACATATTTTAGATATTTATAAAAAACATGGTACATCTTAAAATAATACAGAAGACAACAGCTATAGAAGACATGATTTATTCAGCATATACACCGGCCTACAAAAAGTACATAATTTCTGGCAATAAGTTTTTATTTGGGAAACCACTGAAGGTGGAACAGTGCAGAGACAAATTTTTCCTAGTGATAGATTTTTACAACAAATAATCTGATGACTATAATTTGATTACTTTTATTTTGAACTCAAAAATCTTGCTGAGATATATATATTCATGCCCCATCGTATACACAGTTGTTAGTATATGAGTAATGAACAGGCTAAAATAAAGGACTTTTAGATGGCTAGTTGGGAAGATGGTAGGCTGTTTAAACAGACACTATTTTATTATATTGTTGTGTGTATAAGAAATGAAAGAAATGAAAGAAATGAAGATTCTTTTCAAAACCAGTGACTCAGATTATTAACATTACTGACTCAAAATTATAATCTGTTAATAATTTAGACAAATGATTTTTTGGCAAGTGCAATGATTTTTAAATAAAACCTGGAGAATATTATTGCACAGAGTAGATTCATATATATTGTTTGTTATACATGTTCTAAGCATCAAAAATTAGAGTTTGCAAGTTTTTTTCTTAAATGTCTTTCAGGTTGGAAAAGAAATAAAAACTGTAAATACATTATTTGGAGAGAAATATTATCTGTTTAATCTGCAAAAGAAAGTAACAGGAAGTGAGATAACAAGTGGATAAAATGTTTACATCAAAAAAGTTGTTTTTTACGTAGTTAATGGGACTTTCAACTCTACAGTCTTATTTGCAAAGCACTATAAAGGAACAGGATAAGGACATCCTTTTCTATTTTAATTTCATTAGCTGCCATTATGTATTTTTCCTAAATCAGCCTCTTTATGAATACACCTGTCTACATTTCTATTATTTTCTTTGTAAATAGTATGGAGGCCTGATTTTTCATACTAATAAGGAACCAAGCAAATACTATGAATGCTGATGGAATTAGAGATAACAGGAACTGTGGGTACAACTGCCTTTATTTTACTCTTACAAAAAGACGTTGTGAGACAGAGCACTAGATAGCCCACAGTGTGATGAAAAAAGTACCCAAGCTGAATGCCTCCTTCGTAATACTAGTCAAGGCTGAGTCACACCACCACCCGGCTACACTAAGTTTTACTTGGTATTTGCTGTTCCATAATTAGAACAATAGAAAGTAGACGTGGGCATCTATGAAAACTACAGAGCCTCTCTTCGCTTTTTATTTGAATCTGTTAGTTTCTAATTGCTGCCTCAGAGGTAAACTGTAATTCAGCATCTACATCATCTTCATTTAGATGGTAACAATAGTATCATAATTCCACCTAGTTTCTCAATTTGGAAATAAATTTAACCCCATGAGAAGAAGAGCCATTATCTTCCCTAATAGTCACTGCCTAAGAGAGATAAGTTTGTAACTATGAGGAAACCAATTTTAAGTTTCTGCTAAAAGAAAAAAAATCTTGATTAAATATGATTTTATATTCCCCCTCTTTTTTAAAAAGGGAATACAAGCCTTTCATAGAAGAGTTTCTGAAAGTTTTCATTTCCAAAGCAGTTTGAAATGACATGTTTTAAACCTTAGACAAATATTAAGTTTTAGATAAGACACTTGTAAGTGTTACATATTTTGTGATAAAATGTGTAGAGTCAAAGTTCACAGTAATTGGGAGTACAAATATTTTTAAAAAGTCTAGAAAGTTAAGTCAATATATTTACTGGTTTAAATAAAGTTATGCATAATTATTATTGTATTTTGTCATGTATATTTCCTCTTGTTTATTTTCTTCTACATTTAGAGTCAAAACAAACTATAGACTCTTGAATAAGAAATGTGAGTGAATAAAGCATGTTGTCTCTGTAATAGCCTCATACTACTTTAAGAAGTTATGTGAAACATTTGGCCAAAGAAAAAGAATGGACATAATTTGGGGCGCCTGGGTGGCTCAGTTGGTTAAGCCTCCAACTTTTGGTTTTAGCTCAGGTTATGATCTCACAGTTTCATGGGCTCAAGCCCTGCATAGGTCTCTGCAATGACAGCACGGAGCCTGCTTGGGATTCTCCCTCTCTTGTCTCTCTGACCCTCCCCTGCTTGTGTTGTCTCTGTCTCTCTCAAAATAAATAAACTTAAAAAAATGGATATAATTTAAGCCAACAGCTCTATCTCTGCCTCAGTTCCAATGTAAATTTTAGCTACTGAAAAAACCTAGTGCTTCAGAAAACTAAAAATGTCTGAGTTTTCGACTCAAAACTAGGGATGAATTATTAAAGGACAATTGATAATAATATAATTTAAATACATCTGTTAAATTCTTTCCAAGATGTCAGTATTATAATCCACAGACTCCTTCACTTATCCTAAGTATTTTTAAATTTGCTATATGAGAAAAACGTGCTTTATATATATATATATCTAATTAAAATGATTTTATAAAACTCTTTTCTAACTTAGTTAAATCTTAAATTTTTTTTTATGTTTATTTATATTCGAGAGAGAGACAGACAGACAGAGCTTGAGTTGGGGAGGGGCAGAGAGACAGAGACAGAACCTGAAGCAGGCTCTAGGCTGCCAGCTGAGAGCTGTCAGCACAGAGCCCGACACGGGGCTTGAACTCAGGAGCAGTGAGAGCATGACCTGAGCTGAAATCAGACGCTTAACCGACACAGCCACCCAGGGGTCTCTAACTTAATTAAATCTTAATAAAAGTTAGAGAATTATTGTTCAGATCAATTGGCCACATCACACTATCTTACTAACTATATATGTTATATAATAATTATTATATATTAACATACATAATTTATGTAAATGCACACATATAGAATTATAACATATGCAACTATATATTATATACATTGATTATGCATGGGTATCTGAGAGGACAGTATTCCAGCAAATGTTTGAATGAGTTTAGTGAGCCTTCAAATAATTGGGAAAAGAGAATTCCATATAGAGCAATTAGCAAGGACCCAGAGGCAGAAGTCAGTCTGCTAGTGGTCAAGGAAAAGGAAGAAGGCCAGTGTGACTAAAGCAAAATTCATGAAACTAAAGAATTAGGACATCAGGACATAAAGATAGTCGTATTTTAGATGTTTAGAGCCTTATAGGCCATAATAAGGACTTTGGATTTTATATTACATGTGATGGAAGTATTTATAGGATTTTAAGAATAGAAATAATGAAATGACATTGGACTCATATATTTAAAAGATCACAGTGATTATAAAATATTCTACAAGTATTTAATACTGTAAGCAGGGAGAATATTAAGAAAGCTATGTCAGTGGTAACTTTGTCTAGAATGGTAATAGTAGAAAACTTAGTAAGTGGTCAGAGTCAGCATTTTTTCTTTTGGGTATTTCATTCAGACAGTATAATCAACATAATTTACTCTAATGTGATAGAGGTTGAAGAGTCAAAGATGACACCAAGTTCATTTTTTGTTGTTGTTTTTTGTTTATTTGTTTTGTTTTACTGACTTAGAAGGAGAACTCGAGGAGGAACAGAGTTTAGTGTTGGATCTACTAAGCTTAAAAAAACAGTTAGATATCTGAATAAAGATATTAGTGAAAGCGAAATCATGGAAAAGACTCCTTGACCAAACTTCAGTCAGGCTCCTCTGAACTCCATTCTGAGCTAGATCTTGTCCTTGCCAGACAGACCTGCATAGCCCAGTTTCAGGCAAAACCTTGTTGAGGGAGAACCCTCATTCTGGGTATTGGAGAACCCTTGATATCTGATGTATGTCTTCACCCACTATGTGGTATCAGATCATCCTGGTCTGCTTTCAGCAAGAATCTTGTCAAGTTGGTTTAGCCAGAATCCCTCCTTACCCCTGAGGTTTCCTCTTGGTAATTTTCCATTCACTGACCCTCACTGAGTTCTGGGCTATAAATCCTCACTTGTCCAAGGTGTATTTGGAACTGAGCCCAGTTTTATATAAAGGTCTCCTTTCCCTACTGTAATAGGTCGTGAATGAAACCTGTTTGTACTACTTTAACTACTGTCTAGCTCTGGTTTTTCTTTATCATCACATATATTATTAGCCTCTTAACATTGGCTTCTACCCTTTTCACCTTGATCTGTGCCCTGAGCTCCCTTTCTCTCTATTTCTCTTTGGTTTAGCCAGTGGGGAGACTCAGCATGAGAAGAGAGGGAGAAAGTAGAACAGTTATGGGTATTTATTATTTCTGCTCCTACTCATTGAGATGATATCAGGCTTTCAGTGCTTTTAGTGCTTCTTGTATGAATGTCACTGCTTTTATCAGGATGTTCCTCTACATCACTTCCTTCTTTCTGCATTTAGATACTCTCCCTGGTCCTAAATTCTTTGGGTATAGGGATTTTTTTGCAGCTGTACAGGTTCTAGCCTTCATGTGCTATATTTTTCTCTGTGATTTCCCTATTTACTGTTCATATTTTAGCAAATCCGAGAATCTTTTAAATTTCAGGGAGCACTATCTGACTTATGATTCGACTCATTTGATATAGTTACTGATACTGAATGTGGGCCCAGGAAGGAAACCCTCCAAATAGAATTTTTGGATTAGGATGGTCGTATATTAAAGGAGTTCAGAGATAACTACCTGGATGAGGAAATGTAACATATTGGCTAGAGTGGTAATAGTAGACATAGACTGTCTATGATTTGCAATATAATCATGATCAATCAAATGACCAACACTGGTAGCAATGTAGCAAGTTGAGGTCAAGGTATTATTATGAGAGCAAGTAAATATGGTACTTAGTTTTTATGTTAAAAATATTGTTTATTAAGTTTATAGTGTCACCTAGCTACTTAGGAAGGTACTAAAGTGTATCCCAAGGGAAAAGTGAAATTAAAAGTTATGGATATACAATTAGGAGCCTCCATGAAATTTTTAAAGGAGTTCTTGGTCTCCTATAATAGCTGGGAATGTCAGGATTAATCTGAGGGTAAGAGATAGAGTTGATTGCCAATTAAATGCCCCACACTCCCCACTCCAAATCTCCTATGCTAAAGTAAGGACACTGTAGCAAAGGGATAGCACCCTAGAACATGGGATGAGGAAATTTGGGTAGATATAGATAAAGCTAAGAATACTGAACTTACACATTTCCCTAAACGTCTTACCAATGGAGGCAGACATCCATCCACTTCTGCTTTAAAAGCCTTTCTGTAACTTCATCTGGAGAAGTTACTCTAAAAGTCCAAGTTTATTTTCCTCTGAATCTACCAACACCATTCTTATTGCCTGTAAGCCTGTGATATTCATCCTGGCACAACCAGTATGAGAGGTAAAGACCTATAGGTGAAGACAGCCCCTTTGCCTCACAAATCTATTGCTGCAGCAGTCTGAGGTACTTAAGTGGAGTGTATAATAAGGGTAATAGAGCAAGTTGGGCAAAACACAGGACTCAATGGGCCATATTTCTTGCCATGGACCTATCTTATCCAGGATTTTGGATTTAATGGGTTGTCTTAAACACCTGGGATAGAAGGAATTAGTCTACTTTGTTAGTTAATTAAGGTCTGGCTGGACTCCATATGACTTGTAGTTAACGTAACAATTTGGAAATTTCCTGGCACACTGTAGAAGAGAGCTGTAAGGCTCAGGATATAGGCTCTACCACTACCCCTTAGCCATTATCCTGCCCCCAAACCTCAGGTTAGGGAGGGACTATTTACAAAACTATTCTTAAGGTGGAGGAAAACTAGGAAATACTGCAATACCCTGATGGTGGTGACAAAGGAACCGCTACCACCTCTAGGGCCACAGGGAAATATGTTGACATGAAATGAGAATTAAATAAGGAGATAGAAAGCACCAAATGAAGACTTTTTATTTTGTTGAGTGAGCTGGCTTACAGCAAGCTAGATAAGCTAGTAATGAGATATTTCAATAGGAGTTATTTGACTGTGGAAATTATAATTATATTAGAATGTATTACCTCTGCATTGAGTACTTGCCTTCTAAAAGCACAGTTTCTCTTTCATTCCTAGACTTCTGCCCAACCTCATCTTACAGAATACACTTGGTTGATAAACTTTGTTAATTTTCCCTTTTGAGTTTTATTTTTAAATCTATATCTAAAATGGGGATAATAGTCCCTACTGTATAAAGTGCTTGTGAGGGTTAAAAGACATAATAATTGCAGAACACTTAGAACAGTGTGCTCAATACATCTTAACTCTTATTAGTACTCACAGGATTCTGTCTATTACAAAAGCTACAGAATCAGCTAGATTACTCCTTTAACTTCCACCTGAATATATCATTTCATTTTTATCTCCACATTTATATTTATATTGCAATCTATGCCGTAAATAAAATCATATTTAGCTTTCTAGATCTAAATAAATTAGCTTGAATTCAACTAATTAACACTTATATTACTCTTGTCATTTTAATTATATATGTATTTTCTTATTGCTAAGGTGATATATGTATCACCTGGTTAAACAAGTCTAAAAGAATTCTTGCTAACATCAGGCCAGAATGATCAGTTATCACCTAGGAGATGAGGAGTTGGGTGGAAGATTCTGGTTAAACTGAATTAGCAGAATTCATGCTAAATTTAGGTGATACAGGCCCCACAAGAACAGATGCCAAGGTCAAGGCTTAGAGGCCTGACTGAAGTTAGGTCAGGGAGAGTGTCTTGTCAGTCCCTCCTCTAGTTAAGTAAAGGAGAGGCATTCTTTTCTTTGGCTATAAGTCCATTTCTCATTCAGTCATTGTTTCATTAAAGATCAGCTGAATCATCTACTGGAACTTTGCATTAGAAGTTATTTGCTAAATGGTGTAGAGTCAGGCATTTAATGAGAGAAGTTTCTATGAAAGTGAAAGAAATACAGTGACTAGTATCTCAGTCTATAGGGCTGTCAGTTGGGAAGATTTCTGGATGTTCGGCTGGAAGTATCTTTAGATACTTGAGTGAGGACAGCAGTGGTAATCCCATGTATTTCCTGGTTTGCAGCATAAATACATTTGATTATGCCTTTGGGTTTCACAGTGAACTTTCTGACTGTCCCACATGGCAGCAGGCATAATGGTTGCCCACACATGTTATGTTGTGTTGATATTTTGAACTTATATCAAGTAATCCAGATTCGGCTCTCAGAATTTAAAGAAAAAGGGCAATTTTAGTTCTTAAGAATTCCAAGTCATGAGGATGGGCAAAAAATTGGAAATGTTAATTGCTAACAAATGCATTAAAAAAAGCAGGATCCAGACCAGTTTACAGGTAGATAGAAAAGTAGAAAGTAAAAGGAGTTTACCTAGAGATGAAAAATAGCTCAAAGACAGATAACAAGATTATAATCTAATAACCTGCAAGGATGTATAAAGTTCTTCATTGAAACATAACTTTTTTCTCTGAAGTCACCCCACTTTTGATTTTCCATCACAAAATAAATAAAAAAAAATAATAAGTGTGGTCTTACTAGATTTGGTCTTATTATTTACATAAGCATAACAAGAATAGTAATTGATCACATAGAGCTTTATGAGTTTGCTTTGCTGGAACTTTTTTCAAATTAGACTTTCTAAAGCTTCTTGAGCCTTGGGACACCAAGCCAAAGACTTGCCATCAGACATTTCCTTCATCACTTACAGATTTGGAGGAATTTCTCTCTTCTTGAGGTCTATCTTGAAGGTGCTAGGCCATCCAGGAAGTAACCTTCCTTATTCATTCATGAGGCTTGGAAACATATAAGCCAAATACCAGGCCAGTTGTTCCAAGAGAGCTTTGTAAGCTTTGGCTCCATGAAGTCAACCTTAGTTCCTTGAAACCATCTGGTCATACTTGATTCTATGCATCATTTTCAAATATGACATTCCAGTCAGAGCCTGGTGTACATAACTGATGTTTCCAATTATGTTCTGTTACAAGAATAGATTATTATATAACCTTTGTAAACAATTATATTGCCATGAAAATAAGCATACTCCACAATAGTTCCCCAATTCTGGAGGGATCAGGTAGGAAGAAAGATAAATGCTTCATTTTTGTTTACAAAAGTATATCTACTGACACATCTGAGTTATAGACAGCTTGAGAGAAAGGGGAAAAGAGTTCCTGATATAAATAATTTAGAACATTAAAGAGCTAGTCATGTTACAAGCAAAAATTGTAATTATTATTTACCCAGTCCATTCAGTCCAATGTAATTTACTTGTGTTCTGCTTGATCATGGGTTAGCAGTTTTATGAATTCATTAGCTTCTCCACTAGACTTCTGGAAATCTTTACTCAGTAGAGTGGTAGCTCTTAAAGTTATTTAAGTTATTTAAGTTAAAGTTATTTAAGCTACCAGAAGCCTATACCCCCAAACCCTTGTCATAATCCTTTCCATATTCTCTAAGACAGTCATTTTTTGTTGAAGATGAAGCATTCTGGCCTGTAACTGATGACAAATGCAGTCAAGGAAGAATTAGAGTAAAAGAAAAACTATCTGTGGTGACAAGAGCATGGTAAAAGATCTGAAAGTTCATTTGACAAAGAACTCTGATTGTGTATTTATTTATGTATTTATTTATTTTTAGAGAGAGTGTGTGCAAGCAGGGGAGAGGGGCAGAGGGAGAGAGAGAATCTCAAGCAGGCTCCACACTCAGGGTAGAGCCTGACACAGGGCTTGATCCCACAACCCTGGGATCATGACCTGAGCCTAAATCAAGAGTGAGGTGCTCAACCAACTGAGCCACCTGGGCGCTCCTCTATAGCACAAACATTTAAAACTAATAACTAGAATTGTGACTTACAATATTATACAAGACCTATCATGGACAATGAGGGTATTGACAAATTTCTATGAAGTTGATCTGATTTCTAAAATACTTACATTAATACTATTTACCCATATAAATATAACCTGGTGAAGGTTAAGACAGTTCTTCTTATTTGACAATGTCTTTTTATGTAATTCAATATATCAGATAAGTGAATTAGTTTAGCATCTCCTTTTTACAATGTTAGAGAACAAATCCTTTTGAGATTTTCCAAGAATCCTCTGGGAAATTTCAAGGTCAGTTTGAGAACAAGAAGACCTAATTTAGAATTTGATTTGGGGAAGTTGTCAAACATGTCAAAAGGTTTGAACACTTGATTAAATAGGATCATAGATTACTATGAATCAATCCTTAGTTTCTCTTAAATATTTGAGGACATATAAAGATTAACGTATAGTACAGGAAATGATTTGGATAAGACACAAAATGTTGGATTCTAGGCAGTTTACTTAAAAGGTGAAGAAAAACCTTTTTAATCTATTAAGAACAGGCCAAGAGTATAAGAAACCTTTGTTCTTTTAACTGAGAGAAAAAGAACTCTAGTTTTATATCACCATGTTATTGAACTCATCTTTAAGCCTTATACATAAATCCACCCATTCTTAGCCAGCTACATGACTGTGACTACATGAGGGAAGATTACTTTTCTAAGATATTTTTCCCAAAAACCTTATCCTATATTTTCCTCTTTCTCATTCTGGAACAAACGATTAGTAACTTTTTTTTTTTTCTTTACAGTGAACTTTAGAAAGTAGATAATTGTGCAATGTCTGTCACACACTGGGATTCCATAGCAAACTAGTAATTTTATGAATATAGCCATCTCACAATTTTTGTAGGTACTTGCTTCCCCATGGTACAGTTTTTCACAGTGGCAAAGGATCATTGTTATTAACCCAACCAAATACATTCAGCTACTCTATAACATATAAAAATAGGGTCTCCTGGGTGACTGAGTTCATTGAGCATCAGGCTTTTGATTTTGGCTCAGGTTATGACCCTAGGGTCACTGGATCCAGCCCTGCACTGGGCTCTGCACTGAGCATGGAGCCTGCTTAAGATTCTCTCTTTCCCTCTGCCCTTCCCCTGCTTGTGTGTACACATGCAGTCTCTCTCTCTCTTTGAAGAAAATAAAGACAAAATTTTAAAAATACAAAAATAAGAAGCATTAAACTTACATGTCTACTTAGCAGTGTTTCAGCAATTTGTTGCTTAGAAATTATCTAAATATTTAGTGAATATTTGTTGTTGAACTTAAGTTAGTAGATGTTTCAAGTTACCAAAAAAAAAAAAAATATATATATATATATATATATATATTAAGTTTATTTATTTATTTTGAGAGAGAGAAAGTGCTAGCGGGGGAGGGACCAAGAGAGAGAGAGAGACTGGGAGAGAGAGAAAGGGAGAGAATCCCAAGCAGATTCTCGCTGTCAGTACAGAGCCAGACACAGGGCTTGAACCCATGAACCATGAGTTGGGACCTGAGCCGAAGTTGGACACTTAACCCAGTGAGTCACCCAGGTGGCCCACGCACACATACTATTAAACAAAGGTAGTCATCAGTTCAAGTTATTTCCTTGTTAACTATTTATTGTGGAACGTGCACTTTAGGTAATATCACAAAACAAAGAACCTAAAAAACCTAGTTACAAAATTCACATTTATATGATACTTAATACTAGGAGATAACTCAGAAGACATAGCTGTTTTAATTAAACCAACAATACTAAACTAATCCTATTTGCCAAAGATTTTTTCAAGTTACATGAACTTTAAAAGTATTTGAGTTAGATTCTATGTTTCTGAGAGTTTTAGCAATATTTAATTAATATCAGAGCTCATTTATCTCTAAGCTAATTTGAACAGAACTCTATTCCTTTAAAGGATTTTATAACTTAATTTGGTAATACCATTCAGAAGTAGAAAAAGTTTACACACACACACACACACACACATATATATATATCATACATGCATAAGCATGCATACAGACAGGCATAAAGATCATACTTCTTTTTTCTACAATTTTAACTGTAAGTCAGACAAACACAGTAATATACTCCCATTTTTGCTCTTCTTTATATGTGTATCTGAATTGTGTTTATAGCAAATGGAAGAAGTTAAGATTACCTGTTCAATATGAATGCTAAAGCTTTTTATCAATATTTATGGAAGATACTTTTAAGATTTTATTTTGCCTAACATTTAAAATGATGGAAGGTGTGGATTGTGTTTTAGGTGAGAGACTGAGGGGACATCTCACAGCTGTCTGGGTATTTCCAAAGACCATATGAATGGATAAAATATTCAGTATGTTTCTAATTATTTCCATATATTTTTTTTTATTTTTTTAATGTTTATTTATTTTTGAGAGAGAAAGAGAGACAGAGAGAGAGAGAGAGACAGAGAGAGAGAGAGAGAGAACAAGCAGGGAAGGGGCAGAAAGAGAGGGAGACACAGAATCTGAAGCAGGCTCCAGGCTCTGAGCTGTCAGCACAGAGCTCTACAGGGGTTCAAACTCAAGAACTGTGAGATCATGACCTGAGCCAAAGTTGGAAGTTTAAGTGACTAAGCCACCCAGGTGCCCCTGTTTGTTTGTTTGTTTGTTTCAATTCAGCCTCAGGTGTAATAAGGAATAAAAAAAAAAAAAAAAAACTTAGCATATCTGATACCATGTCACTTCTATTGCCCTTGCTATTGTGACCTGTAGCTCAGAAATTTCTGCTTAGCCCTGCAGGTAGGCATGTTAATCATTGAAGTAATTTTGCTTACAGCTAAGAGTTGCAAGAACCATTTTTTTTTAACCCCAAACCTACCTCACGTGAAGAGATAAGGAAGTACCTACCGAAATGATTATGCTACGTTTAAGATTTTTAGGAAAGACATGACCAGATGCCTGCATGAAAAGATCAATTAACGAAGGACAACATAGTTACATGGCCTTCCTCTGATGTCTGCCAATGTCAATCACCTTTTGACTCCAGCTCCCTCCCACTTCTCCCTTTGCTAACATAAAAGAAGTTCGAATTTCATGCCAAGGGGAGATGGTTCCGTAGGACAATAGTCTACAATCTCTTCAGTTTGCTGGCTTTCCAAATAAAGTTGCTTTCTATGCCCTGACATCTTGCCTCTTACCTTATTGCCTTGCCCTTTGGTAGGCAGAATGAGCTTGGACTCGGTTGCACAGGCAGTTGCTTTTAGGGGTTCCTGAGTTCCTTAAGAGACTGATGGAGTGAAAGGGGAAAGTCTGGCAAGGGTGAACAAGAGGGATGGAGGAAGACATATGAATAGCATTCAAGGGAACTGAATGGAAGATCAAAGGGGGAGAAAGGAGGAAGGAAGAATAGAAGCAATGGGAAGGGAAAGAGGTCTCACAGGGGACCTGTGGGGGAGATCTTAGGTTTCCCAAAGAAGCCAATGAATTTCCATATTATTATTCATAAAGTCAAGCCATCAAGAAAGGAAGAAGAGAGGGGTGCCTGGATGACTCAGTCAGTTAAGTGTCCAACTCTTGATTCTGGCTCAGGTCATGATCTCAAGGTTCATAAGATCGAGCCTTGCGTTTTGCTCTGCACTGACAGCATGGAGCCTGCTTGGGATTTGCTCTCTCCCTGTCTCTCTGCCCCTCTCCCATGCATGCACACTCACTTGCTCTCTCTCTCTGTATCTCAAAATAAATAAACATTAGGAAAAAAAAAAGGGGGGGGAAGGAAGAAGATAAAATTGATGGAGGATATAATCAGCATGGTTTCAAGAATGAGGTTCCACTTAGTTGAGAAATTCCCATGAGGAAACAGGATCAAATATAGAGAACAGAGAGGACTCACAGGGGGTGAGGAATATTTTTCTAGACCAGGAGTTGGAGAATGAATTCCCACATGAAGCAATGAATCAAGAAGAATTTTCTAGCCTAGGGAGTCAGGAAGTGAATTCTAACTTGAAACAATGATCTGTGGGGCGTGGTGGGAGTTTCCAGCGAGTTTTACATGAATCAGGGTGTAAAATCCCCATAGGACATACACAGCCAGGAAGAAAAGCTTCTAGCCCGCCCAGTAGGTACCTTTCAAACAAAGAAGTCCAGTCCTCTAATTCATCTTCAGAGAGTATACTCAGAATCTTAAGAATCAAAATCTGCCCTTACTGTGCTTCAATGGGCTGTCGTCCAGAGCACTGGCTTAGGAGTCAGACTCACCAGTAGATCTCTGATCAGTCAGCCAGTAATGAAGAATAGGCTTCACAGGTGTGCACTTGAGGTCCTGGGTGAGAAGTCCAGGGATCCATTGACAAATCTGATCCCGTCTGAGTTATAGCGCTCTAACTGTTCAAGAAACCAGAGCTGGACGGTAAGATGCTAGAGACAGAATCTATTCAGAATCTATTATAATAGAGCAAAAGAGAGCTAGTACAGAACTCGGCTCCATTTTTAATGAAACATGGACAAGAAGAGATTCGTTGACAGAACAAGGTGGGAGTTAGTGGATAGAAAGTTACTAAGAGAAAACATCAGGAGTGGGGTGCAGATCCTGTTTAAATAGACCTAATAGGATTCTTGCTAAAGGTAAGGCCAGGATTGTCAGCTAATCAATTAATTATCACCAGAGGAACTGGACAGGACAGATGAGGAACATGATTAGATAAGATATCAAAGTTAAGTGATTCTGCCTAAACTGTCTTAGCAGGATTCTTGCTAAAATAGGACAATACAGATCTCACAAGGACCTGTGACCAGGTCAAGGTCTAGATATCTTCAGGGGAACCTGACTAAAGTCACAGAGGGGTCATGTTACATCTCTAACTAGCTGAAAAACCATTTTTGAAAAATGACCTGTTTTCAATAAATAATAAATCAAATAATAGTGTATCCCATGCATACAAGGGATTAGCAAATATCTATCAACAACCCTCAACATTCACCATGTACTTATTCCTATTGCCATCATAATGATTTTCCATAGCCCCTACCCACCGTGGAAAGGAACATATACAGAAGAGGAAAACATGGTGACTGAAATAACACAGAATATGCATGAGGTGGAGTCATTATAATCTGGAATTATCAAGCTTGAGAAAGAAGAACTAACTTGGGGGACTTACAGTGCCAGATGTCAAGACTCATTATAAAACTGCAGTATTTTAGAACTTGTGGTATTGGTACAAGCTTCAACGAATAAATGAAAGAAACAGGATAACAAAAACCACAATGGATATATACCCAGTCCAGAAACAGATCCAGCTATATGTGGTCAACTGATTAAGGACACAATTACCACTGCAATGTGAGAAAAGATGGTCTTTTCAATATGTGGTCATGACTCATTCAGATGCCTATATGGGGAAAAAAATCCTGTTCAGTTTCCAGTGATTTATAGGCCTACATGTAAAATGTAAAACAATAAAGTTTCTAGAAGAATATTCTGAATTTAGGATGAGTAAAGATTTTTGAAATAGGGTACTGATAGAGTTCCATATTTTAACTGTGTTGGTTACATCGGTATAATAACACTAATGTGCAATGTGTACAGCGTTGCGGATACTTCATACGTTGAAATAAGTTCACAAAAAATTAACAGGAGTGGAACTTCTCAGTGAAGGACTTCTAGTATTGAAATCTCACTTAACTCATTTGTTTATAATTAGAACCCTAGGGCAATAATTATTGTCATAATAATTACATATTAACATGGTACTTAGGAGAGGTAATTATTTTTGTTTTCAGTCTGTTGTTACAATAGCCATATCATTGTAAGTTAAACATCTAGATAATTTGTCTCTCACTCACTCTTGTTTCTTCTTCAAACCAACTTAGTTGTATCTATCTCTTGTGCCTACTTCTAAGGTCCTCTGATATTTCTGAGAGTGTTACTTTGAATGATTCAAGTGCATGTGGATACTGTCAGGGCAAATACAAATTAAAAATAAGATGCATAATTCTCCCTGCTGAAAATAAGGGAAGAGACTTCCCTTCTGCCCTTTCCCTAGATCATTTACTTTGAAAAACATATAATTGTGTTTTCTTTGTCTTTTGAAAATGAATGTAAATCCCCTTAAAAGCTAAACAAGACTTTTGCCAGCATTATGACCCAGCAGTGTCTTTCTCAAATGTCTCAGAACCATGTATTTAAAGGTGATCAAAGAAGATACTGCCCCATCTCTGTGTTTCCATGAGAGCATAGGAGGTTAAGTTTATGGGCGCCTTACTCTAAAACTAGTTTCTGTCATAAAGATACGCATTTATTTTTCCTTTGGATAAAATCAATTAGCTAACACAGACTGTCACCCAATTACCTGGTGAATTTCGGATGAACTATGTGTGATGAGTGATGCTGGCAAGTCCTCTTGCTTAAGGACTAGTTATAATTTATCTTGAAAACATGTATGTGATGGGCTACATATGCTTACTATTTAAAGGTGAGATTTATTTGTCTTTGCAATCTCTAGCAGATTGCCTGTGATGTAGATTACATTCTACTTTAATGTTTATTCAATGATACAACTGTTTCTTCCTCTTCTGCTTCTGCAGAGGTTATCAGGGAGAAAATTTAGTTTTTAACTGATTTACCAAACAACACATTCCAATCAAATCATTCATTTGATAACTATTTGTCCTTTATTTTAAACGATCAACCAATGTGAAATAAGTATTTGGGGGTGGGGGTGGAGAAGGTAAATATCGGTCTAATATCCATGGTCAAATACTATACATACATTGAGAGTTATAACACATTACTTTTTCAAGTACATCACTTTGAAGGATACAAGCAATGTTATATTCATAACGGTTATATTCATTATATTCTATGAGATTTCAAATTTTATTTCTTTATGAACTGTTGAATTATGAAACACTGAAGTATTGGTATCAAGAACATCATTAACAATGATATTCAGTTAGAAAAAGGCAAAGTTTGCCTTCAGGTAGAAGAGTTATGTTATTTTGAAAAAAAATATGGTTTTCAGGATTATGTTATGACTAACTTTTTCAAATAAACTTCGTTTTAGAATAGTTTGGCTTACTAGTGGCTTGGAATAATTTTGAAAATAATACAAAGTGTGTCCACATTCCACGTACCCAGTCTCCTCAATTATTGTACTATTATATGATGTGTTTGTTGTAATTAATGTACCAACAATGATACATTATTTTTTTAGTTTTATTTATTTATTTTGAGATATTGTGAGAGGGGAAAGAGTAGAGAGAGAGGGAGAGAGAGAATCTCAGTGCAAAGACTGACGTGGGCCTTGAACCCACGAACAGCAAGATCATGACCTGAGCTTAAATCAAGAGTTGGACACTTGACCAACTGAACCACCCAGGTGCTTCAATACATTATTTTTAAGTACATCCATACTTTATTCAGGAATTCTTAGATTTTACCTAAAGTCTTTTTTTCTGATCCAGGATACCACATAAACTTTTATTGCCATGTCTCCTTGGGCAACTGTTAGCTATGACAATGAGTTACTTTTTTATTGCTTTTTGTGTGTTTTTAAAAGAAATAAAATTGTAGAATCACTTTTATTTTGTCCCTATAAAAATAAAGGAAAGTCAAATTCTGTATTGAGGCATCATTCCTATGGACCAAATGTTTCTGTCCCCGCAGATTCATCTGTTGGAGCCTAATCTGCAATGTGATGCTATTTGGAGCTGGGGCCTTTGGATGGGGTCATGGGTGGGGTTGAGTCTCCATAATGGGATTGGGATTATACTAGGATTATAATGAAGGTCCCAGAATTCTCTCCCTCCACGATGTGAGGACACAGCAGGAAGATTACCATCTACGAACCAGGAAGAAGGCTTTTCACCAGATAGCAAATCTTCTGGCACCTGGATCTTGGACTTCACAGCCTCCTGCACGGGGGAGGCAGATGTTTCTTGTTTAAGCCACCTAGTCTATGGTGGTTTTGTTACAGCAGCCCCAGATGATGAAGACGTTACCCATTCATTTTTTACATGGTGTGTAAATTGTCTTTACTCCAGGAACAAATTGTTAATTTTGAAAAATGGAATCTGCTACAGTGTAGCTATTCAATATATATTAAGCAGCCACAAAAATATGAAAATTGAGATAAACTTTTATTTTGGTAGAAATATCATTTAGTAAGGCATGGCTATTTTGTACCCTTTCATTTAGTAATAATTAAATTCATAGAATTATTAGTTTAGATGTACACAGCCCAAACCAAATTGACTTATAATGACTGTTGTGTAATTATAAGTGCTGTTTTTATTGCAACTTTCCAATTACTTGTAACTGGGAGTCTGGCTACTAAAGTATATATATTTAATTCATGATCTACATAATTACATTATTAACCCTGATAGTAAAATACTTGTTGAGCTAAGCATAATCTTCAGCTAGAAAAGCACTGAGGTGGATTTTTACTTGCAATATTTCTCTAGTAAATGATTTAAAATATATTTTGAGATTTGACATGAAGGCTTTATGCTTAGTGAAATACAATTAGAGTCTATGTTTGTTTCACAGTGTTTCCTCTGAGAATACAACACTCTGAAATGTTAGAAATGTTGGAGACAGACTCACCATCGCATGCAAGGGGGAGTAAAGACAAGATTCCGGAATGTGCCACTTTGGCATGTGGATTGTTTCCAGCTGAAGACGAAAGCCAACAGACTCAAGAAGCGCTTTTTATCTCCCCTTTAACTGCCTAAAAACTTTTAGATAGCCTATAGCAAAAGAGAACTAGTGCCAAAGAAAATTTTTGGTTATTTGAAGGGCCTGGCAAATATTTGTTTACCAAACGTCTGCTTGTCTCATCTTTCTGAGATTTGTCTTCCTCCCTTTTGACACTCCACACTTGTATCCTCTTCTCCTTAGATCAGAATGTTATATAAGCGTCTATTACCTGACTGCCAGGGAGCCTCTCATGTCTTTGTGAGGCTTCTGAATATACAAAATTAAAATTGTTTTTCCCCTGGTAATCTGTGTTATGTCAATACAACTATTAGACCAGCCAGAGAACCTAGAAGGGAAGAAGGGAAAAGTTTTCTCCCATACATATGTTTGATGTGATTGCTTATATGTCACTTGTGGGTAGGTTGGAGCCATATCACTAATTTTGGCCAAGGGACTGTGAGTGGAAGGATGGAAATATATAGTGCTATTGATTAATTAATTACTGTGCTTTGTATGTGGCTCTATTAGACAGGCATTACATAGTAGAAAGTAATTACATAATTTCAAAAAGTATAATCTGTTGATGCTATTATGTGGCTCTACTAGATAGATAGACATAACAGATTTTGGAAAATAATTGCAAATTTTCCCAAACTGTAATTTACCAGTGTTATTAGACTAGACTGGACTTATGCTGTGGTTTTGTGGTAATAAATTAACCAAGAGATCACAGTCACACAACAAAGTGAAGGTTTGTTTGTTGCCAGTGTAAAGTCAGATGTGGTTTTGCAGCTTCCCTCCTCAAAGCTACTCCCTCTGAAAAACATGGCCTTAAAGGCGCTCTGTAGGAAAGTAAGGGTAACTAGTAACTGCCTCAGTGTGGAAGATATGCATCTTCCACCCCCAGATATGTTTGAAATTTAAGAGCCTTTCATTAGAACACTAGTGCCAGTCATAAGAGCATATCATGTTAGGAAATCTTTTTTTTTTCCAACCTTTATTTATTTTTTGGGGGGACAGAGAGAGACAGAGCATGAACGGGGGAGGGGCAGAGATAGAGGGAGACACAGAATCAGAAACAGGCTCCAGGCTCCGAGCCATCAGCCCAGAGCCTGACGCAGGGCTCGAACTCACGGACCGCGAGATCGTGACCTGGCTGAAGTCGGACGCTTAACCGACTGCACCACCCAGGCGCCCCTGGGGAATCTTGATAGTGAGTATGTATACTGAAGAGAATCTAAAGTGGGGTCATCTACACCATTGGCTCAACAGTTAGACTGAATGCATTAAATACCATCAACTCTGCTCATTTGTCTGTGATCTCTTGGACAACCTTACCTGTCTTAGACTGAGTTTTTTCATCTGCAATAATGTCCAATTAATATTATTGTTCTAAAAATTAGTCATTCATGAGTATGGCACTGTACATGGAAATAACAACTATTTAATAATTATTAGATATAAAATTGTAATTTCTATAGTACTATTAAACATTGAGCATGTTAACTCATAACAATGGTTTAAAATCAAGTAAATATGTTGAAATTAAGTTTATGAACTGTGAGGTGTGAAAAGTTATAAAAGCTTTAAAAAGTTACTTTATATGTCCAGTCAGTCAGTCAGCAGCTATTTACCAAGATCCTACTCTTCTACATACTCTCATAGCCACATGAGACTTTATGGAATAAGGTCTGTGCCCTCAGTAAGTTAAAAACACTACAGTAGGGGAGACAAACTAGAATTAGGGAAACAAGCATTGGGGTGAGAAATAGTCCATTCGTTTGTTAAGGACATTAATTTATGTAGGAGAATGAAATAAAAAAGGATCTAACAGTTGGAGAAGTGTACTTGGATTATGTAAACAAAGGATTTCTCTGCAGATTAGACCTTTTATTGAGATCTCCTGTTGTTGTTTTTAAGTGGTATCTGCATTTTTAAACTCAAATTTTCCCACTGCCCTCAAACTATGGCAAATTAAATAATCCAAACAAGCTGGCATGCAGGAGGTCAAAAGATACTGATGTGAGGCACATCCCCATCAAAATTAGCTCTCAAGCAGCGCTCACACCACGGAAGAAACAGGTTAAGATCTCTGTTAAAACGTAATGAGCGCAGGTGCGCCTGGTTGGCCCAGTGGTAAGCGACCAGCTGGAGATTTCTGCTCAGGTCATGATCTCAGAGTTCCTGAGTTGAAGCCCCAGGCCTCCTGGCGGACAGCACGAAGCCTGCTTGGGATTATAGCGCTCTCTCTGCCCTCCCCCTACTGCGCTGTCTCTCTCAAAAATAAACTGGGGAAACACACACACACACACACACACACAGAAAGGCGTCAGGAAAGAATTTCTGGCACCGGGCTTTTCTCCTTCAATCGGGGTGAATGGTCAACTCTGTAGCCAGCATCCGTGGACAGGCCCAGAGCCAGCTCCTGCCCCCAGGGAGGTGGCTCACAGCAGCTCCCGGAAGGTGGCGCGCGTGCGCGGACCTCCGCGTGTCAGGTGGAAGGCACACTCCCACTGGTGCGAGAGGCTCGGGGAACGCCCAGGCAAAGAGCGGCAGGGTAAGGGGGCCGACCTTCCACCCAGGCCTGGGGGACACCAGACGCAGCTAGGCGGAGCAGCAGGTTGTGGGTGTCTCCGTGGACATGGGCAGCCCCATCTGGGCAGGAAGTTGAGACTCAGCAGCAGCTCCCCACGCAAGACAGACGTCGTTCATGTCGGGAGCATGGGCCAAATCCCGCTTAGGGCAGTAGTCCGGGTTCCACTGCTCCACAGGGCAGGAAGTCCTCCAGGAGCCCTGCCACCCCGCGCGGTTGAAGCTGAGGAGGCCCTTGAAGCTGTCTTTAGCTTGTTTCCGAAAATTAACTTTGGGCAAGTAGTCCTGCTTCCTCCATCCAGACTTCAGAGCTTCCAGGGCTCGAGCCCATCAGGTCCATCAGCTGCACCATCTCGGATTCTTTCTCCTGGGTCACGAAGGCCTCTATCAGCATCACACCTGGGAACAGGAAGGCCCAGCAGCCGTCAAAGTCAGACTGCGGTTGCCAGGACACTTCACCTCTGCGCTGGCGCTCGCAGATCAAGCCGGTCAATCCCAAATCCTTGCAGCCGCATCCCCAAAGGACCTCTGGGACTGCTGCCGTAGTCGGGACAGCAAGGTAAGAACAACATTACAGGAAGAGGAAACAGTAAATGCGGAAACCCCCAGGTACAGAAAGAAAGCCAGTGTGAAATGTACGGACTATCAGGCAGGGACCAGATTACGTAATATTTTATAGGTATAGGCCATACTAAGGAATTTGGATTTTATTTTAGTTGGTTTGGGAAGCTGCTGGAGAGTTTACAGTGGGGGAGGCATATACCCTGAGTGGCTTGCTTTGCCGTGTGGAGAATGTGCTGTAGGGGGGCAAGTGTAGAAAATACTCATCAGTAAAATGGGGTCAGGATAGTATCTATCTCAGAAAATCGTTACAACTATTTAATGAGTGGAGGCATGAAAAATTCTTAGAATAGTACCTGGCATGTAATAAGCACTACAAAAGTGTGTTAAATAAGTAAGAAAAATTGGCTTACTCAAAGTTGTTTTCAGAATTACAAATGCAATGGTGCTTGTGATTGTTAAAAAAAACAAACAAACAAACACTTTCAAACAAAGTATAGGTGGGGTAGGTTATCTTTAGGGTAGGGAATGACTGAGCACATCCTATCCAATTATTGAACTCATTCTTTCTTCAGTCCCAGTTCCATGATTCTCTGTTCTAGAAAAATTTCTAAGTCAATACTTTGAATATAACAGTTACTATACCCAGATTTGAACTAAAAGGACTTATTGCAGCGGTGTTTGAGTGGCTCGGTCAGTTAAGCCTCCAACTATTGATCTCAGTTCAGGTCTTGATCTCAGTGACGTGTGTTCAAGCCCAGTGTTGGGCTCTGTGCTCGTAGTAAAGCCTACTTAAAAAAATAAGCAAAATAATAATAATAAAATTGATTGCAAGTTCTGTTAGGATAAGTATTCTCTATCTTTTTTTTAAGTCTCTTGCAGTATCTACTAAGTTCCTTGTATGTAGATGGCCATCCAAATGGGCTGGCATTAGAAGGAGGGCATTGAAATTGAACAGTATTAAAGAGTGTAAGTATTTGAGGCTATGACCACTAAGTGGGAGATTAGTGGGGAGAAATCAGAAGAATGGAGGTAAGTCATTTATATAAAAGCAAGACATTAAGCAATTAATTGTACAGATACTGTATCTGAAGATACTCTTTTACATTGAAATAATAAGAGTTTTCTAATCAGGTCAATTTTAAGCACTGTTATAAACCAATTAAACAATAAAGTCAATAGACATATAGAAAAACTGAGCTATACACATATTCTGGTAAATCTTCTAAAAGTTCTTGAAAATGATCGTTTCACAAAGCCCACGTATGACTTCCATTAATTCATATGGAAATTTTGCATATATTGTACATCAAGTGGAGATAAAGTTCTTTATGTTCAACTCTATAAAGTCTGTACTGTACATTAATTGTTTTGATGTATGATACAAAGTATGGATTATGCATAATGCACAAAGCTTTAAAAGATGGAAAGAGAATAGCTGAAGCTTAACACTGACGCTCCCTTAAACAAAAAGGTGAGTACAATGGAGAGAAAGAAATATGCATGTTTTACATACAGTTAAGGAGAACATGTGTAAAGTTTTATATAGTTAAAAAGGACAATGATGAAAGGGGCAGCCTGGAGCTTTCTTCCAAGGAAAATTTTTTTCGGCTGTTTAATACTCACTGAAAGCTTTCTGAGGTATTGTTCACTGTTCTCCATACATACAGTAATAAGGAGGGTTTTTCGTTTTGTTGGTTTTTGTTTTTCCATTTCTCCACTCTGACAAATTGATGATGGTTTGAGTATAGTTTACAGCTTAAAACTTCTGACTGGTCTCTTGTGTCCTTATCGGCAGCTAGAGTGATCCAGAGAAGCGAAAATAAGGGCATGACATTCCTCGGCTCAGAATACTCCAATCCCTTCTATCAGATTCAGGATAAAGGCCAAAGGCCTCACATTGGCCTGCAGAGTCCTAAATTATTCATCTCCTGTTTCATTTCTAACCAAAGCACCATCTTCTCTATCCCCATCTCGCTGTGCTCTTTCAAATGAGGTAGGCACATAACTGCTTCAGAGTCTCTATTGCCTGGCCTGCTTTTCCCACAGACTGAGTGTGGTTCATTGATTCCTTCCTTCAGGTCTTTAAACAAATGTCACCTCAAAGAAGACTTTATCTAACCATTCTGTTTAACTGTTTAAAATTACAGCTGCCCGTTCTCCTCACTGTTTGGCCATTCTCTTCTGTCTTCCCTGACTTATTTTCCTCCACAGACTCAGCACCATTAGAGTACATATTTTATTGATTTGGCTGAGTGTGCATTCATCTATATATATGTTGTGTATGAGTCTATATTATCCAGTTACAAATTAAGATTCATGAAAATAAGATCTTTATTTTGTTGTCTGAACCAGACAACCCCTATAACAATAGTTCCTGGCACATTTTTAGTGCTCGATATTTATGTGCTGAATGAATATTTGATGAATAAAACAAACACATGATCCTAGACAGCAGTTTGAATTATTAGGTAGTAAAGTTTTACTTTAAACAAATTTCATCTTAGGATTTATGTTTATAGAGTTTTTTTTACTATAATTTCTATTTCATTTTCTATGTCTTAAATTATCATAAAGTATATATAGTAGTCATATAATGAAAAATCTGAAAATGGAGTGACTTCATAGGTTTATAATATTCATACTTTTCTTTATATCTTTGTAAAATATCCTCATGTAAAAATACAAGAATTGCAGAAACTTTTTTCTCTTTCTTTTTGGGATTTGGCATGTGATTTCTTTCCTGTAATTTTGTTAAATTGATATGGTTGATGAATCATATGAAGAGTGTGGAATGTGACATAAAAAAAATAGAGCAATATATTCAACTTGACTGGTAAAGCAGTGTTTTCAGAGTAGTTTTGAAGGGAGCAGATAATAGCTGATTATAGAAGTGCTATTTTCCATGATGGGAAAATAAATAAGCAATGTAATTAATAGTGTTTTGTCTAAAATTTTTATATTTTCTTTAGCATCATGTAAATCCATAATTGTCTCAAGATTTAAAAAATTCAAAATAAATTTTATTTAATTTACTTTTAATCACTAATTTAGTAAATATTTTATTAGCACCTGTTGTGTTTCACACATATGTCCCGAGTGTTTAGGGTGAATATGGCATTTGAGCCCTGGTGTTAAAATTGTGAAAAGAGAAACATAGTCTCTGTTCCAAATTATCTTACACATTAGGAGACACAAAATAAATAAATGAAGAGATTATTATAACAATTCTAGAATAAAATGGAATAAAGGGTCAGGCATTGGTAGGTAGGGCACTTTTGATAATATGAAGATAGATATTTCTCAGAAGAAGATATTTTATGAGAGTGAGTGAGCATATTAGATATCTGAGGGAGAATATTTCAGGGACAGAAACCAACAACTTCAAGTCTAGAAAACTCCAGATAGTCTCTGGATAGGGGCTAGACAGACACAGCTTCTGTCAGCAAAATATATGAACCCTTCCTACTCTTCCATTGCATGTGTGTCCTTAGGACCTTTGACTAATATAACAACCTATACTACAAGGATGCATAGAAGATAAAAATTCAACATTTTATAATATGGAGCTCATTATGTACAATCACAGGCTGATGAGAATTAGAGAGGTTCTACAGAGCAACAGTTGGGCGACTTGGCATTTCTGCATTATCATAGATTCCTCACAATCACCTTTCTTCTTTTTTTATAACATAGCAATAGCTTTTTGTCTGCATAATTGTTACAAATATATGTGTAGTGACTATTTATGGCCTAATTATTTCAGGCCAAATCCAAACAAACCTCACTATCCACCCAATTCTCTTCCTTCAGTGCTTAGTCCATGTTTTCCTTCTGTTTCACTTAATTATATTTTATTAATTTTATAATTTAATTAATTTTATTAATTATATTTTATTCTGCATGCAACTTGGTTTGAGCATGTCAAAAGCAAGAATCACATATTTTCATCTGTGTATGCTTAACAAAATAAAGTGTAATAAATATTTGTTACTTGAAATAATGATGCTAGGTTAAGCATAATAAGGGCATTGAGACAGCCGTGTACAAAATAACTCACAGAAACTGAGTTGTTCCATTTGAGCTACAGGTTAAAATGTGAATGGCAATCATCATCATCATCATCATCATCATCT
Organism: Herpailurus yagouaroundi; assembly: GCF_014898765.1. Lineage (NCBI taxonomy): Eukaryota > Metazoa > Chordata > Mammalia > Carnivora > Felidae > Herpailurus > Herpailurus yagouaroundi. The sequence goes on from NW_024412388.1 coordinate 90,974,688, forward strand.
GTCATACTTTGTTTTGCTTTTGTGTCAACTATTGATAACAAAGCCCATTTTCTCGTTTAGTCCCCATATCAACCTTAGGATGTTGGCACTTTAAAAAAAATTTGTTTAATGTTGATTCTTTTTTTTTTTTTTGAGAGAGAAACAGACCATGGGCACATCAGTGGGGGAGGGGCAGAGAGAGAGGGAGACACAGAATATGAAGCACAGAGCCCGATGTGGGGCTCAAACCCACAAACTGCGAGATCATGACCTGAGCTAAAGTTGGCTGAGCCACCGACTGAGCCACCCAAGTGCCTCAGGATGTTGGCACTTTTATCATCCCTGTTTTACAGATAAGGACACTTTGGCATAGAAAGGTTAAGCAACTTACTTAACTTCATTCATTTAATAACAAGAGAAGTTAAATACTATATCTAATTTCATAACCTGAATTTATATATCTATGCTACAAATAGGGTAGAAGATTTTGCTTACAAGCAACAAAGTCCTTATCCCAGCCTACTTAGGAATATCTACAAAACAAAATTGGTTTCAGGTAGAACTGGATTCAGTCAGAAAATACTTTGGGACCACAGTAATCTATGTTGATGCTGATTTCTTCTGTGCTTTATTCTTAGGCAGATTCTTTTCTTTATATTGTATATTTAGCTTCCAGCAGCTTCAGCCTACAGTCTAACTCCTAGCAGCAACACTTATGAAAGGGAAATGATCTTTTCCAAGGATTACCATGCTTCTCCAGAAGTCCCTTTAGTTCCGGGTGGTATGATTAGGGCCAGTTGTTTCTGTCTGTCTTATGGTCTCTCACATAAAAGGCTCCAGTGGTTCAGCTTTCAGTCACAATCCCACTCTGAACTACACGTGGGGTCACTTCCTCCCTCCCCTCACCAGGTAAACACCTGGATTGAGGGCTGAGGAGAGATTTTAAGTAAAACATGTGCTGTTTCCAGAAGAAGAGTCAAACTGCTGTGAGCAAACAAAAGGTATATGTACCTACTAGAGGTAAATAAGCATTCATTCAAGTCGTGGAAATAATTAAACGCCCAGTATAGGAGTTGGAATAATAATATTCTAGATGTTAGGAAACCATCAATCATGGATATAAAGATCTGTTCTCAAAGATTTCTATAGTTTCTTAAAGGAAAAACAGTGAATCTATATTTGTTACTATTATATCCTGAAAACCTGGAAAACTTGAAAACCAGATACCTGGCACAGAGTAGCTGCATAATATACTTGCTGACTTGGAATTAATTTAACTGACTTCAACAATAATCAGGATAACGAGGGAGATTAATGATCAGTTCTGGTGAGATACCACACCAGAACTTTTCAATCTAATCTTTCATCTTTCTTATCTACTCTCAGAATCTTAAACTAACTTCTATAACCTTATATATGCTGATAAATAATATACCTAAATTTCCAACCTTAACTACTTCTCTGAACTTCACAACCATATATGAAATTTCCTTTTAGACTAAGTATCCCACAGGCACTTTAAATGAAGTATATTTAAAACTGAACACATTATCAATTATCCAAAGCTTGTCCCTTTTTGTAAATATCCATTTAGTAAATTGCACCACCTTGTGTCTCTGGGCTTAGTCACAAAAGCTTGAAATATAAAATCATTTCCTATCTTTGCTTTATACACTTGACCAAGTGTGAACTTGTGAAAAAGCTCTCAACTCTGCTGCCTTATCAATTCTCATATCCTTATGGATCATAAAAATTTAATTGGCGCCTTAATGTCTGTTAACCTAGATTAACAAAATAATTTACTTTCTTTTCAGCTTTACTGAGATGTAATTGACAGAATTGTAAGACATTTAAAGTGTACAGTATGCATGTATGTACATATGTATGATTTGATGTGTGCACATGTTGTGAAAGGATTTCCCCCATCCAGTTAACATATCCTTCACCTCATATAATTACCCTTTTTACTTGTTGATGAGAACATTTAAGTTCTAACTCTCAGTAAATTTCGGGTACACAAAGCAGTGTTATAAACTGCAGTAACAATATTATAATAAGATCTTCAGACCTTATTTATTTTATAGCTGAAAGTTTGTACCTTTTTACTCACCTCTGTTTTACTTACCCCCACTCCCCAGCCCTTGGCAACTACTTTTCTACTCTTCGTTTCTATGAATCTGACTTTTTTTTTTCTTTTAGAGTCCACATGTAAGTGGTACCATACATTATTTGTCTCTTTCTGTCTTGCTTATTTCAGTTAGCATAATGCTAAATATGTTTTGTAGGGTTTTGTGAATCTTCTAGGTTTATCCATGTTGTCACAATTGATAGTATTTCCTTCCTAAGGTTGGATTTACACACACACACACACACACACACACACACATAAATGCAATACATACACACACACACACACACACACGTATACACACACATATACATACATACACCACATTTTCTTAATCCTTTCATCTGTTAACAAACATTTAGGCTGTTTGCATATTCTGGCTTTTGTGAATGATGCTTCAATGAAGTTCAGCTATTTATTTGAGATTATAATTTTGTTTTCTTTGATACATACCCAGAAATGTGACTGCTGGCTATATGGTAGTTCTGTTGATAATTTTTGAGAAACCTCAATACTATTTCCATAGTGGCTGTACCATTTGCATACAATGTACATGGTTCCTTTTTTTCATTTTTCCGTATTCTCATCAGCATTTTTTATCTCTTGTCTTTCTGTTAAAATCATCCTAAGAGGTGTGACGTGATATTTCATGGTGGTTTCAATTTGCATTTCCATGATGACTAATGATATTGGGTACCTTTTCATGTACCTATGGGCCACTTGTAGGTCTTCTTTGGAAAAACATCCATTCATGTCCTTTGCTCATTTTCAATTGGGTCCCTTTTTGCCATTGAGTTGTATGAGTTCTTTTCATATTTTGGATATTAACCCCTTATCAGATATGTGGTTTGCAAATATTTTCTCCCACTCAGTAGGTTGCCTTTTAATTTTCTTAATGGTTTCCTTTGCTGTATAGAAAGTTTTTAGTTTGATGTAGTCCCACTTGTTTGTTTTTGTTTTTAGTATCTTTGCTTTTGATGTCAAATCCAAAAAATCACTGCCAAGATCAATGTCAAAGAGCTTATCCCCTATGTTTTCTTCTAGGATTTTTAAGGTTTTGGGTCTTACATTAAAGTCTTTAATCCATTTTGAGTTGATCTTTGTGTATAGCATAAGAAAGGGTTTCAGTTTTATTCTTTTGTATATGGCAGTCCAGTTTTCCCAACACCGCTTATTGAAAAGATCATCCTTTCCCCATTGTATATTTTTGGTTCCTTTGTCAAAAATAAATAAAATAGCCCCTTTCTCAATCTTGACAGAGTGATCTTCTGTAATAAATGAACCTCATCAATCAACTTTGTCTGAGCCTGGGGTTATCTCTCAATTTTTGTAACATCCAAACCGTATTCTTTGTTCTTATTGACTCACAGTAGCTGAGGATATGCTAAGATCTTGAGTGTCCCAAAGGGGAAGATTGTATTCAGCTCAATGCAGACTAATTAGAAGTCAGAGCCTTAGGCAGCAGCTGATAAAATAAGTCCATTCCATGGAGAAACTGGGAGATGGGCACTGTTGCCACTTCTGCCCTGGGCCAGGCTGTATAGCTGTACAGCTGGGGAAGGGGTGAGGTTCACCTGTGCCAGTTAGGAACTGCTTCTTTGTTTCTACAATCCTGGGGAACTTGTGAATGAAGCCCCCATTGTCTTTCAGAGAGTCACCTGATCTGGAAACCCATCTCTTGGTAGCAACTGCAAAAGTTGTGGCACAGAGGTGTTACAAGCTCCTTTAAGGGAGATACTGGTGCCTTGTAGTGTGATACAGGGAGATGGTTGGGGAGACGACCCTTGGTTTCTTCATTGCCTGAGAGATCAGAGCTGGACCATAGATTCAGCTAAATTAGAAGCCTGAACCTTAGGCAATAACATTTAAAGTATGCAGATGGTCCTCTTTCAGGATGAGGCTGGGAGATAGACACTATTGTCTGTTCCCTCTTAGCTGAGCCCTGAAGAGATAACCAGTTAAGAAATCCTGAGTTTGCCACAGTCATTTGGAACTCATGAATGAAAGCCCTCTTAACTATCAGAACCAGGCAGTCTGGGGACCCACCCCTTGGGTGGCAGCCATAAAACCAGGGGCCAGAGTTGGAGTTTACAGTGAGAATGTATCTCAGCCTCTCCTACCCATATTGATGCTCACTGTGGAGAAGTCATTCATTAAGTTTCTGGATTTCTTTAAGAGGTAATTGCCTGGTGTGTAGCTGCATGTTTGATGTGTCTGTAGAAGGAAGGGAGTTCTAGAGCTTCCTATGTCGCCGTCTTGGTTTATATCTCTCCAAGAAATCCTCAAAATTATTTTCTTAATGTTACTTCTCCAACTGGAATTTCATACTCTCGAATCCTCCATTTTGTTCATCCATTATTTGTATTCAGTAGAGATTCAGTGACCATCCATTCAAATGATGTTTTAACTTAGATCTGAGTTCTTTTCTATCTTTACCTATTTTCCAGGTTCCAGCTTAGGTTAGCTGATACCACCTGCTTTTTCTTCTCTGGATTTTTTTGTTAGGCTAGAAAATTGTTGTTGTTCTTTCCTGAATATTTTGTATTTAGACATGTAGGTCACAAGATGAGATTTAGGGAAAGTCATTTAAGGAAAATCATCTGGCAATGTTGAGCAATGGGCAAAATGGTTATACTCATTAGTCATAGTGGCTGGTTCCCTGTTCTATGGCTCTTTGTGTTGTGGCAACATTACCTAATCCTTGTGGAGAGTAGAAGGGTGAAGGTAAACACATTCTGGAGAAACAGAGTGAGATAGAATTTGGCTAATATATAGAAATTACAGTTGGTACAATAAATCAAAGATTTCTCTAAATCTTTTAGACTGAAGTCAGAGTATCTGGTATCCAGGAAGCAAATCCTGACTTAGTAAAGGGGGGATGTTCAAAAGCATTATTTATTTGAGGATGAAGGGACTGATGAAATGGGTGGCTGGGGGAGAACCATTGCATTAGGAAGAACTGAAATAAGCTCTGCAAGTATCTGAAGGCTTGGGAAGAAAACAGGTTTTCCTTTTTCAGTAATGATTTTGATTTGATTTGATCTTTTTAATTGAAGTATAGTTGACACACAATGTTACATTAGTTTCAGGTATACAGCATAGTGATTCAGCATCTCTAAATGTTATGGTATGCTTACTACAAGTGTAGCTACCATCTGTCACCATCCATTGTTATTACAATGCCATTGACCGTATTCCCTTTGTTGTACAGTTCATCCCTGTGACTTATTCCATAACTGGAAGCCTATACCTCCCACTCCCTATCACCCATTTTGCCCATCCCTCCAACCCCCTTCCCTCTGGCAACCAACAGTTTGTTCTATTTGTGGGTCTGTTTCTAAAACAGGTTTTCTTTTATAGAGGTGACTGAACAAGGTTGGATGAACTGAGTGTGGGAAAATGGGATGAAAAAATGGCATGATTGGATAGTAGGTCAGAGAATATTTTACCCTGCACAGAGTCTGTTCTTGGAAGAGGCCTTTAAGAAGTGATTCTATATTGGCTCAGGATGAAGATGGACCAAAACCAGGGACTTGGGAAAGAATCTTAATATTTTATTAATAAGCACTTTGTTCTGATTAATCATTGGGGATCAAGTGGTTAAACTAATCATTTATGAGGAAATAAATGGAGATTTGGAGGGTCTGTGTCTGGCTTTATCATAGATAAACAATGGGGGCCTCTTTGAGTTTCATCTAAGTCATATGCGGAGAGGTAGTCTGTGCAGTAAGCAATTTCCTAGAGCATAAAATGTGGGATAATTTCTTAATATCTCCTATTTTCTAGCATTACAGGGCTTGAATAAAGTTCAACATGGCCATTAGACAAACAGAAGAAAGGGTCCAAATTAGGACAAAGTCCAGCTTGGTACATTTTTAGTAAATTATCTTAATGAATACATTCTATAGATGGTTGGTGAAATAAAGCTCAGTTGGGAGGAGAGGGCTAAAAATATCTGAAACCATTATTGAGGGAGTAAATAATTTGCACATTTTTTCTTGAATGAGTGAATGAATAAATGAATAAAAATGAGTAATATCATTACTACTGAGAAAAACAGATCTAATAATGATCTTACTGACTCTATAAAGAAAAGAAAATCTCCATTTGCTACTTTTTACTTAGACACTGAATAGACCTCTCAAAAGGAATTCTCAGTTCTAGTTATTCTGTGCACCACTGCCTTCCACTAAAACAAACCAAAACAAGTGAAACTGGTTCTCCCCAGTATTCTCAGATTAGTAAACGGGACCACTAGTCACCAATTTTTCATGCCCAAAGCTAAGCATTATCCTTGCTTCCTTTCTTTTCTATCCTATATTTAATCTATCAACAAATACTTCAGAAACTGTCTTCAAATATATCCTGAATTTAATTATTTCCATTCAGTTTTTTTTTTTCGTTACTGCCTTATTTCATACCATCATCTATTGCCAGCACTACCATAATAACTAACTGGTTGTTCTGCTTCCAAGTTGGTTTCCTTAGACTCTATTTTCCACACAGCAGCCAGAATGATCTTTTAAAAAGTTTAATCACATCATCCCCTGTTTTAAACCGATTTATAACTTCCCATTGCTCTCAGAATAAAATTAAACCTCTTATTATGGCCTAAGAGGCTTTACATAATCTCTCACTACATAACTGTGGGGCCTATTCTCTTGCATTGTTGTTCTTGCTCACTGGACTTTATCCAGTGTGACCTCCTAACTATTCTTCAAAACACCAAACTAATTGCAGGTGAATAGACTTTAGTCTTGCTCATCTCTCTGTCCAATACATATCCCTTCAGATTTTCTCTCACCCTTTTGTGTTTTTGTTTTCTCTTTTACACAATTATGCATCAATGATTATTCAGCACTCACTGAGAATCCCCTATCCTTTTTATTTTTTATAGATTTTATCACTGCCTCCCATCTATAAAATGGAACACAGGGTGTCTACATTAAAACAATAACTAAATGTAATAATAACAAAAAAGTGCTTAGGATCTTTCTTAGTATGTGACAATATTCATTATCATTGTCATCTTTGACATTATACCTACAAAAATATTATACTAATTTATATGTATTATTGAATACTGTCTCTCTTAAAGTAGAATGAAGTGCTATGATAGGAAAGACTTTGTCTTGTTTACCCTTTGTCCCAAGAACTAAGGATACTATCAGCCATGCAATGAGGAGTCAGTAAATATTCACTGGATGATATGTATAAGAATTGTAGTCTCAATAATATCTCTTCTTTATATCAGCGCTTTTAGTTTTCAAGAAGTGTAGGTATTCTCGTGTTTCTCATGTCACTCAGGTGGTGGTGTTTATGTTAAGAGAACACAGAGAAGTCAGGAAGAGAGAATGCCAACACTGTATCAAAAGGGCAGGATATCAAAGATCCCTAGAAAATCATTTATCACCATTCGGAACATAAAAGTATCTCCAGTGACCCGTAAGCAACTCTAATGACCCAGACAGTAGATATAGTAAGCCAGTAATTTTGTTGTTGCCTTTGAATCAGACAACTGTTGCTTTTTGGTCTAGTAAGCTTCCACACTTATGACTCTTTCCTCCCTTGCCTGTTATGATTTCTACTTTCAGCACTTCTTAACTATGTTTTTCCTTTCACTGTGTTATCTATTTAGCCTTGTGTTTAAACTCTCTATTAAAGATTTGATTGCATAATGACCATCTGTGGCAGATGATGACATTTTTGGTTGTCTGCTTAATAGCCATCTCATATTTCTTACTAACAGAAGCTCTATTTTGTTTAGACACCAGTGGTCAGTTCTGGTGATTATTCATGATTGCTTTAGTTCAGTTACGCTTGTCTGAATGCCAGTGAAACAGAATGAGTGAGAAATTAGGGGTTGCCTATTAGAGAACTCCTGGGAAAGGTTTTGTTTCCTAATAATGGAGTGTCATGAGAAAACACTTTTGCTCCTATTCCCTTCCATTTCATACCCCATGCTGTCTTGGGATCACATAATGCCTGAAACTGTGACAGCCATCTTAGAGGTAGTGATATAGTTATATCTTCAGTGCTGTTCTTGAGTGGCTGTGCTACTTGGGTAGCTACTTAAGTAATGGTTCATTTCCTTGTGGTTCAAGCCACTTTTAGCCAATTTTTATTACTTCCAGCTGAACAAATCCTGATACACTACCCAATAGATAATGGTATTAATGGACTGATTTCTCTACAAAGGACACCAAAGTATCATGAAATGCCTTTAATTTCTAGGAGAAATACTTGGTCTAGTGTGTTGTGACCACAGCACTAGAGTCACAAGATTCAAAGCATGGCCAATAGGGTATAGAGGGCTAGCTATAACCTCTATTCTGAGAAGATAGTGTGGGAAGATAGAGGTACTCGATGTACTCATTCCCAAGCTGTTTTAACACTTTATTTTTAAAAAGTTGAAGAATCAACTTTTTATATAAGACCCATAACTGATCACAAACAATTATGCACATGGTACATACATCTGACTAAATCTTTGTCACGTGTTTCCTTGCCTTTATGCTCCCTTTCCTGACTTTTATGTAAGCATCCGGTGGGAAAAAATGAATCAGAACGTTTGCCACATAAAAGAAAAGTGGAATGTTAAAAAGGTGGTGGGTAATTAAGGAGATACGGATTATTGGGTGCAAAATAAAGCTGTGCTCTCACCTCAAAGACTAGAATGCAAATATTAGAACCTAACACAGGGCAATTAATGGACAGTGTTCTATACATTTATAAATGTATGTTTTTTAAACCTAAATCAATACACAAGTAGTTTGTTAAAGAACTTCAGAATAAATGCATGAAAAAAGGCCAATAACTAGTCTACTTTACTTTTGAATATTTTTAAATTGACTTACTCTTTGTGTTCCCTAATGTACTCAGAGTTAATTAAATGTTACCTGTCTTCTTCATAAGTAATAACAAAGAAGTCATTTAAAGCAAATCTGATTCTTCTTCCAAGATAACCCCTTTATAATGTATTTTGTGTGTGTGTGTGTGTGTGTGTGTGTGTGTGTGTGTGAGAATCAAGTGTTTGTAGTACTTCTTTGAAAAGAAGGAAACGCTCTCAACTGAACTGAATTATTAGCATTTCCAACAATTGTATTTTTAAAGTATGTCAGAAAGTGACATAAAAGTACTAGTTACAGTCAGTCATGAAGCCATGTTATAAAGTGGCCTATCATATTTCAAACCTTGCGTTTTGTCATTCTTAGAAGTAGTCTTCTTCCCCCACAAGAGGAGGTGGGGGGATCTATCACTAAAAGTGACGTGAATATCAGAGAGTGTTGACAGATGGAACCTGTCACCTCATTCCCTGTAATGCTGTAGGCTGCTGAAGGTTTGTTGAAAGATCCACAGTGACAGTGGAAAATTTTATATACCTAGGGTGTTTTTTTTGTATATTTTAAATAAATAACTCAAAGTGATGTGCTCTAAACTAGCATTTCTTAATCTATGCTGAATACTTAGAAGAAGTATCATATAAATGTATACTACATATGACAACTTATTATGACCTATCTATAAAGCTTTAGGAAATGGCTAATTCCAAGTCATTTCAAATCAAAAATAATTTTCAAAGCCAAGCAGATAAAGTAAATTCATCTTCCTTTAATCAATAATTTTCTCCTTTTTTCTTCCATATCATTGCACTTGTATCAGTTTAACAAATTATTATGTCATTGTGTTTTATACAATCACACACATTTTGCCCATTGGATTTTAAACCTATAAATTAGTTGACCTCAGCACAATTACAACAAGATACTGAAGAAATCTGTTGATTGAATCAATTTTACTTACTATACTTGTATTAGAAATAAATTATCCTTAAAATGTTTTAGCGTTCTATGGAATTGTATTATACATATAGACAAATAAACATATAAGTGTTCAACTTGATGTATTGCTACAAACTAAACACACCCATACCACACAGAGTGCAAAAAACTTAAATGTACACCTCAATTCTTATGGATGGTTATTCATATACAATAACCACCAAGATTAAAATACAGAACATTTCCCACAACACACGAGGCCCTTCCTTTAGATCCTCAGTCAATGAATGTCTCGAGAGCTAATCAGTTATTCTGACTTCTGTAATCATAGATTAGGTATTTTTGCTCTGTTCTTTTTTTCTAGAATTTTTTTTTCTCACAGTGTTCTCTCTATATATGTTTGTATTCCATTGCCTTATGTTTACTAATTCTGTAGTCTACTGTTAAACTCATTGAGTACCTTGCATTTTATAGTTTTAAAATGCCCACTTAAAAAATCTATTTTAATTCTCAGTTGAAATTTTCAATTTTAATCAGTTTTTCTTTCCATCTTTTCCTACATATATATTTTTCAAAATATTAATCATAAATTAAAAGAAAATCTTGTCTACTGACACCAGAGACTAGATTATCTGTGCATTTACTTTTCTTTTTACCTCTCCTTTGATTTTTGGTCATATTTTCTTAGCACTTCATGTATGTTATTATTATTATATAGTTAGACAAAACAAACAAACAAATATAGAAACTGCAAATGACATCCTCTACCAGAGAACATTTTCCTTTGAAGCTTAGAGTCTTCTCACTCCAACCAGAGTTAGGTTGCTAGTTTAGTAAGAGCCAGACCTCCTTGTTCTTCATGGTGACCCCCCTGGTCTTTTTAAGACCCTTAGTGGGTCGCTGACACATCAGAACTATGAGACTACAACAGTTTCAGTTCTTCCCTTAAAGATTTTGTGCTTAGCTTTTTATCCTTCTGTCCTACATGCCTTCAAAAGTCATAAAGGGAAATGTTTTATTTTATTCATTTTATTTATTTCATTTTATTTCATTTTATTTTATTTTATTTTATTTTTTTTAATTTTATAGTCGGTTCCTTTCTTCTACTAGAACTTTGTCTCCTAGCTGTAGTACTAGTCTCCCTAGCTGTCCCCAGAAGTTATGGTTAGGCCCAGCTGTGAATTTGAGGCTCTTCTGGTTGCACTCCATCATAGCAGCCCCAACCAACTGACAGAACATCATTGCTTTCTTTCCAACAATAATGTCTCTCTGTCTGGGCCAGCCTACATTTTCAGCCTATGCTCAGAAATGGCAGATGTGTCCAAATTTTAGGTTTATCTGCTCTTCTTCATTGATTCCACAGCCCTTCAGTGTTCTTTAAATAAAGTTTTAAAGCTTACTTGTCTTTTGTAGCAGTTGCATTAAGAGTATTGGACAATAGGGGTGCCTGGGTGGCTTGGTCGGTTAAGCCTCCGACTTCGGCTCAGGTCATGATCTCATGGTCCATGAGTTCGAGCCCCGTGTTGGGCTCTGTGCTGACAGCTCAGAGCCTGGAGCCTGTTTCAGATTCTGTGTCTCCCTCTCTCTCTGTTCCTCCCCTGTTCATGCTCTGTCTCTCTCTGTCTCAAAAATAAATAAACGTTAAAAAAAATTTAAAAAAAAAGTATTGGACAACATCTTCAACATCTTTTGCCATAATGATACTGTCCATATAAAAATTTTTTATATAACAAATTTCTTTTTCCCTTCCGACTTCTTCCACTTAAGCCCTTATCTAATCAGAGTACTGTTTAAGAAATCTAATTTTTAGAAAGATTACAAAAGTAGTGACTTTCTAATGCACATGTATATGTATGCATTTATGTATGTATATGAAAATGATTGGAAAACGATTAAATATTCAACAGATTACCAGATATCATCATTTGAAGATGTTCAAAATCATGCCAGATTCAATGTATCAAAATTCAAGTCTTTTTCATCCCTAACATCCACCCCTCCCCGTAACTTTTGTTCTTCTTCCATCTGTATGGCATGCACAGTGCCCGTTGTGGCTACATAGAGCTAGAGAGTTGGGAGATTATCTGTTTTACTTCTGAGGTGAAATTTATGAATGAGTCCTGAGATTCTCTTTGATACAATTGTCTCTTCTTTCCTCCATTAGGGCTTAGTCCGAGTTCATTTTTCCAAGTACCTTCATTACACAACCTCCAGTGAGTTTCCCTCTTCTAGTTTGATGCCCTTTTAATCATTCTTTCACATAACTGCTAGTTATATTTCTAAGACAAAAAAAAAATGTAACTTTTTGATTTAGACCTTTCTGAATAAATTTGTTAGTAAGTACAAATACATTGGCTTAGCACATAAGACATTTCATAATCTGATTTCTGTCTACCCTCCAGTGTCTTACTCTTGTTTTATATGACTTTCACTCCAGAATGTAATGGCCCCTGCAGTGTCCCAAATGTGTAATGATACTACCACCTCAACATTTTTTATGATGCTCTCCTCCCTACCTGGAATACATTTGTAATTTTCTTATCTGAATAACACCTACCATTCCTTCAAAAGTACCCCCACGAGTTTGTCTTGATCTCTCATGAGTGACAACAGAGTCTCTTGTTGACTTCAAAATAGCCCCCTGCATGCCTCTGTCATGCATCGGACTTCAGCTCAGTTCATGATCTCGTGGTTCTTGGGTTCAAGCCCCATGTTGGGCTCTGTGCTAACAGTTCAGAACCTGGAACCTGCTTCAGATTCTGTGTCTTCCTCTCTGTCTGCCTCTTCCCTGCTCACACTGTGTCTCTCTGTGTCTCTCTCAAAAATAAATAAACATTTAAAAAAAATCTTTGAATTGTTTCTCCTGCTAGAGGATAAATACCTTGAGAACAAGGACCTTATTTATTTGACTTTATATTCTCAAAACCTATCACTGTATCTGTTACAGAGTAATAAAAGTTTGTTGAGAAGAGTGAGATATTGATGAATAATCTACAAATTGGTTTATTGTGCCTTTATCCTTCCTCTATATTACAGTTTTAAATCAGTGGTTTAGGCACATTACTCTCTAGAGGACACTTTATTATGGAATAACCTATTGTTTGTGTTTATCTTTGTGTTGTTCATTTTGCTTTTAATTATTTTTCTTTTCTCAAGATAGTTTTAGATGTTTTGTTATACTCTTTTTTTAATCTTTTCAAGTTCAATATTCCTTTAGTAAAACAATTATTAAATAAGCCTGTTGCTTAAGAACCAAATGTTTTTATTATTTAATTCTATATCGGTCTATTTATTGATAAATTCTGGTCAGGTACAATCTACAAATTTAGCAAAAATATTTCTGCATATTTTCGATCAGATTAGTACATGCTTTCCAGGAAATTAGCTGGAATTGGAATTAACAGGATTTTTTTTATTATAGCCACAAAATTTTGTAACAGTCAATATGAAATCTAAATAATGTTTTAAAAAAGTTAGGGGGCGCCTGGATGGCTCAGTTGGACGCTTAACCGGCTGAGCTACCCAGGCGTCCCTAATCAATTTTTTGAATTGGAATTTTTATACAAATTAATCTAACAATTGATTTGGTTGGTTTAATTCTCTATATAGCTAAATATAATTATTTTCCTTTCATTTTTTATGCTTTTCTGTTCCTCAGATAAGCATATCTGTTTGGGGGCTTAAAGTAAGTGACCGACTTTGGCTCAGGTCGTGATCTCATGGTTCGTGAATTCGAGCTCCGCATCTGGCTGTGTGCTGACAGCTCAGAGCCTGGAGCCTGTTTCGGATTCTGTCTGTCTGTCTGTCTGTCTGTCTCTCTCTCTCTCTCTCTCTCTCTCTCTCTCTGCCCCTCCCTGGCTCTCAACTGTCTCTCAAAAAGAAATAAACATTAAAAAAATTTAAATGTTACATTTTCTCATGACTACAATTTTAATCCTTTATAAAAGTTAATGCAAATTATACTTAGCTTTTTTTTTTTTTTTAGCAAAAGATAGCATTCATCTTATTGCATACATATTTCCTGACTTTTCACTGAATTAAATATTAGAAGTCGGTAACACCCTAATCTGATGCCATCTGCTGCAATGACAGAATTTCAACATTGTGACAACAATGTCATATCAAATATAAAGACTTATAGATTTGGGGGAAATTAAATAGTGTTAAAAGAAATGTTGAAACAATTAGTAAATGTGTCAGCGAACATTTTTTAAAATGTGAAAGGTAAATGAATCTTGGCTTTAACTATGATTCAGTTTCGACTTCTTGATTTTTCTCTTCAGTAGAAACACAAATGTGTTCACTGTGTTTTACTGCAGTAGTGTTTTATTCAAAACAAAATGTTTTTCTATGTAGGTATGTTCTCTCTATATAGCCTTATATGTGATATGATTTCAGGCCCTACATCTAGATGATAACTGAGTTACACAAGGAAACAGCCCTGGATTATAGGAAACTTCTTTGCATAAACTTGGTTGTACTAGAGAAAAAAAAGTTGTACCAGTTAAAGATGATTACTACAAATATTATAATGTACAATAAAGAACTGTAGCATGTACTAAGATTTGCTAGGCAAGTATGGTCACTCATAGTTCTTTGGTTCTTAAGTTAGAGGTACGCTTATACTTGACACTTAACCTGAACAAGAGACTGAGAGTGTTTACAATACCAAAATACATCTAAAATCGCATAGAGAAGAAAATCAACTTTAAAATAGACAACTGATAGTGTATCAAAAATTGAAATATAGAGTGTATTCTTCATGTCATGATATTGGATATCTGGATAAAATTCAATGAATCTACAAAATCAATGTTCATTTTAAATGTGTATAGATCACTTTTTAGGAGATAATTTTAATTATTCATTTTAATAGTTTAATAAATTTTATAAACTTACATGAAAATAATCTATATGTAGCACTGAATATTTTACTGTACAAAATCTAAACTATTATATTTCTGGTAGAGTTTTACTGAAAATACAATGCCATATAAGCTATTAAGTGCTGAATTTTATGGTATAGTTAGGAGTTTATAGAAAGGAGAGACCACGGCAAGTCAAATATTTAGAAATTTTATAAAACAACTGGATTTTGAGGTGGACCTAAAATAAAACAGTGTGCAGTTTTGTAAAGTTGGACATGATTTGAGTAAGATGGTATTATAATATGAATAAATATATAATAATTCTATTCAATAAATCCACAATAACTATTGTAGATAATAAATATGTAATAAATATATATTTACTTTAAAATAAAATGCACATATCTTAAGTGTTCAGATCAGTGAGTATAGACAGTTTTATACCTATGTAACCAATACCCAAAACATGACACATAATATTTCTGTCACCCTAAAATATTTTCCACTGTCTTTTTCAGTTAGGTTTCTCTCTGCCTATCTCACACATGCCCCCAGTTTCTGGCTACCACCTTTTGATGTCTGTTAACATAGATTAGTTTTTTGTCTGTTCGGGGACTTAAAATAAATTCCGTTATATAGAATGTCCTCTTCTGTGAATGGAATTTTTTTTCTCACATTTTTTGATACTTACCATTATTATCTAGAATCTATGATTCATTCATTATATTGCCCTAAAGCACTCCATTGAATAAATTACCACAATGTGTTTATCCATTCACCTATTAATATTTGAGTCATTTCCAATTGGGGAAATGTTATTAATAAGATTATTATAAATATTCATTTACAAATATTTGCTCAGATATGGGTTTTCATGTCATTTGAGAAAGTACCTAGCATTGAAATTGCCCTATCACGGGTAAAATATTAAGTTGCCAAGCTATTTTCTAATGTGGCTGCACATTTTGAATTTCCCCTATCAATGTATGAGAATTCTAATTGTTTTGCTTCCTCACTATTATTTGATATCATCATTCTTTTTTTAATTTTAGTAATTCTAGTGGTTGTGATGTGGAGTCCTAATCTAATATTTATTTGCATGTCTCTGGTGACTAATCATAGTGAGCATTTAATGTGCTTTTTTGCCATCAAACAGTACTACTTTGGGAATGTCCATTCAAATATTTTGTTTTGTTTGTTTTTAAATGTTTATTTATTTTTGAGAGAGAGAGAGAGAGAGCGCACAAGTAGGGGAGTGGCAGAGGGAGTGAGAGGGAGACAGAGAATCCGAAGCACGCTCCAGGCTCTGAGCTGTCAGCATAGAGCCTGATGTGGGTCTTGAACTCATGAACCACGAGATCATGACCTGGGCCAAAGTTGGATGCTTAACCAACTGGGCCACCCAGGTGCCCTAATTCAAATATTTTATTAATCTTTTATGTTGTTTTACTTCTTATTGGTATATTATTATCATTATGTAACGGTTCTTTATATACTCTAGGTAAAATTTCTTTTCAGAGATACATTTTTTTCCCCCACATCTGTGTCATGTGTTTTCACTTTCTTAATGTTGTATTTGAGAAAAAAAGACATTTTAAAATGTCTTTAGGGGCACCTGGGTGGCTCAGTGGTTAAGTGTCTGACATCAGCTCAGGTCATGATCTCACGGCTTGTGAGTTCGAGCCCCGCATCAGGCTCAGTGCTGACAGCTCAGAACCTGGAGCCTGCCTCGGATTCTGTATCTCCCTCTCTCTCTACCCCTCTCCTGCTCATGCTGTGTCTCTGTCTCTGTCTCTCTCTCAAAAACAAATAAACATTAAAAAATTAAAAATAAAATGTCTTTAGAAATACACACACATACACACACACACACACACACACACACGTAGCCTATTTCTGGAATCCTTGTATGAATTCTGAATGCCAACATAATATTGTTCTGTATAGCTTTATAGTTAGTCTTGAAATAAAATATTGTAAATGCTCCAACTTAGTTCTTCTTTTTCAAAATTGATTTAATCATTCTAAATTCATTGCATTCTCATAAAAATTTTAGAATCAGCTTGAAACATTTACAAAAATATCTTGCTAGAGTTTCTGAGATTATGTTAAATGTATAGATCAATTTGGAGAGAATAAATGTTAAAAATTGTAGATGGTTCAAACCATGAGTTGTGTACATGATAGATCTTTCTATCTATTTAAGTCTTTTTATGTTTCTCCCAGCAATATTTCATAACTTTCAGTGTACACGTGTTATGAACCAAATTGTGCTTCCCCAGAATTCATGTATTGAAAGAAACCCTAATCCCCAGTATCTTAGAATGTTATTGTATTTGGAGACAAGGCCTTTAAAAAAGTAATTAAGTTAAAATGAGGTCATTAGAGTTGGCCCTAATCCAATATGACTGGTGTCCTTATAAGAAGAGGAGATCAGGACATAACCTGCAGAGATACCACCATGGGAGGTCACAGTGAGAAGGCAGCTGTCTTCTTGGAGGAGAGAGGCCTCAAAAGAAACCAAATGTGCCTACAACTTAGTCTTAACTTCTAGCTTTCAGAAATGTAAGAATATAAATTTCTGTAAGAATGTAAGTGTCTGCCCAGTCTGTAGTATGGCAGTCCTAGCAAACTAAAACAATAGGCTTTAAATATATTTGGTAAAGTTATACACCCAAGCATTCCATGTTTTTGCAAATGACATTATTTTAGTGTTTATCGGTATTATTTTAATGTCTGCATTCCTGACACATTTACTTATTAGTTCTAGTAGCTTTTTTATTCCTCAGAATATATTATGTACCATCATCTTGTCATCCGCGGAGAATATAGTTTTATTTTTTTTTCCCCAATCCATATGTCTTGTATTTCTTTTTCTTGGGTTAATGCACTGGGTAGAACCTATAAAATATGCACCAAATATAGGGCCCCTGCGTGTCTCAGTTGGTTGAGTGTCTGACTCTTGATTTTAGCTCAGGTCATGATCCTAGGGTTGTGGGATCGAGCCCTTCATCAAGCTCTGCACTGACCATGGAGCCTAGTTAAGACTCTCTCTCTGTCTCTGTCCCTCTCCCTCCACCTCTCTCCCCACTTGCACGTGTTGTCTCTTTCCAAAGAAATATAAATAGGGGTGCCTGGGTGGCTCACTTGTTTAAGCGTTTGACTCTTGATTTCAGCTCAGGTCATGATCTCTCAGTTCATGGGTTCGACCCCATGTTGGGGTCTGTTCTGACAGCATGGAGCCTATTTGGGATTCTCTCTCTCTCTCTCTCTCTCTCTCTCTCTCTCTCTCTCTCTCTCCCCCCTCCCTCTCTCCCCGCCTCTCCCCTACTTGCTCTCTCTTTCTCAAAAAATAAACATTAAAAAATATATATATACCAAATATAATAGATACATTAGTATAAATATACATATTATATAATATTTGTAAAGATAATATATTTAAGATTCCCCACAAATTATACAATGATGCTGGCCAAAAAAGAAAAAAAAAAAAAAAACTTCAGTAGCTCCTATGTTATTTTCTTCAGTAATATAGCAAAGTAATCTGTACTAAAAAGAGTTTAAAGAAAACTAGCTATATTTCATGGAAATGCTGAAAATGTATAAATCTATTCAAGACTCATTTAGAAAAAAAAAAAGAAAAATGTTTGATTGGCAGCCACAAAAATGTCTCAAATAACGACCTCCCTGTTTTGATTAGTTTCTTTCCAAATTGTTTCTGGCCTTAGCTTGCTTGGGGCAACAAGCCCCTATGACTTGCTTGGGGCAACAAGATGATAGCAATTATGTAAAACACAGTTGCAAAAGTGAAGGCACATTGTTTGCACAACAGTGTGAATGCACTTAATGCCACTAAACTGTATGTGTAAAAATTGTTAAGATGGTAAATTTTATATGTATTTTTCCACAATTATAAATAATCAAAAAGTCTTTGTACATTGGAATATATCCTTTTATTGCTCTTGGACTAGCCTACTGGAGGATCAGAGGCCATGTGAAGGCAAAACAAGTTACTTAAGTGACAGCTAGCTAACCTTCAGACATGCAAATGAGATTATTTTAGATTATCCGACCTCAGCTGACCTACCACTTTATTACAGTTGCTTGAGATAAAAAAAATACATCACCTGAACTAACCAGACATAACCTCACAGCTGACCAACAAATTTAAGAGGTATTAAATAGTCCTTGTTTTAAGTCAGTAAGTTTGGGGGGGGTTTTATACAATAAAATTTAATTGATGTAATTTAGATTGGAAACAGAAAAAACAAGAATTATAAACTTGAATCAAATTATGAAAAAAGTTTTATAAAGTTATTTCCCAATAAATTTGAATGCAAAGATACAATGGAAACATTCTAGAAAATATAAAGTGCCAAATGTCATAAAAGAAAATAGAAAACTTAAAAAAAAAAAAACCTAGGATGAGTAAATAAATACAAATCAACTCAGGCCAAGATGATTGTAACTGTGAGCTTTATGAAATTTTGAAATAAATTTTTCTAGAAAGTATAAACATCAGGAAATGGAACTATTCATTTGATAGAGTAAGTATAATCTTGACACTGTAGCAAAAATAGTAGCAGGGAAAAATATAAAACATTGATTTTATTTATTAATATAAATGAAAATATCCAAATATAAATTTAAAATTTTTATATCGTGATCAGGTAGGATTCGTCCCAGGAACTGACAAAATGGTTTTATAAATTATTTATATAGAAATGGTTATGTATAATTATATATATCATTAATGTAAGCATATCAATGCTCTAAAGAAGGAAAAAATTCATATATAATTTCAATATTTGGGTTTTTTAATGTTTATTTTATTTTGAGAAAGAGGGAGTCCATGTGTGTGAGTGGGGGAGGGGCAGAGAGAGGGAGAGAGAGAATCCCAAACAGGCTCCATGCTGTCAGTGCAGAGCCCCACATAGGACTCAATCTCACAAACTGAGATCATGACCTGAGCTGAAATCAAGAGTTGGACACTAACTGACTGAGACACCCAGGCACCCTGTATAATTTCAATATTTGTGAAAACACATCTGAAAATTTTCAACATGTAATTAAGATTAAAATTCTAAAAACACTAGGAGAAGAATAAAATTTCCTCCCTATAACAAAACTCAATGGGCATAACAGACATATTCTGTTTAAGATCTATTTAATAAAACATGGATTCCTGTGATCAATTTTTCTGTTCTTTACAATTTTGAATGTTCTGTGTAATACTTTAATTAAGAAATATAAATTATCACATTAGTTTACTAGAGCTGCCATAATGAAGTACCGCCAAGTAGTTGGTTTAAACAACAGAAATTTATTGTCTCACAGTTCTGGAGGCTAGAAGTTAGTTTCTTCTGAGGGCAGTGAGGGAGAATCTATTTCATTTTTCTGCCCTAACTTCTGGTGGATCTCTGGCAATTTGGCATTTTTTGGCTTGTAGAAGTATCACTCTTCTGCCTTTATTTTCACATAGCATTCATGCTATGTATGTTTCCAAATTCCCCATTTTTACAAGAACAGTAGTCAGTTTGGATTAGGGCCTAATGACCCCATCCCCTAACTAATTACATCTGCAAAGACCCTATTTCCAAGTAAGGTCACAGTCGGAAGTACTGGTGCTTAAGACTTCAACATATACATTGTGGAGTTTGGGGGTGACACAACTCAACCCATAACAACCCTATAAATTTGGAAAGTACCATCTATTTTTTATGCACATAAAAGGCAAGAGAAATGACAGACCTATATATAGCATACGAGATTTCTGTAAGTTTTCCAAATTCGGTGTTAACATCTGTATACCAAGGTTTGACACAGGAATATAAGTCATTGCTTGATCTGGCAGGTAAAGCCCAGAGAAGCAAAGATGACAAAAATGGAAATGGGGCAAGAAATAATGTGAATCATTGCTTTTGAGCTACCATTTCATAAGAACTAACGGATAGGGCTGTTTGCTTACTGGGGAAGTCTGTTCAGCATGGTAGGATTTTGTAGAAACTTAGCGACTGGAAGTATGTCTTGGAGCATTCTACATGAGAGGTGGAATTTTCTTCCTAGTTACCTCCCATTTGAAGTATCCCATTGATCAGTGTTCAGCCATTGGTAGCAAAGTTTCTCACAGTTCTGGTTTGCTTTTTTGGCAAAACTTCTATTTTACATAATAAAATATGATGTTATGGGTGAGCCTGTGTGGCTCAGTTGGTTAAGCATCTGACTCTTGGCTACTGCTCAGGTTGTGATCTCAAGGTCGTGAGATCAAACCCCACGTCAGCCTTGATGCTCAGTGTGTAATTTGCTTAAGATTCTCTGTCCCCTTCTGCCCCTCTCCCTGGCTCACACATGTTCTCTCTCTCTCTCTCAAGAAAAAAAAATGGTGTGATCATCTTTTTTTTGCATGACAAGATTATAATTAGATTCATTTATTAAAATGGATAAATAATCCATTTGTAACATTTAAATTATCATATTTGCTTTATAAATATGTCATTTAAATTATGATTTTCTTCATTCATTTATGTTATTTCATATACTGGTATAGCTAGAACATTATGACACCATAATAAAGTTTTGTTTTTTAAACTTATATTTGTGAAAAACATACTGAGTAGTATATTAAATTTGAAAAATAAATCAGTGTTTGATAATCCATTGAATAATGATTTTGTGGTCCAGTGCACAGGGTAAGGACATTTTTTGTTGTTTCATATTTCACTGGGGAAAAAAAGAAGCAGAAAAGAAAAGGAAAAACAACTAAGGGGCATTATTTTTGAAAAAAAATTAATTTTATATAAACTAAGATGTGGTACTTACATAGTTTATTAAATTAAAAGACAAAACCAATTTCATCTTTTAAAAGGCAAATTAAATTTCATCTTTTAGTTCACACCATAGTTAGCTAAAACTGTAAAAGCAGGAAAAAAAAAAGGAAGCAGAAAGGGAGAAAAACATAGCCAGGGACCAGGAAAGAAATACACAAACACAGTGGAAGGAAGAGGAGTAGCAAAATGTTTTGAAGAATTGATAAGCTACTTATCACATGAAATATCTTCTAAAGGTATGCTCTTCTAAGTCATCTTTTCTTATAACTTCCCTGTGTATTGTGAATTAGCTGTTTAGCCATTTCTGAAAAATTTTGTGCAACACCATATTTTTAATTCTTTAATTCTTCGAGAATCTTCTCTCAGTGGGGATGCCAGTGAGAGATATTTTTCTTTGGGCTGCAATATTTAATAAGAAATAATACCTTAAGTTTTAGATAAAAATTCTGGTCAAGGCTGCTTTAGTACTGTATTATAAATTACTTCCTAGATTATCTTTTTTTCTCCTTTACCTATTAAAAGATTACTAGAAATGTTAAATTGTACAACCACTAGTGCTTTCTATAAACCATATTGCCAATATGAATGTGGAAAAATAGCTTCTCATTCAAATAGGGATTTATAAATATACCAATATATTCCTCAAGCCACATCCCATTGTTATGCTGTACATTATCCTTATGCTTCTTTACATATTCATCTCTAGGGGTAGAGATTTTAAAAGGAGGAATTTATATACCCTGCATCATTCATCAGATATTTTTAGTATGGGCATTATTCTGAAAATGTCTAACCACATTCCTTTAACCTTTAATCTGCAGCCATTCTAGTATCCCATCTGTTACCATCTTGCAATTATTACCTAAAATAAAACAAACATTAAAATGAAATCGTGTGCATGCTTTGAGTCTGATCTATTGCCAAAAGCAGTGGTCCAAAGGGATCAGTTTCTTTAGTTCTTTGTTTGCCAGAAAACATAAAGATACAAGATAAAGCTGTGTTTCAATTAAATATCAAAGAAAATCAAAGTCATTAGATTAGTGTAGACCACACAGGGTTCTTATGAAGAAACTTTTGAAAAGTGTGTCATGATAAATCCCCTAAAATATATTGACTTTGCCAGTGTTAGTCCACACGGCAGATCTTCCATTCTGCAACCAGACTGTTTCATGTAGAGATTAACCCAGTGATCCTGCACTTGAAAGAGAATGCTCTAGGACTTAATTTATATTCAAGCCTCACTGTTCTTTGGGGAAAGGCTGGGTAATCCATACAAATTGCCAAGTGATGAAACCAAGAGCAGAAATGGGAATGACAAAATTGTCATTGATGTAACTACTTTCAGAAATAAAACTAAATAGAAATTGGTCAAAATACATTACTGTGAGCTCATTAAAAATCATGACTTAAAAGAATACATCATTCTCATGATAACATGGATATATTTGGTTACTGAATTAATATTTTTTGGTCATAATAACTGACTTTAAGGCTGCCTTATATTTAGTGTTTATAATTATGTTTATACATTTATGTAAAAACTGCAAAGTTTATTTTTAAAATATCACATGGGAAAACATCCTTCTTAAAACAATGAAAAAACAGTGATATATCAATGCAGTGTGAAATTTAGGACTCATTAAATGAAACTCCTCTTCTGACAGGTCTATAATATATGGTATCTATTTAATATACATAATCATGGATACAGGGAAACAACTATCCAATTTTATAAAATGATACCTTGAAGCATACCAGTTGAAAAAGAAATTTTAATGTTTATTTATTTTATTATTTGTTTGTATGAGAGAGAGAAAGAGTGTGAGGGGGGAGGGGCAGAGTGAGAAGGAAGACAGAATCCAAAGAAGGCTCTAGGCTCAGAGCTGTCAGCACAGAGCAGGATGCAGGGTTTGAATTCATGAGCTGTGAGATCATGGCCTGAGCTGAAGTTGGACGCTTCACCCAGTGAGCCACCGGAGTGGCTCATAGAAGTTGAAATTATATGACCTACATAAAAGAAAAAAAATAGTTGAATATTGAAAATCTTAGCATGTGAACAGATTAGTATAATTCCAAATATATATAATATGTAAACAAAATGATTTTACACTTTTCTTTTTTCTAGAGTATCACTTTCTATGTGACACATACTTCCAACGGAAATTTCTCCTTAAAAAGTTTAAAAAATATATTTTGTCATTCATAAATATTGAGAAAACATGTACCAGGTATATCTGAATGTAAAAGAATGATAGAAACTGAATAAGATACTCCATCAACAAACTTAAAATGTGGTATAGTGGGATGGAAAGATTTATACATGGTGATCTATAATCCAGGGAATGATCAGATAATTGATAGCAAGAGGGTGTAAACAATGTGATAATGGTATTGGTAAGTGGGATTCCAGGCTGAGGGAATGCTGCACAGAAAAAAGAAAGTGATTCCTATGTTCTACACTGAAGGGTGTTTAGAGACTAGAGTGTGAGTTTGTGTTTGTCGCTGTATATATACAGATGATGAGCTCATATGTGTTTATGGAAGTGGGATTATAATGGGATAAGGTATTAAAACATTCAATTGAAGTTATGGCATTTCCAATAAGCCAATTCCTACAAAAACCATACCAAGTTGCCATCTGAGTTAACTCTGTGAGTTTACAGCGATACCACATTGAACAATAGATGCTCAGGTTCCTCCAGTATCTCAGAAGCTGTGGCTGAGTAATCCATCCAAAGGCATCATAAGTAATTTGTGTACGGTCAAGAGACAAATAGGGTAGAACAATAGGTCCCTTTTCTTGTTTTTTGAATCTGTACAAGTCACGTGTCCCTATGTATTAGGCCAAGCCCAGAGCTCCTCATGTTCACCAACTGGCAGACATTCAGACAATTGTTAAGGGGAATTAGGTGGAAATAAGGCTGTTTTACTTTAAATAGAAAGCTAGACAACTTTCTTGATGTCTCTATTGTGATATACAATACTAAGAAATAAATTTCACTTATTTTTTTTTATTTCAGAGAGAGAGAGAGAGAGAGAGAGAGAGAGAGAGAGAGAGAATATCAAGCAGGTTCCACACTCAGTGTAGAGCCTGATGCAGAGCTCTATCTCACAACTGTGAGATGATGACCCGAGCCAAAATCAAGAGTCGCACATTCAACCTATTGAGCTACCCAGGTGCCCCCGAAAATAAATTTCTTAAATAGCAAGTATTTATCTGGTCACTGATAGAATTAATTTAGAGTTTTGCAAGACTTATGGGATGTAAGTCTGCTTGTTTTTCATTTAAGAAATGTAGATTAAGAACACTTAAGTTTAGGAGAATCTGGATGGCTCAGTCAGTTAAGCATCCAGCTTCAGCTCAGGTCATGTTATCACAGTTCCTAAGTTTGAGCCCCGTGTCAGGCTCTGTACTGACAGCTCAGAGTCTGGAGCCTGCTATGGATTCTGTGTCTCCTTCTCTCTCTGCCCCTCCCCTGCTCACACTATGTCACCCCTCTCTCTCTTTCTCTCTTTCTCTCTCTTTCTCTCTTTCTCTCTCCCTATTCCCGCCCTTCCCATTCCCTCTCTCCCTTTTTCTCTCTCAAAAATAAGTAAACATTTAAAAAGTTTTTTAAAAGGAACAGTTAAGTTTATAGGAAATAAGTGAATTAG
This sequence comes from Herpailurus yagouaroundi, assembly GCF_014898765.1. NCBI lineage: Eukaryota > Metazoa > Chordata > Mammalia > Carnivora > Felidae > Herpailurus > Herpailurus yagouaroundi. The sequence continues at coordinate 90,999,928 of NW_024412388.1, forward strand.
AATTTTCCAACACATCACCTCATTCCCTATTGAAGCTCTGTAAGGTTTGATCCTTTTTTTTTTTTTTTTACATTACCCTGTCTTCCAGTCCTGACTTAGTGAATTTTTACATAGTCTTTTCTTGTCACTTAGTGATTATATTTTGTAATCTGATTACATAATATTGCTTGATAGGAGTATTAACTATTTTAAAATTTTAATATAAACAATTTTAAACTGACAGATTTGTTATAATTTCAAACTTTGTATAATTTTTTATCTATGTGTTATATTTGACAATCTACTGTTCAGGGTGCATGTGAAAAAAATCCTTGCTACTACTAGGATTGCTTACGTAATGAACAGTTTAGTCACAAATCAGTGTTTCTATGTTTCTGATTCTGAGCACCTGTCCTTGTACCTTATAGTCATAACTACAGAGACTACTTATTAGGCTCTCCATCCTTTTGAAACAAGACTGGTTCAATTATTCATTAAAAATATTTTAGTGGTTTATTGTGAACTAGGCACTGTTCAGGCTAATGGGGACCTAGGGAAAGATGAGGTATGTAATAGCTCAGCCCTCATAGAACGTATCTTGCTTTGGGGGAATAACTTGATTTGCCTTATGTTCTTCCTATACTATGTTGGTATGTCTAGGGGGTACACCTCTATGTACACGCAGAGAAAGAGAGAGAGGGAATTAATGTTTGATATCTGTAGATTGTTTCATCCGTTAATATTTCAACAGCACATTTTGGACTATGTAACATAAAGCCTACCTTACACTATTGTTAGCTTGCTTTGTTTGTTGCATGTGCCTCTCTCAATCTGCAGGTCATTATTTTGTCATACCTCAGCTGCTCCACTCTACTGCTCTGAGGGATGACTATGTCCATGTTCTTGGTCCCTAAGGTTCTCTCACATTGACAGCAGTTGTCCTTGAAGAGCCACAGCTTTCCCATCGCCCTTTAACATTATCCGCATTTGCTTGCCTTCAGAAAAGTCTTCTTAAGTTGGCCTATATGGGTTGTTATTCTTCTTAGAATGTTGTATAGACTTGCAAAATTCTCTATTGCAAACTTCTCAGGAGTGTGGAACTAATACTTACTGATCTTCAGATTGGAATCTTGTCCCAATATAATTTGTGTCTGTTCACTGAAAAAGTGGAATTAAAATCAATCACTTGCTAAAATTAATATTAGAGCTCCCAAACTTATACTTATAGAAATATTTTAAGCACATACATCTCTGAAATCATCTCAGTGAACACATGAAATAATGTATAACCCTATTCTTAGAAGAAAAACAATACATAAACCCTTTAAATTTCTCCAAATGAATATTGAATATTTTAAGCAGAACCATCAAAAGTATATCAGTTAAATTTATAATTTTTCATAATGAGTTTAAAAAGTCAAAAATTCAGGTAGTTTTATTAGTTTATATAGTATTGTATATGTATTGTATTAAAATAAAATTATAAATAATATGTATATAAAGTGTAATACAATGATAAATATTTATATATAAGGAACCCAATTGTTGAGGCTAAGATTTATTATTTATAAAAATAATTCAAGCAACCAGTGTCCTCATCACTCTCTGATATTATCTCTAAATGTAATTAAAGGTCATATGGTATGCAGATTAATTGATTTACTCCTTATCTTCTGTATTTCTTTCCCGTCACATTTAAAATTTTACCAGGACATAAACCTACACAGATTTATTCACAATTCTATCTACTATACTTAGCATTGTGTCTGTAAAAGGAACTCAATAGATATTCAGTGAATGAAAGCTAAAATGAATACTTTTGGTTATGTTTGTAAAACAAAATGTAGTCAGTATAAATCCTGAGCATTTATATAAAATATTAAAATAAAAAGTATAGGTACAGAGTAGCATGTTAGTAGTTTTATTGAGAATTCACTGTGCAATTGTTTTTTTCAAAAAGTCAGGATACAAGATGTTTAAATATAGCATTTGGTTAAAGGCAGACAGTCATTCCAAAGTCTCACAGAAACGTCTTTTCTAAAGTCATGACATATAAACAAATGGGAAATAAGCCCCTGGTGCTATTTGTGTATAAAGTGAAGCAACTAACTTGACACTGAGACAGAAGCAGGGTATAGGCAGAAGAGAAGGTAGTGTATGTGTCTATCAGTCTGTGGGGGTGGGGGACGTTAGGAAATTAAACAAAAGATAATATTTGCTTGCTTACTCCATTCTTGATGTCATTTATAGTTAAGCAGGTTTAATTTTTATTACTTTACCACAGGAATTCATGTTTGGCCACAAAGGGGAAAAAAGGCAAATTCCCAAAATCTATAGACTCTAATACACACACACACACACACACACACACACACACACACACACACACAC
>NW_024412388.1:91002307-91047803 GCF_014898765.1 Herpailurus yagouaroundi
ACACACACACACACACACACACACACACACACACACACACACACACCCAATCACTGAGCAGAATCATCTAAGAACAAGGATTTTCACTGATTGTGTCCCTGGAAAAAACAAACAGTTATCATTATTTACCCTCTAATTCGTCAGTAAACTAATAACGACTGAAGGCATGTTTCTTTTTTTATTAGCCATGGATTAAGCTGTAGACTGAAATTGAGGCAGAGAATATCACCAATTAAGTTACCAAATAAATATACCTTTTCATAAGCTGGATGCAATTTAATATTGAACACTGACTGAAGAAGACATATGTTTCCAGATGGGGATCCTTACCTCATCATTAAAAAAAAAAAAATTAGGTAGTGCTGGGGTACCTGGGTGGCTCAGTTGATTGCACGTCCAACTTCAGTTCAGGGTATGATCTTACGGTTTGTGGGTTTGAGCCCCACATCGGGCTCTGTGCTGACAGCTCAGAGCCTGGAGCCTGCTTCAGATTCTGTGTATTCCTCTCTCTCTGCCCCTCCCTGGCTCCCACTCTGTCCGTCTCTCTATCTCTCTCTCTCAAAAATAAATAAACATTAGGAAAAAGTTTTTTAAAAAGTGTATTAAAAATTAGGTAGGAAATCCTTATTTGACATCAGTTTACTAAATATTAGTGAGTTATTCATTTGTATATGAAGATGCTAACGTCACAAAAAGGGCCTAGCAAAGGTAAATATTTAATAAGAGTTTAACCCAATCTTGAAATTTCTGAAGAGAGCAATATGAGCAAGCATGTATTACTCAGGGACTTCAATGCACAATAAAGTATCATTTGACATTCAAGAAGCCATTGAACTTATGAAGCAAGAAGTCTTTTTCATGACTAGCTTAATAATTGTCTTTGAAGTACATGTCTGTTTTTTAAGGACTTACAAAACCCAAGGATCAGAATAAGAGAAATTTATCCAAAAAATTAGAAAAGACTTAATTTTAAAGTAGCTTATAATCTAATACAAGTTTTTAAAAACCTTAGTCCTCTAAATTATGACTTCTGCAACTTGTGGGGGATGTCTACAATCTCATTAAGCTCTAATATTTTTTTATTCTCAATTTAAGGCATTTACTTTGCATCAGGATATATAACGCTAATATATGATACATGCGTTTGAAAATCTAAAGGAAGACCTGATTGTAAATAAAGAATTGAGAGGCTTCACAGGTGAACGGGAGTGATTTCTAGGATAGATTGTATAGATCTCAAAAGGAGGAAGCTAAAAATAGAAAGCTGAGGGACCTCAATACAGAATGGCCAGAATGAACTGAGTTGGTCACATTAAATTACTGACAAAATTCCTATGTACATGAGGAGAACGGTGAGGGGGATGGATAAAATGAGTGAAGGGGAGTGGGGCAGTACAGGCTCCCAGTTATGGAATGAATAAGTCATGGGAATAGAAGGTACCACATAGAGAATATAGTCAAAGTTATGGTAATAGTGTTGGGTGGTGACAAATGGTAGCTACACTTGTGGTGAGCATAGCATAATGTATGGATAAGTTGAATGGCTGTACTATACACCAGAAAATCATGTAACTATGTGCCAACTCTACTTCAATTAAAAAAACAAAAAGATGACAGAGAAAGACTCTCTCAGAAAAAAGGTCATATATACATTTGGCCAAATCACAATTCCACCCTCAAAAATAATTATATTTATTTTATGTAAAGATGAATGCTGATATTAAATACAGATTGATGATGTATAATTATAAGATTAAGAGTATTGTGCATGTACAAGAACAAACACTTCAAATATTCTTGTTATAAAAATTGATAGTCACCTTTTTCTTAACTTCTATTAAAGTTATCATCAATGTGATTTTTTTTTTAAGATAATTGTTTCACTGGGGGCTCCTGGGTGGCTCAGTCATTTAAGCGTCCAATGTCAGCTCAGGTCATGATCTCACAGTTCGTGAGTTCGAGCCCCGCGTCAGACTCTGCTGACAGCTCAGAGTCAGGAGCCTGCTTCAAATTCTGTGTCTCCCTCTCTCTCTGCCAGTCCCCACTCACACTCTGTCTCTCAAAAATGAATAAATGTTTAAAAAATAATTATTTCATTATAATTAATCAAATAATATAAAATATAACTCAAAGAAGCATTTATAAACTATAATATGTATAAATAACTGTATATAAAAAGTCATGAGTAAAATGGCAGATAAGTGATACATATGCAGTGCACGTATAATTTTTTCTAAATATACAAATTGGCTTATTACTCTATAATCATTGCTTTCTAAAAGAAAGGCTTTTACATTTCAATAAAATTTCATTAAATGGAGGAAGTATGTAATTTGTCATCATTCAAATGAGAAATTTCAATTAAGGCCTAAAGTCAGTATTTAAAAATCTATTTTAGTTTCAGTAAGAGATACTAGTCTGATGCTGCTGATTCTTTATGTGTTTGGCTTTAACTTAAAATATATGCCCTTAAATTATGTATTTTGCACTTACAGTATATAGTTTTTCCCCAGATCCAGTTTAGGTCATTATGAGGAGCACTTTCCACGGGTGACTGTGGTTATTGGCCAAATATTTCCAATACTTTCTCCTTTTAATTACATGTTAGACTTGCATTTTCTGGCTTTCTTATAGATTATTGTAATGATGTGATTAATTATGGCTAATGAGAATGTTACTTCCAGACTGAACATTTAATTACTTTTTTGAGTCTTTTTAAAACATCTTTTTTCCCCGTTTGCCATGGCAACTAGCAACGTTTAATGTCGTGCCTGCTCCATAATCCTGAGAGAATTCTCTATATCCATCCTGGATGAGTATTTTGTGACCAAGAAATAGATTTTTTTTTATTGTAAGCCACTAAGATTTTGCAGTTTTTGGTACTATAGCATAATTCAGTCTATCCTTACTGATGTAGAAATTGGTACCTATGTAGGGAATGCTACTGTAACAAAATCAGTTACAGGCCATTTGTCAAGCAGAGCAAAAGCTATAATTAAAGGCTTGGAGAATGGAATTTGTAATGCAGGGGCAAAACATCTGGTCAACTTATTGCCTGCAATGGTGTTAAAAACAAATAATGTACCTAAGGAGTTTTATTCCAGTAGAAGAGGTCAGAATATCAGCAACCTTTGCTCATTACTATTAGCTGTATTTACAATGCCCTAGAAGGGAGAGATACACATATGAAATAATTGGCTGCTGTTACAAAGAAAAATGAAAAGAAACAGAGGGTCCAGAGATTGCGTGAGTAGGTAAGTTGGAATAGGCAACTCTCGTTCATCTAAAGTGTGTAAAATATAAAGTAGAAGGTTTTGAGCAACAAGTCTGCTTAGAAGTTATCCTTTTTCATAGTTGATATCAAAAGTATAGTAGTCATACTCACGCTCGTCTACTCATTGCTAAAACTTAAATTGTTTGAGATAATGTCCAGGAGATTCTTTCAGAGGAAAGATGTATGGCTTCTGAACACTGATAGGCCCAGTGCACCATAAAATTTTAAAGTTATAGAGAAGCATATCTCCAAACAAATAACAAAAATACTCTGGGAAATTGTTATTACATGGAACTTACTAGAAGCTAGAAGTAGGAAGCTATGTTTGTGGAAAGCCCCCCAAAAATTGATAAATGTTAATTAAGACAGTTTGTGACTTAAAATTTAAAACAACTCTTGGCTCAACCTTCTGCATATGGAGCCATACCCAGAGTCTCAGAGACTAGCATCTATTTTTCTGACTTTCTGGACTCTGACTTAGCGCAGGAACTGTATGGGACTTTTGCTTGTTTCCCTTGAAAGCGAGAAGGGAGGTAACGCATTTTGAGTGTGGAAAGGAAGGTGGGTTTTTGATAGAAAGGAAGCCTAGTAATCACTGATGCTGTTTACCAAATATTTCTATTCCCTTATCCTTTTGGGGGAAATGGTGGGATTTCACTTCTGGTTTGGCTTATGGTTGAGTGGGAACAGTTGAGTAGTTTGGGCCTATGAATTATATATAAGCGTAAGTGATGCATGACATTTACATGCCAGGCATTTACTTGACAGTTCAAAACCTCAGGAATAACATTTCCTCTGAAATAGCATTCAACATTTGATGGAGGCTTCTCTATCAACCTGATTCTTGGGAGGCTGATTAGGGGACTTCCCCACTTCTACCCACTTCTGACTTATAATAGACATGTAGCATAAGGAAGAAATAAACTTTTGTTGTTTTATGCTTTTGAGATTTGGAAGTATTTATGACTGACATGGGGAAGTATGTAAGTTTGGTGAATTCTCCATTCCTAATGGAGGCAACCTCTCAAAAGCCCAAAGAAACCATGAAAATTAAGGCCTTATGCAGTATGACATGATTGTAGTACATCCCATATTATTGAAGAGGAAACAGATGAGGATACTAGGTTTCCTTATATCATGATCCCAGATGTGGCTCAGTGGATTATTATGGCTGATAGGTGAAATGTTTCTTCTGGTATTACTATGAAATAAAGTTTTAGTAAACTCCAGAACTTATGGACTGGGAGAACCAGGATCCCTATATTATATGTGACAGAATTAGATTCTGGGCAATAGCCTCGTGGTTTAGTCAATGTGAATTGACATCTATAAGCTGAGATTCTCAGATCATGATTAGAGAAGCTGAGTTATTTTCTTCCCCTAAGTATTTAGTAAATTACAGAATATAATCTTAGAACTGTCATAGACCTAGGATAAGATTACCAATAGATCTCAAAGTATACCAACTGGATAAATAGTCTATAATCTTTAATATTTTTTAAATCATAAAATAAATTTAAGTGGCAAGAAAAATGTTCCACAGCTACAGGTATATCTACTGAAAAAGTTTCCTACTTCTCAGGTATAATTTAGTAGTTCTAGTAGATTAAAAAAAATCCTCAGATAGACTAACAGGAAATTACAGGATTTTGACCAAATAGCATTCTTACTCTTGTGGTATAGCCTTTTTTTTTTTTTTTTTTTTTTGTAACACTTGAAAAATAAAAATAAGATAAAAAAGGAAAATAAGCCCGGGTCTGATTGGAGAAGTAGTCTATTTCAATTTCACTCTTCACTTAAGGGATAAAATGGCAAGGGAGTTGCAATGGCAGAATGAGAGGGAGGATCAGATTCTGGATCATTTAGAGCATTTTGAAAGAGCAAAAAGTCAGATTACTTTTTCTGCCATTTTTGCTTGAGGAGACATCATTTCTTGTTAGGCCATTGTCCATAGTGCTCAACCAGTTTAGGCTAATGATGTTCACTCCCATCTGAGCCATCATTACTACAACAATACCGATAGAGGAAGTGGAAAAGTTCTAAACTGAAGAATTTTTAACCTCCTTGCAATAATAGTTTGTATAAACTCCCACATGTTTTAAATAACATCAACAGTATGAATCATTAATTTGGCATGAATTCACAAAATTACCAAAATATTATTTTAAATCAAATTGTAGGGCACTAGAATAAAACTCTCAGCTAACCTGATATTGTTCCATGTTTACATGAACAAATCACATTTTGCCAAATGAAGGAAGAAATGTGAAAGGGTCAAGAGATTTTTCTGTATAGTGTTTGGTCGAGGCTCTTAATGATGGCAGTTACCCAAGAGCAATGCCCTGCAAGGAAGCAGATTACTTGTATGCAGTACTAAGATTTCTCTTTGTTAGGTTTTCCAAATAAATTTAAAAATTAATAAAATCATCCATTGAGGCTATAAAAGGATAAAATTCAAAGCAGAAATGATAAAGGCACACTACTTGTGGGTATTCAGAACCAGCAGTAATTGAGGTGGGGAGAAAAAAAAGAGTTTTAGTACCTGAAAATAATTTAAAACTCTGAAGAAAAGATACTGAACACATGAAACTTACTTAAATTTTAACAACAAAAACAAAGAAAAAACATTGGTCTGAGAAGCAGTCAGCAAGATTGTCTCTGGAGTCATGATTCCTCTTTAGAAAAATGAAAGTGCTTGCTTTAGCCTTGAAATGATTTGGCTTTTAACACAAACATGAAACATAATCTTTGATTTCCAGATCTCCTAACTACCTGGGTAGGAAATTAATGTATTGCATTATCTGGGCAAATTTTTTCTGAAGTATATTCCACTGACGATAATGATATTTTAGGCTTTATTTTGATTCTTTGTTTAAAAATAGTCACTCATTATCCTATGGAATATATCTTATGTTTATTTGTTATGCAGCTGAACATAGACAATTAGTAATTACCTGGGATATGTTACTTTTTTATATTTAATTTTTCCAGGAAATAATTATTTACAAATATGTGAAGAACTAAGTTTATACAATAAAGTATGTCTGACTCTGTGAACAAAGATTATATTTACCTCAGTTTTTATTGGGCTGATCAAGATTGTATGTGTTCAGGACAGTAGCCTGTCAAATATGCATGTTAGGCTCCCTCAGTCTAAGGCTAGACTTGATAGAATGTTCATAATAATTCAGTAATACTTTTATGTGCATAAAATCATTCTTTTAAATTTTATTTGGAGGCCTTCTTCTAATTTACAGATTTAAATATACCATCATATTTTTAGAGGTTCAGAAACAGAATTAAGATATGTCAATTAATTTATCCATTCAAAAATTGCTTATTGAGAATAGGGCACTTTGCTAGATTCTAGAAAAATCATTTTCAATAAGAAAGACATGGAGTCTGGATTCTAGGAAAATCATTCTCAAGAAAAACATAGAACTTACAGTCTGATTGAGGAAATAGGTGATGGCAATAATGATCACACAAATAAACCTATTTTTAAGGTACTAGGAGACACAGCAGAAGAAATTTTATGTTAAAGATTTTTTTAAGAGAAATTTCATTTATGCTGGAAATTCTGACTGTGGACTTTTTTGATTTTGAAAAATATGAAGTATATCAGAAAAAAAGAGAGCAGCATGTTTTTGGAAATAAACCATGACATTGTTATTGTAGAAAAGTCTGTTTGCCTTATTAGTAAAATGGGAAGAAAAATAAGTGAATTTGTATGTAACTACTCCAGAGGAATTCAGAACATTTTCCATTCCTTTCCTGCAGAGAATGAGAGAAAAGTTACATGAGAAAAATAATTCCTTAAAAAGCGTTAGGTTCCTTTCTATCCCACCTCTCAATCCATTAAATATGGAGAGCTGAAGGACTCATTTCTCTTCAGAACAGGTTGCCTGTGATCATGTGGATATTTTCAACTGGTGGGAAAAACAAATATTTTTTTCAATGTTTATTTCTTTTGAGAGAGAGAGAGAGACAAAGAGACTGAGTATGGGGTAGGGGGAGAAAGAGAAGGAGAGAGAGAATCCCAAGCAGGATCTGCATTGTCAGCACAGAGCCCTATGTGGGGCTCAAACTCACAAACCATGAAATCATGGTCTGAGCCAAAGTGGGATGCTTAACCAACTGAGCCACCCAGGCACCCCCAAACAAACAAAGATTTGATTCCAAATTTCTCCATGGATGTATATATTCCTCTGGGTTAAGTAGAACTCTGTGTGAGTATAGATGTGTGTGGACACACATGCACACATTTGTTCAAACAAGCACCTTTACACACATGTCTACACATACAGGAATTTGGGGAAACAGAGGCCTCTGTTTCTTAGATGCTGATCTTTTCTCTTCCATGTTTACATAGAAGCATAGGCAGAAAAAAGCTTAAGGTAGGGATTTCCTCTATGTGAGAATTTCTCATTTTGACCTTAAAAAACAGAAATACCTAATAAATACAAAGTTCATGCCTTATAATAAGGCTACTTGTTTTCTTTCTTTTGCTATAACACAAAATTATTTCCTATGTTAAGGTGGAATAAAATAGCCTCAATTCAGATTTTTTTGTTCACAATCTGTTCAGCTCAGATTTATAATAACCACAAATCTGCTATAAGACTTAAAAGAAGTATATATCCTAGACTTCTCTCATAGGCTCAGTGGAGATCTGCACTGATTCCTCTGAAATGGGACCTTAAATATATGAATTTTAGTTAAGTCTATATTCACTTGAAATCATTTCTTCAGTCAATTTATATTGCTTATTTTCTCTATATCATTTGAATTCCCTATACTAGATAATATATTATCTAATTTGTATGGTTACTTTACTTTCTTTGTATATAGTAGATGTTCAATGAATAATTTCTAAACATTCCCAAATGTAAGTCAATTTATACAATTCTTTCCCATGTAAAACCATTTATATACTCCTACTCAGGTTTCATTTGAAGGGATATTCTTTGTTTTGTTTTGTGGGGTTTTTTTTGTCTTTTTTTTAAGATAGGGTTCATTCCCACCCCAGAGCCCAATGTGGGGCTTGAACTCACGACCCTGAGATCAAGACCTGACCTGATAGCAGGAGTCAGATGCTTAACCGACTAAACCACCAAGACTTGCCAGAGAGGTGTTCTTTATGTGCATTTAGGGGAATATAGTGTATATAGATCTCAATATTAATTAGATTTACATAAAAGAATGTATTATTGTAATAATGCATTAGGGTTTGCTCCCAGCTTTCCTCTTGTCTACAGTAGTTACTCTCATTGAAAAAAAAAAAAAAAAAAAGTTGGGACTCTTGGGTGGCTCACTTAAGCATCTGAGTTCAGTTTAGGTCATGATCTCGCAGCTCATGAGTTCCAGCCCCTCCTGTGCTGACAGCTCACAGCCTGGAGCCTGCTTTGGAGTCTGTCTCTCCCTGTCTCTCTGCCCCTCCCCTGCTCGTGCTCGCTCGCTCTCTCTCTCTCTCTCTCTCTCTCTCTCTCAAAAAAACCAAAAGACAAAAAACACATTAATTTTTTTTTTAAAACAAAGACTTGAAAAAGTAGAGAAGCAGTGAAGTTAAATGTAACAATAAGGAGATTCCATACCTATAAGTTGGTATGTTGATATGTTCCATACCTACAAGTTGATAAGTTTTTAAAGATTGAATATTAGGTATACCAAAGAGAAAATTCTATAATGCATGGCTTCATTAAGCTCTTTACATGACATGATAAATGTTACATTTCTATGACTAAAATGTTTCTTAGAGTATATCCAATACTTGAGAAAAATTCAATTCATAAGGTCAACTGATCAATTCAGTAGCTTCTATAAGTGATTATAAGACTTACAAAATTGAACAGAAAGTCATCCTTCCATTGATTCCTCAAAAGTCTTTCCAAACTATCTGTTATTTGAGCTGGGTGTGAAACAATAAAGAAGTATGGGGTTGTGTGGGTGGCTCAGTTGATTGAGTCCAATTTTTGGTTTCAGCTCAGGTTACGATCTCACGGTTCATGGCGTCCAGCCCCATATTGGGCTCCATGCTGACAGTGCAAAGCCTACTTGGGATTCTCTCCCTCTTCCTCTCTTCCCCTCCCCTGCTCCCTCTCTATATTTCTCTGTTTCAAAATAAATAAATAAACATTAAAAAAGGAGAAACAATAAAGATGTATCTTGATAGGGATTGCATTAAATGTGTAGATTGCTTTTGATAGTATAGAATTCTAACAATATTTGCTATTCCAATCCATGAGCATGGAATGTCTTTCCAATTCTTTGTGTCAATTTCAATTTCTTGTCTCAGTGTTTTATAGTTTTTAGAGTACAAGTCTTTTACCTCCTTGGTTAGGTTTATTCCTAGGTAATTTATGTTTTTTGTTGCAATTTTAAATGGTAGTGATCCCTTAATTTCTCTTTCTGCTGCTTCATATTGGTGTACAGAAATGCAACAAATTACTGTACTTTGATTTTGTATCCAGCAACTTTACTTTTTTGAGACTTTTTTGATTCTACCAAAAAAACTGGTAGGACTGATAAATGAATTCAGTAAAATCTCTGAACTTTATATATATAAATATAAATATAATCATTTAATCTTCAAATAGTGAAAGTTTGACTTCTTCCTTGCTGATTTGGATGCCTTTTATTTCTTTCTGTTGTCTGATTGCTGTAGCTAGGACTTCAGATACTATGTTAAATAGCAGTGGTGAGACTGAACATCCCTGTCTTGTTCCTGACCTTAGAGGAAAATCTCTGTTTTCCCCAACTAAGGATGATACTAGCTGTGGATTTTTCATATATGACCTTTATTATGTTGAAGTATGTTCCCTATAAACCTACTTTGGTGAGGGTTTTTATCACTAATGGATGTTGTACTTTGTCAAGTTTTTTTTTTTTTTTTCTTTTCTGCATCTACTGAAGTGTTCATATGATTCTTTTCTTTTATTAATGTGGTGTATCCCATTGATTGATTTATGAATGTTGAACCACCATTGCAACCCAGGAATAAATCCCACTTAATCTTGGTGAATTATTTTTTTAATCTATTGTTGAATTTGTTTTGCTAGTATTTTAGTGAGAATTTTTGCATCTGTGTTCATTGGGGATACTGACCTATAGTTCTCATTTTTAGTGGTGTCTTTATCTGGTTTTGGTATCAGGGTAATTCTGGCTTCATAGAATTAATTTTGAAGTTTTCCTTCTTTTATATTTTTTGTAATAGTTTGAGAAGAATAGGTATTAACTCTTATTTAAATGTTTGGTAGAATTCACCTGTGAAGCCACCTGGTCGTGAATTTCTGTTTGTTGTAATCCCTATCAAAACACCAACAACATTTTTCAAAGAGCTAGAACAAACAATCCTAAAATGTGTGTGGAACCACAAAAGACCCCAAATACCCAAAGCAATCCTTAAAAAGAAAAACAAAGTTGGAGGTATCACAATTCTGGATTTCAAGTTATATTACTAAGCTGTAATTATCAAAACAGTATGATATTGGCACAAAAATAGACACATTGATCAATAGAACAGAATTAAAAAAAAAACACAGAAATGAACCTACAACTGTATGGTCAATTAATCTGAGACAAAATAGGAAAGACTATACAATGGGAAAAACACAGTCTCTCAAAAAATGGTGTTGGGAAAACTGGACAGCAACATGCAGAACAATGAAACTGGACCACTTTCTTATACCATACACAAAAAGAAATGAAAGACAGATTAAATACCTAAATGTGAGGCTTGAAATTATAAAAATTCTAGAACAGAGCCATGACAACTTCTTTCTAGATATGTTTTCTGAGGCTGGAGAAACAAAAGCAAAAATAAACTATTGGGACTTTATCAAAATAAAAACTCCTGCACGGTGAAGGAAACAGTCAAAAAAACTAAAAGGCAGCCTATGGAATGGGAGAAGTTATTTGCAAATGACATATCTGGTAAAGGATTAGTATCCAAAATCTATGAAGAACTTAATGAAACTCAATACCACCCAAATGAATAATTCAGTTAAAAAATGGGCAGAAGACATGAACAGACATTTTTCCAAAGAAGACATACAGATGGCTAAGAGACTGTGAAAAGATGTTCAACATTACTCATAATCAGAGAGTTACAAATCAAAACTACAAAGAGATATCACCTTATACCTGTCAGAATGGCTAAAATCAACAGCAGATGAAACAAGCCGCAAGGATGTGCACTGTTGGTGGGAATTCAAACTGGTGTGGCCACTCTGGAACACAGTATGGAGGTTCCTCAAAAAAGTTAAAAGTTGACTTTTATAACTACCCTATGATCCAGCAATTGCACTAGGAGGTATTTACCCAATGAATACAAAAACACGAATTCAAAGGGATACATGCACCCCAATGTTTATAGTAGCATTATCTATAAGAGCCAAATTATGTAAATAGCCCAAGTGTGAATCAACTGATAACTGGATAAGGAAGATGTGGTGTGTGTGTGTGTGTGTGTGTGTGTGTGTGTGTATATGTATATATGTGTGTATATATACACACACACACACACACATACATATATACAATGTATATACGTAAACACACACACAATGAAATATTAGCCATTAAAAATGAAATCTTTTGCATTTGCAACAAGATGGGTGGAGGTAGAGAGTATAATGCTAAGTGAAATAAGTCAGAGAAAGACAAATACCACATGATTTTACTCATATATGGAATTTAAGAAACAAAGTAAGTAAAGGGGAAAAAGAGAGAGAGGCAAACCAAGAAACAAACTAACTATAGAGAACAAACTGATGGTTACTAGAAGGGAGGTGGGTGGAGGGATAGGTTGAATAGGTGATGGGGATTAAGGAGTACACTTGTGATGAGCATCTGGCATTGCATAGAAGTGTTGAATCACTATTTTGTATACCTGAAACTAATAGTACACTGTATGTTAACTAGTTGGAATTTAAATAAATACTTAAAACAGTAGAGGAAGTATCTATCCAGACACTAGCAAAAGGCTCAGCCTGTGTAAAATAATAGCCAATCTTTATTGGACACAATCTTTCTTGGTCTCTATCTTTATTTCTCTAGTAAATGTGAATCAAATACACCTACTGGTACTTAATGAACAATCAAAAATAGGGAATAACCTCATTTATCTATTACTGCTTAGTCATTTTAGGTCAGTTCAGATAATGAAATGAATGTGAACAAATGATTTTATATATTTTAAATACCATGACTTTACATAAGCACATATAGCATAACCTGCTTGAATTTCATGTATCTTGAAGAATCAGGTCAACTGATACTTATTTTAAAACACCACAAAATATAAGCCCTCAGTGAACAGAATTTCAGAAATGTTCATTTTGATTGGGCATAAGAAATAAGGGCATAACTTAGAAACAAAATCTGCAGTTGAGGTTAATCGTGACTTGTGAGGAGTTGTTCCATAACTAAGTGCCTATTTCATACTATTTTATCCATTCTAGATATGGAAGCTATAAGTTTTAAGTCAGGTCAAAAAAAAAAAAAAACAAGAGAAAGAAAGATATTTCTTAAAAGAAAAAAATCTGGGCCACATTTGGCTTCAAAAGATTCTTTGCTCATTTATTTGACTGTTGGCCTAAATTTAAGAAGTAAAATTTCAAATGAAAGAGTTTTTCTTTGTATCAGTTTCTTGGGCTTCAAATGAGGACACCAAATAATAAATAGTTGGGGGGGGGGTGTCCTCAAATCTTTATCGTTTCTCTAGTATTCGTTGTACACAAAGTTTA
The DNA here is from genome assembly GCF_014898765.1 of Herpailurus yagouaroundi. Taxonomy (NCBI): domain Eukaryota; kingdom Metazoa; phylum Chordata; class Mammalia; order Carnivora; family Felidae; genus Herpailurus; species Herpailurus yagouaroundi. The sequence continues at coordinate 91,015,328 of NW_024412388.1, forward strand.
AAGCCATGTGTCCAACTGTAGTTCATTACTTTTGGTCTAGAAACTTTGATTCATATTTAAATCACCAACTTAACAATTATTTATTGATTCTGTCTTAAAGCCATACTCTACATAAGACTTGAGGGTGGGGCTAAAATCTATTTTATCTTAACTGAATCTTCAGTACCTTAGCTTAGTAGAAAGGGATCATGAATATATATGCTGAATCAACCAATTAATTAATAAAAGATGTTGTGTAATATCTTCATTGTCATTAGGAAAGAACTGAAGACCTTACACATTATCTTGCCAAGGGTAACTTAAATGAAATTACCTGATTAATTTAGGCATCTTCTTGCTACAAGGTAGAAAGATGCCATGTGCATACATGCACACACACACAAACACGCACCCCTTTCTTTTCAAGCATGCATAATCAAGAACATCCAAGCCTAATTTATATATGGTCTGGTATTTAATAATTGGGGTACGTGGCTTCATATTCCAGGTATGACATTTCCATAACTGTAGAATCTTGAGCTAGTTTTATTTTTTAATCTGATGTTTTGTTTAAGCATCTGTAAAAGTGGGAATAATAATGATGTCTATCTCATAGAATTATCTAAAGGATTAAATGGAATGATCCAACTTGAAAGGCTGGTATCATGCTTGACAAATAGTAGTTATTCAGTAAATGATAGCTACTACTAATAGTATGGCTACTAATATTATGTAGAATATTGTGATTATTCTACATACAGTAAAAAATGCCCTCACCAACTGCCAAAGGTAGATGACCCTAAACTGATGTTATGGGACAAAAGTCCTCTGAATCAGGAATGCTCACTATGTTTTCCTCAAATCAGGTGTGGATGTAGTTTATCATGGTCCAGAATCCTTTTGCTTAATAATCAACAACTACTCATAATACCTTCAATATACGGTCATGTAGAAACAGGAGCAACAACAACAAAATACACAGGCAGGTTAATTATAGTATCAAACACCATTTGAAGGTGAAAAGAAGACACACAGCATGCAAAATTCAGTGTTCTGCACGTATCCTGTTTATCTGGAGATCTCAACTATTCTCCCTCCTGACCATGGCATGAATTCTGAATTCTGTGTATGTTTATCTCTATTTCTGTTCTCTGAAAGGGTCTATTTTGATCAGTTTAACTGTGGCCAGAGCTAGGAAAAGTAAAGTTGGGTCCATAATCCTTTAGCAGAACTCTTCTTATTCTTGTTTAAGAGCTGGAGATTTGCTTAGGGCTGAGCTATACTAGGCCCCTGTTCCCAGGTTAAAGTATCTCTGGAAGTATAACTCCCTTAAAACTCAGTAAATTTGCATTCATTTTAATTATTAGAAACTCCCATAACTACAAATACAAATCTCAAATCTTTGTAATGGTTCTTGCTTTCAAATCTCCTTTGCCTTGCAGTGACATAGCCACTTCAGCTTTTTATATATTTTATTAAATATTTTCATTAAGAAAAGAGAGAGGGGAGAAACAAACCAAACCATAAGAGACTTTTAATGACAGGGAACAAACAGGGTTGATGTAGGGAGGTGGGGGGGGGATGGGCTAGATGGGTGATGGACATTAAGGAGGGCACTGTGATGAGCACTGGGTGTTGTATGTAAGTGATGAATCACTGAATTCTACTCACGAAACCAATATTGCACTGTATGTTAACTAACTAGAATTTAAATAAAAATTTCAAAAAGAAAACAAAAAAAATGTTTTCATGTTATAACATGTTATATCTTTTAACTACATTCTTATATTTCATATGGATTTATTGTAGACAGCATATAGTTGAAAATTTATTTTTTAATCAAAATTTTTAAATTTTTTAATGTTTATTTTTGAGAGAGAGAAAAACAGAGTGGGAGTGGGGGAGAGGCAGAGAGAGAGGGAGACACAGAATCTGAAGCAGACTTCAGGCTCTGAGCTGTCAGCACAGAGCCTGATGCATGGCTTGAACTCATGAACTGTGAGATCATGACCTGAACAGAAGTCAGATGCTCAACTGACTGAGCCACCCAGGTGCCCCTAATCACTTTTGTTTTCAATCTCCACTTTTGAATTGAAATTTTTATACAACTGAATCTAATAATTGATTTGGTTGGTTTAATTCTCTATCTAGCTAAATATCATTGTTTTCCTATGTATTTTTTATGCTTTTCTGTTCCTTTCCTACCTTCATTTGGACTAATCATTTTTATGATTCCATTTTATCTCAACTATTGCTTAAAAGCTACACCTTCTTTTTTACTTGTATTGTTTGTTTATTTGTTAATTTTTGTTTATTTTCATTTTTGGTGTTGCTTCAGTGTACAATGCACATCATGAACTTATCACAGTGTACTTTCAAGTAATACTATACCGCTTCAATTTTAGTGCAAGAACTTTACAACACTAATTTCATTTATTTTTCCTATTTTTTGTGCTGTGTATTTATATATTTTATTCCCACGTATGTCCTATACCCCAAATACACTCTATTGTCTGTCTTTATCCAGTCAGTTATCTTTTTTCAGTCAGTTATCATTTAGAGAGATTTTAAAAAGAGAAAATATATTTATCACATATTTATCATTTCCAATGTTCATTACACTTAGTACCAAATTTCTATCTGGTACAATTTTTCTTGTAAAATCTTTTCCTTAACAATTTTTGTAGCATAGATCTGCTGATGATAAATTCTATCAGTGTTTGATTTGATTATCTGAATATGTCTTTATTTCTTCTTCATTAAAAAATACTGATTCATAAGTGATATAAAATAAACTGTTCATGTTAAAGTTTATAGTTTGATGGGTACTGACATATGTATACTATCTAGATAATGGATTTTGCATCAACCCAATCCCTTCCTCCTGCCTCTTACCACTCACTCTGATCACTGGCAACCACTGATATGTTTTCAGTTGCTGTGGATTAGTTTGTATTTTCTACAATTTTATATAAACAGAATCCTACAGTACATACTCTATTTTTCTGGCATCTTCAGCTAGGCATAATCATTGATATTCATCCACTTCATTGCATACAGGAATAGTTCATTCCTTTTAGTTACTGAATATTTCATTCCATCAAGGAGTACACAAAATAAATGATGGAGTTCTGCATGTGTTTAACTTTTAAAAACTGCCAAATTATTTACCTCTTTCCCAAAAGGGTATGAGACTTTCAGTTACTCCACTCTTTTGGCAGCACTTGGCATGTTTTAGTCTTTTTGGGTTTTAGACAATAGGTTTGTTGTGATATCTCGCTGTGGTTTTAGTTTCTCTTTCAACTAATGATGTGAAGCATCTTTTAGTGTTCTTATTTGTCATCTATATATTTTCCTTTAAGTGTTAGTTGAAAACTGTTTTTGCCCATTTATAATTTGCTTGTTTGATTTCTTTTTATTTTGGGATTCTGTATATATTTGAATATATGGCCCTTAATGTGACTAGAATTTATTTTCTCCCAGTCTGTGCCTTCTCTTTTATTCTCTTAACAGTGTGTTTTAGAGTAGTTCTTAACTCGGATGGATTTCAGTGTATTGATTTTGTCTTTTATGAATTACACTTTTGGTGTTGTATTTGAGAAACCTTTGCCAAACCAAAGTTCACTAAGACTTTTTCATATGTTTTCTTCTAGAAGTTGTGTAGTTTTTGGTTTTACATTTAAGTGTTAATCCATTTGAGTCAACTTGTGTAAATGTGAAACTATAGAAACAATTGCATTTATTTTTGCATATAAAGTTATAAAATTTCAGGCACTATGATTGAAAAGACAATTGTTCCCCACCCCCCCACTGATCTGCCTTTGTACCTTTGTTAAAAATCAAATGACTATATATGTGTAGATCTATTTCTGTACTCCCTATTACATTCCATTTATCTATCTATTTGATGCATATACCACACTGTCATGGTTGTTGTAATTAGAATGCATGTAGTTCTTCCACTTTTTCTTCCTTTAAAAAAATTCTATTCTAGGCCCTTTGAATTTAGAAGTAACTTGTTAATCTCTACAAACAAAAAAAAAAAAAAAAGAGAAAAAGAAAGAAAGAAGTCTTCTGAGACTGATCTAAATTGCATTGGATCCAGAGATAATTGACACCTTAAAAATATTTCTGATTTCTGTATATATATTTCTCTAGTTAAAAAAATTCCACATATTTTGTAGTTTTTAGTGTATAAACTTGAACATTTAGATTTCTCCCTAAGTTTTCCATATATTTGATGCTAATGTAAGATATAGAAATATCATGTAATTTGTACAATTATTTTATATTCTACTGCTGTGCTAATACCTTATTTGTTCTAATGGCATTTTGTAAATAACCAAAAGATTTTTTACATAGATGTTCTTCCATTCGTAAGTAAGGACAGTCTCCTTCTTCTTTTTCAATATGAATGTCTTCGATTTCTTTATTTGCCCTATTCCTCTAGCTAGAAATTTCAGTATAACATTGATTATAGGTTGTGACAGTAGACATCTTAATTTTTATTTCCTGGTCTCAGGGGCAAATTTTCTGTACTTGTATTCAAAGATGATGTTAGCTGTAGTTATTGTGTAGATGCATTTTATTTAGTTGAAGAAATTTCTTTCTAATTCTACTTTACCGAGAGTCTTTTTATCAGCAAAATATCATGCCAGATTTTGTCAGTCTATTTCGACATGGACTGAAATGATTAAGTTTCTTTTTACTTGTTTATTAATATAGTGAATTCCATTGATCTATTTTTTTAATATTAGGCCAACCTCATACCCATGGATCAAAACAAATTGTTCATGATGTATTATTTACCTTTGTATATATATATATTTTTTTTTTAATTTAATTTTACTAAAATATAGTTTTGAATATTTTTACTGATGTTCATGTGGGGTATTTCTGATTTTATTGCCTGGTTTTGGTACCATTATAAATCTGGCCTCAAAAAATTAGTTGTAAAGTCTTCCTCCCCTTTCCAATTCAATTTTCTGTAATGTTCTATGTAAGATTTGTATTATTTTTCTCGAATAATGAATATAATTCATGAGTGAAACTGATCTTGTAGTTTTCTCTGCTCAATGATTTTTACTTACAAATTTGATGTTTTAAATAGACATAGGGCTATTCAGGTAATGTTTTTTCTTCAGTGAGCTCTGAAGTTTGTTTCAAGATATCTGTATTTGTATAAAGTGGTTTCCAATATACTTATTACCCTTTAAAATATGTAGAAACTCTAGTAATGATATCTCTCTCTTTTATGATGTTAGTAATTTATGTTTTCCCTCTATTAATTTATGTTTTTTCTTTATTCATCATCATTCTGGCTAGAGACTTATTATTTTTATTGATCTTCTCAAATAAGTAGCATTTACTTTCAGTAAATTTCTTTATTTTTCTGGTTTTTAATTTTATTAATTTTCACTCTGATCTTTATTTTATTTTTCTCTCAAATTGGTTTTATTTAGTTTTTTTCTTTTTATAATTTCTTAAGGTAGACATTGATATGGATTTGTGATCTTTTTTCCTTTCTAATATATGTATTAGATGCTGTATATTTCACTTACTGCTTCACCTGCATCTTTCAAATTTGATGTTTTATTTCCATTCAATTAAAATTACTTTGCTGTTTGTATTTAATTTTAAGTTTTTCAATGACCCATGGTTATTTGGTGTGTGTTATTTCATTTGCAAATATATGAGAGGTAATTCAGAAGTCTTTTAATTACTTATTTCAAATTAATTCCAGTTTGATTGGAGAAAATACATTTTATGATTTTCAGTTTTTAAATTTATCCATCTTTTTTTATTTTATATGTTAGGATCTATCTCTCTTTTTTGAAAATATTTTTCATATAACATAACATTTATCATTTTACCCATTTGTAATTGTACTGGTCAGTAGCGTTAAGTACATTCACACTATTGTGCAGTCATCTCCAGAACTTTTCATCTTGCAAAACTGAACCTCTACACCTATTGAGTAATGAAAGCACATCCTCCTTCGCATCCTCGGCAACTGCTATTTTCTGTCTTTATGAATTTGATTACTCTAGGTACCTCATATAAATGGAACTGTACAGTATTTATCTTTTTTGTGACTGGCTCATTTTTCCTAGTACAGGGTCTTCAAGTTTCATCCATGTTGTTGAATATTGCATAATATTCTACATTGTTAAGGCTGAATAACATTCCATTGAATGAGAAAAAAATCCATTGTATGTAGATACCACATTTTGTTTATCCACTCATCCATAGATGGACACTTGGGTTCCTTCCACTTTATAACTATTTTGAATAATGGCACTTTGAAAGTGTACCAATATCTCCTCAAGACCCTTGATTCCAGTTATTTTCAGCATAGATACCCAGAAGTGGAATTTCTGGATCCAGCTGCTGGATGCAAATGTTGACTAATTAACTACACTAGTCAAGTAAGAACTTTTCTGGCCCCAGGTAAATGTCCTTTTTTTTTTTCTTTGAGCCCAGAAGGGGTAACACCCAGAGTTAGAAAATATGAATAAGAATGTAGAAGAAAGACCCCTACTATAACTCCTTTTCCACCCTTCCAGAGACCAAGTTATAATAAGAGTAAAAGTTAGCCTTATCATTACTAAAGTTTATAAATTTTATTTTTTTCAATTTTATTTTATTTTTTTTCAATATATGAAACTTATTGTCAAATTGGTTTCCATACAACACCCAGTGCTCATCTCAACAGATGCCCTCCTCAATACCCATCACCCACCCTCCCCTCCCTCCCACCCCCCATCAACCTTCAGTTTGTTCTCGGTTTGTAAGAGTCTCTTATGCTTTGGCTCTCTCCCCCTCTAACCTCTTTTTTTTTTTTTTCCTTCCCCTCCCCCATGGGTTTCTGTTAAGTTTCTCAGTATCCACATAAAAATGAAAACATATGGCATCTGTCTTTCTCTGTATGGCTTACTTCACTTAGCATAACACTCTCCAGTTCCCTCCACGTTGCTACAAAGGGCCATATTTCATTCTTTCTCATTGCCACGTAGTACTCCATTGTGTATATAAACCACAATTTCTTTATCCATTCATCAGTTGATGGACATTTAGGCTCTTTCCATAATTTGGCTATTGTTGAGAGTGCTGCTATAAGCAGTGGGGTACAAGTGCCCCTATGCATCAGTACTCCTGTATCCCTTGGGTAAATTCCTAGCAGTGCGACTGCTGGATCATAGGGTAGGTCTATTTCTAATTTTCTGGGGAACCTCCACACTGTTTTCCAGAGCGGCTGCACCAGTTTGTATTCCCATAAATTTTAATTATTAACTTTGACTGGCATTCTTAATTGATAATACTTTTATGACTAGAAATTATTATAGGAATTTATGTTACCTAAACGTGTGGAGAGAAGCCATAGAGTTTTCTCTGATTTGCCTAAAAAATCAGAAATGGGTTTGATTGTACTGTGAAGGACAAAAAATAATTTCTGACATTCTCTCATAATCTTGTTTCACCTAATATTTATTATGCTGTCTTTCCAATTTGTCTTTGGCTTTTTCCTCGTCTACCTTGGTCTGACCTTTCTCTTATTATATGCCACTTTGTTTAAATTCTACTAAACTATTTCCCTCTCATCTTTGAATCTCCTTTAATTGTCAGTGATATCACAGATTTTTAAACCAAGACAGGACATGAAACTCAGAGTCTAATTTTTCCTGGCTTTTCTTATAAAGCAATTAGCAAGGATTTTGACTAAGGAGCTTCTTTACTTTGCAAAGAAGGATATTACCAGGTTATTTATCAAAGAGTTTTGAAGAGGCCTCCAAAAAATCCTTTTTTCCACATTTTTTGCCTCCCTATTCTTCACTTGACAATGAAAAAACAATTTAGTTTAGCTGTATAAATATTATGCTAATCACATATATTTATGCAAGCTGCTTAACATTGTGCCTAATTACCATGAAGCACAATAAGGATTAGTCATATTATTAAATATGCTAGATAATTTTGTTGTAAATTGTATTTGATTAAAACCCTAAATCCTGCTCATATGTGTTCAGACATCATATTATGTTGCTCAAGAAACACAGTCAGCTATTCACAACTTAGAAAAGAAAGCTCATACTTTCCTTCTTTTTGTTGTTTTCTGTTATCCTGCCACTCTGAAGTTCTCCTAATGGCTTACATGATCGTTTTTATGAAGTGGATGGCCCTAGCACGCTGATGAAATGCATAGGCACCAGTTCCTTGATAATGCTACTCCTTTAGACTTATCTCCTCCAACCTCTTTGTAGGCTGTGGAGTTACTCAGGCGATGTCCTAGGCCCTCTTCTTTTGTTCAAGGAGAGTGTACAGTTCTCATTTTTATTCATGGTTTTATGTTCCATCTATATGCAGAAGATTCTAAGTATTTATCTTCTATCAGACTGCTTCCCTCTTCTGTTTCTCAACTCTGATTAAATCACATCTCCACTTTGAAGATTCAAAAGCATTTTCAGGTGCGCCTGGGTGGCTCAGTTGGTTAAACGTCCGACTTCGCCTCAGGTCATGATCTCATGGTTCATGGGTTCGAGCCCTGCATTGTGCTCTATGCTGACAGCTCAGAGCCTGGAGCCTGCTTCGGATTCTGTGTCTCCCTCTCTCTCTTCCCCTCCCCTGCTCGTGCTGTCTCTCTGTCTCTCAAAAATAAATAAATGGAAAAAAGAAAGCATTTTCAAATTAATATGTCCAAATCTCAGCGTGTAATATTTCACTTAAAGCCCCCAATAGTTGTCATTATATCAGTAAATGTTACCACTTAATTCATTCATCAAATAGGTATTAATTCAGTGCCTACTGTGTAAAAAGCACTGATTTAGGTACTACATAATAGCTTTAAACAAAACACAGACCTTGCTTTCATGGTGCTTATGCTTCAATATACTCAGCTTCTCAAGGCACACAATTAAGAGTCTCCTGAGAATTCTCTTTCTCTTTAACTTTGTAGACTTAATTTCCAACATAAATACCAAAATTAACTGAATATGAAACTGAATCAGAAGCTCAGCTACATATATCAGACCAACATGAAGAGAGGTCAAAAACACCTACCATTGGTACAAAGACTAGTACTTACTTCAGCCACAACAGGTACTAAGTGTATGGCCACAAAACAAATTATTCATCACACTGGTTATTGAGTCTCAGTGTACTAATAAAATGCTTACTTGATAAGGATTTACTTGGAGATAGGGTAGAGCTGATACTTCAGATGATTGTCAGTTCCTACATTTTAGAGTAGCCAAAATAAGGGAAAAAAATGACACAACACATTTTGCCAGTAATATTTAAAGGAAAACACTTGGAGTGCCATAGTGTGAAAAGCAGTCAAGAAGGGCATTGATGGCAGATATCCAGGGAAAACATTCTTTCTGTTTGTGTTGTGAAAGTGTGGGCCATCTTAGCTAGCCATAACTATTTACTTCAAATGAAATACTGGAACAAACCTTGCTATTACAAAATCTTTGCTGGTAAAACAAACACTTTTCTTGGAAGTCTGTATTTGGGCTGTTGGATGATACCAAATACAACATTAGTTTAGGAAAGTTATATGAAATGTGCTTTAATGAAAATACTATTCATATTCACTTTTGATTTTTTTCTTGTTTTAAGGCAGTTGTTACTGACATCATGATAAAAAAGCATTCCTAAAACACATCTATGTCTGAGTACTGGATATGATCCCTATGATATGTAATATTAGACAGGTAACTTAAACACAGTTTTCTCTTCTATACAAAAGTACTTTGATTTAGTGATAATAAGAAGTGATTATATATATGATAGCTCCTTGTAAACTATGTCACTCTCTACAATACTGATATTAATTAATAACAGCTATTTGTTGAGCAGCCTCTATTCAAGGCACTTAATTCATTTAATACAATATATATAATTATTACTAAAATATTGTAAAAAAATACTACAAAGTTGTCCCACCCCCCCACACACACACACAGACATATCATTGCTCCCTAGAAAAATCATCTGCTCAAGGCCAATGTTACAATGGTTGGAGAACTGCCATTGTGAAAACAGTCCCCTTGAGAGCTTTCCATGCTCATTTACTTTCTAAAATATGACTCATTTAAGTACTTTTTGCTAAGAATCATCTAACTAGACTCTCTAGACATATTAGGATATCAATCTTAAAATAGTAAAGTCTTTTGTTCCAGACAAAACTAGTAAGTTGAATGCTTTTGCTCATCATAATAAGTTTTTGCTAATTCCAAAATGCTGTGATCTTATATTAATATAACATCAAATCCATGACAGAGCTGTTTGGTTTTAGAATTTTTTTTTCATTATTGTCTTATGTACAAAGTCTGATGGAAACTACAAAAAGCTCCTAGAAATAATAAAAATATAAGTGTACAAAAATGTATGTCTATTTATAAGCAATAAATGATCAGAAACTAAAGTAAAAGTAATTTTGAATAGCAAAAAAAAAAGAAGTATTTATTGAATCTTATGAATAAGTAACATGGAAAAATGTCACCATTTATTTAGGTCTTCTTTAATTCTCTGAGCAATGTGTTGCAGTTCTTAATGTATGGGTCTTACATGTTTTTCATTAGATTTATCTCAACAGATTTCATATTTGCAGATCCAACCAAAGCTGCACAAGATCTGTATACTGAAAACTACAAATTATCACTGAGTGAATTTTTTTAAATCTAAATAAATAGGGCTATAATGACTTCAAATGTCCAAAGACTCAATATTGTCAAGATGTCACTTCTCTCCAAATTGATCAACAGATACAAGTCAATTCCAATAAAAATCCTAGCAGGAATTTCAGGACTCATTATAAAGCTACAGGTATTTGAGTGAATGAGGTATCGGTGAAAGAATAAACAAATAGATCAATAGAGTAAAATAGAAAGTATGGAATAGAGACCCTGTAAATATAGTCCAGTGATCTTTGACAAAGGAACAAAGGCAATGAATCAAAGAAAATCTTTTCAACAAATGGTGCTGGAACAACTGGACATTCATAAGCAAAATATATGGTTCTAGACAGACCTTACCCGCTTGAAAAATTTACTCAAAATTGATCATAGACTTAAATGTAAAATGCAAAACTATAAAACTCCTAGAATATAACATAGGAGAATCTAGATGACCTTGGGCTTCTCACTAACTTTTTAGATATAACACCAAAGGAATGAAATAAAAAACTGATAGGCTGGACTTCAGTACAGTCAGAAATTTTTTCTACTTGAAAGAAGTGGTCAAGTGAATTAGAAAGTAAGTCACAAACTGGGAGAAAATATTTGCAAAAGACACATCTGGTAAAGGATTGTTAACCAAAATGTACAGAAAAATCTTAAAAATGTGGTATTACCTCACTCACACCTGTCAGAATGGCTAAAATCAACAACACAAGAAACAATAGGTGTTGGCAAGGATGCAGAGAAAAAGGAACCATCTTGAAATGTTAGGTGGGAATACAAACAGGTGCAGCCACTGTAGAAAGCAGTATGGAAATTCCTCAAAAAGTTAAAAATAGAACTACCCTATAATCCAGCAATCACACTACTGGGTATTTACCCAAGTAATACACTAATTCCAAGGGATACATGCACCCCTATATTTATAGCAGCATTATTAAGAATAGTCCATCCAAAGATGAACAGATAATGAAGAGGTGACATATATTGTACACCTGAAACTAATTTAACAATGTATATTAACTTACTGGAATTAAAAACTTAAGAAAAGCCTTGACAATAAAAAAAAAACAAACCCGAAAAACTTGATGAATAATTGGGCCAGAGATTTTAGCAGACACTTTACCTAAGAATATATATAGATGGAAAATAAGCATATAAAAAGATGTTCCACATCATAAAGTCATCATGAAAATGCAAATTACTACAAGGAGATACTACCACATTTCATTTTAGGATGTCCAAAATGCAGAACACTGGCACCACATGCTGGTGGGGATATGGAGCAACACGAACTCCCATTCACTGCTAGTGGGAATGCAAATTGGTAAACCCACTTTGAAAGAAAGTTTGGCAGTTTCTTTCAAACTTAATATGCTCTTACCATATAAGCCAGAAATCACGCTTTAGTATTTACTCAAATGAGTTGAAAACTTATGTACACACAAAAACTATGTACACAAAGTTGTTTATACCAGATTTATTTAAATTGCCAAAATTTAGAGGCAACCAAGATGCCCTTCTGTAGGTGAAGGGCTATATAAACTGTGGCACATCCATACAGTGGAATATCCAGCACTAAGAAAAAACAAAACGAAACAAAACAAAACCCCCAAAACCATAAACACACACACACACACACACACACACACACACACACCACCACCACCACCACCACCAAAAACAAAAAGCTATCGAGCCATGAAAAATATATAAAATCTTAAAAGCATATTATTTAGTGAAAGAAGCCAATCTAAAAAGGCTACATATGGTGTGAATCCATTTGTATGACATTCTAGAAAAGGCAAAACTATGGAGATAGGAAAAAGATCAGTGGTTGCCGGGGGAAAAGGGAAGGGAGGGATAAATAGGAAAAACAAAGAATTTAGAATCAAACTATTCTGTATGATATACAATGGTGAATACATGCCATTATACATTTGTCAAAACCCATAGAATATATAACACCAAGAGTGAATCCTAATGTATGGGTTTGCGTGATAATATGTCATTTGAAGTTCACCAGTTATAACAAATACATTACTTTGATTGGGTATACTGGTAACTCATGAGGCTGTGCATGGGTGAGGACAAAGGGTAAGTAGGAAATCTCCATACCTTCCTCTCAAGAACCTAAAACTGCTCTTTAAAAAAATAGTCTAGTTTTGGAAATTTCTTGGAAATTCACAAATGAATTCTAAAATACATATGCCAATGAAAAAAACCTAGAATAGCTGAAGCTACTTTTAAGATGAAGAACTAACAGTACCTTATTTCAAGATTTATTTTAAAACTACCTTAACCAAGACAGTGTTACTGGCATAAAATAGATAAATAACGGAACAGAGTAGAGCATACATAAATAGCCATAACCACACATAGATGGCTAATTTTCAACAAAGTGTAAGGGCAATCCAGTGATAAAAAGTATTTTCAACAAATGAGAATGGAATGATTGGATATTTATATGTTAAAAAATGAACTTCAATACAAACTGTGCACCATAAACAATAATTAACTAAGAAAGAATCACAGATCTAAATGTAACACCCAAAATTTTACAACTTGTAAAAAAAAGAGAAAAGATTTGTGACTTTGGCTTAGGCAAAGAATACTTAAAATATAACATCAGAAGCATGATCCATAGAAGAGCAAACTGATAGATTTTATCAAGATTTTAAATGTCCAGGTTTCCATAACCCTGTTCTGTTCAGAGAATGGATAGATGAATTACAGACTACAAGAAAGTTATTTTCCCAAGCATATAGTAGTATCATCATCATCATCATCATCATCATCATCATCATCCCATCATCATCACCATCATCATCATTATCTAAAGTCAATTATTTATTTCTTACCATATGCCTGGTACTGTACTAAAAATTTTACATGTCTTAGGTCATTAAATCCCCTGAAAATCCTGTAAGGAAGATATAGTTTTCTTCATTTTACGCGAGTAAAAAGAAGATTTGAAAGATTGGATAAAGCACTTAGGTCAAAATCAAAGCATCCGAATGTGAATGTGTATCTAGTCTTTTCTTTGCCTACAACCTGACCAAATAAAACCTACAATTATTGACTCACGTAAGAATCATTGAATAAATGAACACAACAAGAGGCAAAGATTGGTACTGGCCACTCAACAAGGCAGCAAAAGCAGATCTTTGTTAGCAATTGAACGGCACACTGACTAGCCAGAAAACACCGTTTCATGCCTTGTGAATCCTAAATGTCCAGCTTATTTCTTATTTACCCCTTCCTCCCTCACTCCTCAACTGCAAATATCATCTCTCTTCTTCCTTTCCCTGCTTTTCCTTCTAGAAGCCGGTGCTGACTTGCCATTTAAGAATTTTAATACCCTAAATATTACTTAATACATCAACACATCACTGTAGTTAACAGGTTTTAAACATGTATATGTAAAGATGCTGAAAAATGGGAGACACTAATTTGTGTGGGTTTTATCCTCCCTCCCCTATTTGGAAATAAAAGAGATTTTTAAGATACAATTAAGATAAATACAGATGGTTCCCAACTTACAATGGTTTGACTTACAATTTTACGACTTTATGATGATGCAAAAGTGGTAAGCACTCAGTCGAAACCGTACTTCAGATTTTGAATAATGATATTTTCCCAGGCTAGTTACATGTAGTATGATACTCTTTCATGATGCTGGGCAGTGACAGCTGTAGCTCCCAATTAGCTATGCAATCACGAGGGTAAATAACCGATACACCCGCAACCATTCCATACCCACACAACAATTTTGTTTCTCACTGTCAATACAGTATTCATTAAATTACATGAGCTCATCAGTACTTTATTATAATATAGGCTGCGTGTCAGTGTTCTGAGCACATATAAAGTAGGTTAGGCTAAGCTGTGATGTTCAGTAGATTAGAGATATAAATGCATTTTTGACTTCAGATATTTTCCACTTATGGTGTGTTTATGGGACATAAACCCCTTGTAAGTCAAGGACAATCTGGTTAATTTCTTAGTGACTACTATTATGGATAAAATTATTTAGAAAATATGACTATGCCCAGATGGTTTGTATTTACTTCTCACCCTCCTCAGTAGTTCCTGGTTGTCTCAATGTGTTAACACAATGTGATTTCCACTTTACTAATGGAATCAAATCTGAAGAAATAAGAAATAATGGCTCCTAATTGTGCAAAAAGATCTTCCTGAATTAGCCTATCTTCCAAATAGCATCCAGTTTGGTTTCATGTTTAGACTCTTAGCAGTTTTAAATCATATCTATAGCAGTATGAATTGCATTACTTTTCTATATTGTATAAAATATTGGCTGACTTCCCCAAATGAAACTCTTTGTTTAGCAGAATCCAAGTAATTAAAATGCATTTTCCCTCACATTCATTTAATCCTGTTTTTATCTGACTGAAATGTAAAGCTTTCAATTTTCTTACAGATAAAAATACCCTAGTAGAAAGTTTTACATTTGCTGAATAGGTTTAGCATTACCAACTTTATATTTATTCCATTGGACCTTTGACTGATTCCCAAAATAAAAAAGAGTAATTATTTATCCTCCTTTTGGAATCTGTGGAAAAAAGAGGCTTGAATATCCACTTAATTTTCAGGTATCTTTTCTTGGCCATTTATTAAATATCATGCAAGTCATTGTGCCAGGTAGAAAGTAATGTAGCAATTACTGAAAACACTTCCAACAGGAGAAATCGTCTACTTTTGAAGGGACTGCATACTGTTTAAAACATCAAGTAGCTAATTTGTTTATTACATATAAGAATCAATCTAACAAAACTAAAATAAACTCTTAGGAGATATAAAGGCAAAACATATGAACAATTTGACATGAACAATATATTTACCTATAAAAATAAGGAAATTTGTTCAACCTCACTAGTAATCCAGTTAAACCAAATATTAGGTTACTCTCCCATCTGCTAAATTAACAGACATTAGTGATAATACTCAATATTTGTACGAATGTACTGACACTACTATATTCTGTTACTGTTAGATCATAAGGCCCTTCATTTATTTAAAACATTTATTAAATTCATATTATGTATTAGGACTTGATGGCATAATTCTGATCACAGCAATTCACTGACATGTTACATTCCATTGATACAATGTATATGTATATATGCATATGTAAATATATGTGTATGTGTTTACAAAGCTATGAAAACTTTACGGAAACACAAATATGCATCATTAGGGGATTAGTAAAACAAATTTTAGGATGCCAACTCTTTTTGATAATATATAGCCTATAAAATAAATAAGATACACATAAGTGTTTCAAAATAGAACTCCAAGACAAAGATACATATATCTGTGTGTATGTGTGAACAGTATGTGAATACGCACATATAATATACACATACACATATTCTGTTTCCTTATATGATTATTTTTTCATATATAATGTCTATTTTACATGTGTAAAGATAAGAGACTTGCAAATACGAGTTCGTTTGGGTGGGAGGGTCATTGGGTAAATGTATGAATGAGCTTTTGTGTAAATTCATAACCCTAAGCATGCACTCAAAACTATAAAACTGTTAAGGATGGTGGTTATAGCCAGGGTGGGGACTCTGGGAAAGTGATGAGTAATGAGTCATTTTTAGTTTGATCTATTTATTTTGATTGAATGTCTTACAGAGAATATTTTCACATATACCTATGTGATTAAAAAAAAAAAAGGACCAAAAATAGAATTGGTATTATTCTTCAGAACATTAATTTATTGACTTGATAAACTAAATATGTTTGTTATTAATAAAAGAAATTGTCTGCTCTTGCTTGCTTCCAGTCTGGTTTTGGCACATTAGGAAATATCTATAGTACCCTGCCAATTCCTCTAGACTTACCCTTTTTCTTACTCTATATCCCATTTGAATGGGGAAGTACATAGTTGTGGGGAGAGGTTATGTTCCCTGTTTCTTCATTGAAAAAGTCTTTGGGACACTTAAATTTTATTAATCTATCAATCATGTTATGGAGGGAGAATGAAGGTATTAATTGACAGTTTTAAAATTCAATTCCATTTGTCAAAGTATATGTTTATATTCCTAGTCTGTGTTCCTCCCTGTACTAGGTGAAAGAAAGACTTTATAGGAGTCAGTGGTTCACAAACTTCATACAGATTTCTGAGCCCCTTCCATAGTGTCTATGGTAAGTCTTCCTGGGTTAGAATAGATTAATGTGCATTTTTAGTAAGTCCCTAGATGATACTGAGATTGTGAATTCAGGCAGCATATTTTGATAATCAATAGAATAAGTAAAAGAGAAGAAATAATCCCAGACATCATGGAATTTAGAGTCTAGTTAGGTTGCATTAGTGTCTTATTGTGGCTTAACAAATTACTGCAAAATTAGTGGCTTAAAACAATACAAATTTATTATGGTTCTTGATGTCAGAAGTATACAATGGGTTTCAGGATTGTGAATCTTCCGGAGGCTCTAGGGGAGAAGGTTTCCTTCCTCTTCCAATTTATAGAGACCACCTGCATTCCTTGACTTGTGGCCCATCTTCAAGGTACAGTGTCTTCAAATCTCTCTTCTTTGCTTTGTCATCACATCTCCTTCTCTGACTCTGACTCTCCTGACTTTCTCTAATATGGAATCCTGTGATTATGTTGTGCCTATCCAAATAATCCAGGATAATCTTCTCATTTCAAAAATCCTTAGTTTTTCTATGTAAAGTAGTATATTCAGAGATTCTCAGGATTAGGATGTGGGTATGACAAGAATCTGAACCATAGAAGATCATATTTGCAGGTATGGTGGTAAATTGAAAGTAATATTTTGCAATCGAGTTCTGACTTTCAATTAACCAACCAACTAACCAACCAAATATACAGCCTTGACTATGTCAGTAGATCTTTTTTGAATATTATTTATTGTAAATGTAGTTTAAATAGTTATTTCTAAAATATCTAATGGTTTTTAATACTGTGATTCTATAGTGGAAGCTAGTTTGATTTTTGTTAATGACTTTCAAGAGTAAAAAATCAGTGCAGATTTGGAAAAATGGAAATAGTCCGAATTTTAAGATTTCTATCTTGGGGTGCCTGGGTGGCTCAGGCAGTTAAGTGCCTAACTCTTATTTGGCTCAGGTCATGATCTCCTGGTTCGTGGGTTTGAGCACCAGCTCGGGCTGTGTTCTGACAGCATGGAGCCTACTTGGGATTCTGTCTCTCCGTCTCTCTGCCCCTTCCCCACCCACACACACTCTCTCTCTCTCGCTCTCTCTCGCTCTCTCTCTTTCACACACACACAGAGTAAATAAATAAATATTTCCATATTTATATTTCAGTACACATTTATCTTCTCTTTTATGATACAGTTTCTATGCTATGTTTACCTAAAAACATATTGCTTTTCTTGTAGTAGAAGCCCATGGGAACAAATACATTTAAGATATCATCTAACATATAATCAAGAATATAGAGATCGCAAGGATCAAATAGGAAATATTAATTTAATTCTGATAAATGCATTATATATACAGATCCTTCAGAGAGTCCTATGCCAGTAAAGAGAGATGTAGGTTTTCCAACCTTTAAGCAGAGATAAACAACGTGATGAGGGCTTGTTGGGGTAGTGGGGAGAACTGAATGGTGATATAAATTGATAGGAAGTTGAACAAGGAAACTTTGAGACTTTGTTAATTTTTTTTAATGTTTATTTATTTGTTTTTTAAATTTTTTTTTCAACATTTATTTATTTTTGGGACAGAGAGAGACAGAGCATGAATGGGGGAGGGGTAGAGAGAGAGGGAGACACAGAATCGGAAACAGGCTCCAGGCTCTGAGCCATCAGCCCAGAGCCTGATGCGGGGCTTGAACTCACGGACCGCGAGATCGTGACCTGGCTGAAGTCGGACGCTTAACCGACTGCGCCACCCAGGCGTCCCAGTGTTTATTTATTTGTGAGAGAGGGAGACAGAATGCAAGTGGGTTGGAGCAGAGAGAGAGGGAGGCACAGAATCTGAAGCAGGCTCCAGGCTCTGAGCTGTCAGCATAGAGCCTGATGCAGGGCTCAAACTCACAAGCTGTGAGATCATGACCTGAGCCCAAGTGGGACACTCAACCGACTGAGCCATCCAGGGGCCCCGGAAACTTTGAGACTTTGTAAATTTTCCCCATATGGTAAATTTTTCACCAAAATGCAAATGGAAAGAGAATCCGTCAAATAATCGAATTCAATATTGGTAATATCATTCACAAGCAGAGACATGGTGACATTTCTTATGTAGTGCAGTTTGTTTTACTGAATTCCTAAAGGAATGAAATGTCCCAAACAACATTCAAAACTTTTAGTTTAAACAAGTCTATTTGTTGATGCAATATATAAGGTTTTAGTATTTCTTCTCAAATATGTGCAAATATGGAATTTACTATAACAACAAAATGGTGCTTTCATTTTCTTTTAACCACTAGAGGGCAGGATTATTTCTCAGTTTTACTTAAATTGATAACCATAATATAAGATTAACAATGTCATCACACTTACATTTTGTTAAGCAATTTCTATATGAAGGCACTTTCAGATTAACTTCATTCTAATGTTTTTTTAAGATGTCCTTTGAAAAAATTCTCAAATTCCATCTTCACAAATTATTTTACACGTTTAAAATAAGACGTTCATAGTTCATGGACAGAACATGCTGTTTTGATTTAAACGATTTCTAGTTTATTTAAGTATAGGATAAGATGGTTTTTGTTTTGTTTTTAGTCAAGAAGCAGATGAAGGAAAATAGTAGTGGAATTATAATATATTGTAAAAATATTAGTTTAGATTCAACAATTAATTAAACATTTCATTGTTGTAGGCCATTTTGTTAGACCATGAGCACAAAATAGTAAAACATGTTTCTCTAGGTGTTATTTTCTTTTGGGAACCAATTTTATTCCTCTTTCCAGAAAAGAATTGGAGTATCTTCCATGTGCTTTTGAACGTACCTCCAGTTCAGAATACAAAACATTAAGTTAAAATCACCCTCATACTCTACCCCCTCACAAGACTTGTAGGCTCTTTGGGCACAGAACCATGTGTTGGCACTCTATCCCAGCATGCAAAATAGGACTTGCCAGAAAGTAGATAGATACTCAATAGAAATTTGTAGCTGTATTATAATAGTAGTAGAAAAAAATCAATGAAAAATTAATTATTTACTATGGTAATATCTATACTGTATATTATTTTATTTTATTCAACTTCACATCAATATCGTATTGATTGTAAAATGATATATGGAGAAAAGTGAACCAACAACTTAGTTCTCAGTTAAGTTCAATTCAGCAATCATGTTTTAGGAACCTAATATATTTCTTGGATTATACCCAGTGCTGTCCATAAACACATGGAAAGAAATAGTCCTTAAAATAGCAGTACAAATAAAAGTACATAAAACAGATAGCTTTAATCCTTATAAATGAGATTAAACATTTTGGTCAAGTTTTTTTCCCCCATAAAATAAATATTTATTGAATGCCTATCATTTGCCACATAAGTACTAGGGAAATTGAAATGAATATATAGCTCACAGACCTCAAGGACTTACAGGGTGATTTTTATTGTTTCTGTTCACAAAATAATGATGTAAATGTCTAAGATACTTTCTTTTTTTTCCTCCTCAAACAACCCTTTATCTGTTTGTTTGTTTATTTATTACAGCATTGATTTTTTTTTAATTATTTTTTTAAATTTTAAATCAAAGTTAGTTAACATATAGTGCAATAATGGTTTCAGGAGTAGAATTTAGTGATTCATCACTTACATATAACACCCAGTGCTCATTCCCGCAAGTGTCCTCCTTAATGCCCATCACACATTTGGCCCATCCCACCATCCAACACCCCTTCAGCAACTCTTAAGTTTGTTTTCTGAATTTAAGAGTCTCTTGTGGTTTGTCTCCCTCTTTGTTTTTATATTGTTTTTGCTTCCTTTCCCTTATGTTCATCTGTTATATTTCTTAAATTCCAATATGATTATAGTCATATTTGTCTTTCTCTGACTAATTTCGCTTGGAATAATATACTCTAGTTCCATCCACATTGTTGCAGATGGAAAGATTTCATTTTTGATTGCCAAATTATATCCCATTTATATATATACCACATCTTCTTTATGCATTCATCAGTCATGGACATTTGGGCTCTTTCCTTATTTTAGCTCTTGTCAATAGTGCTGCTATAAACATTGGGGTGCATGTGCCCCTTCAAATCAGCACCCCTGTATCTTTTGGATAAATACCTAGTAGTGCAGTTCCTGGACCATAGGGTAGTTCTATTTTTCATTTTTTGAGGAACCTCTATACTGTTTTCCTGAGTGGCTGTACCAGGTTGCATTCCCACCAGCAGTGCAAAAGGATTCCTCTTTCTCCACATCCTCACCAACATCTGTTGTTGTCTGAGTTGTTAATTTTAGCCATTCTAACAGGTGTAAGGTGGTATCTCATTGTGGTTTTATTTGTATTTCCCTGATGTTGATTGATGAGCATCTTTTCATGTGTTGGTTGGCCATGTGGATGTCTTCTTTAGAGAAGTGTCTATTCATGTCTTTTGCCATTTCTTCAGTAGATTACTTGTTTTTGGGGGTGTTAAGTTTGATACGTTCTTTTTAGACTTTCGATACTAACCCTTTATCTGATATGTCATTTGCAAATATCTTCTCCCATTCTGTTGGTTGCCGTTTAGTTTTGCTGATTTTTTTCCTTCTCTGTGCAGAAGCTTTTTATCTTGATGAGGTCCCAATAGTTCATTTTTGCTTTTGTTTCCCTTGCCTCTGGAGACATGTCAAGTAAGAAGTTGCTCTGGCCGAGGTCAAAGTTCTTGCCTGTTTTCTCCTCTAGGATTTTGATGGCTTCCTGTCTTATGTTTAGGATTTTATCCATTTTGTGCGTGGTGTAACAAAGTGGTCCAGGTTCATCCTTCTTCATGTCGCTGTCCAATTCTCCCAATACAATTTGAAGAGACTGTCTTTTTTTTTCCATTGGATATTCTTTCCTACTTTTTCAAAGATTAGTTGGCCAAACGTTTGTGGGCCCATTTCTGGGTTCTCTATTCTGTTTCATTGATCTGAGTGTGTGTTTCGTGTCAGTACCATACTGTCTTGGTGATTACAGCTTTGTAATACAGCTTGAAGTCAGGACTTTTGATGCCTTCAGCTTTGGTATTCTTTCTCAGGATTGCTTTGACTATTTGAGGTCTTTTAGAGTTCCATACAAATTTGAAGGTTGTTTGTTCTAACTCTGTGAAAATGCTGGTGTTATTTTGATAAGGATTGCATTAAATCCTTAGATTGCTCTGGGTAGTTTTGACATTTTAACAATATTTGTTCTTCCAATTAATAGCATGGAAAGTTTTGCCATTTTTTTGGTGCCATCTTCAATTTCTTCCATAAGCTTTGTATAGTTTTCAGTATATAGATTTTTCACTTCTTTGGTTAGGTTTATTCCTAGGTATTTTATGGGTTTGGTGCAATTGTAAATGGGATTGATTCCTTGATTTCTCTTTCTGCTGCTTCATTGTTGATGTGTAGAACTGCAACCAATTTCTGTACATTGATTTTTTTATCCTGAGACTGCTGAATTCATGGATCTGTTCTAGCAGTTTTTTAGTGTAGTCTTTTGGTTTTCCCCTTAGAGTATCATGTTGTCTGTGAAGAGTGGAAGTTTGACTTCCTCCTTGCTGATTTGGATGCCTTTTATTTCTTTGTGTTGTCTGATGGCTGAGGCTAGGACTTCCAACATTATGTTGAATGACAGTGGTAAGAGTGGACATCTTTGTCATTTTCCTGACTTTAGTGGGGGGGGGAAGCTCTGTTTTTCCCCATTGAGAATGTTAACTGTGGGTCTTTTGTATATGACCTTTATGATCTTGAGGTATGACCTTCTATCCCTACTTTCTTTAGGGTTTTTATCAAGAAAGGATGCTGTCTTTTGTCAAATGCTTTTTCTGCATCTATTAAGAATATCATGTGGATCTTATCCTTTCTTTTATTAATGCGATGTATCACATTGATTGATTTGCAGATATTTAACCAGTCCTGCATCCCAGGAAAAATTTCCCACTTGATCGTGGTGAAGAATTCTTTTAATGTACTATTGGATCTGGTTAGCTAGTATCTTGTTTTCTGAATTTTTGCATCCATCTTCATCAGGGAAATTGGTTTGTAGTTCTTTATTTTAGTGGGGTCTTTGGTTTTGGAATCAAGGTGATGCTGGCCTTGTAGAATGAGTTTGGAAGTTTTCCTTCCATTTCTATTTTTTGAAGCAGCTTCAAAAGACTAGGTGTTTAACTCTTCTTTAAATGTGTGGTAGAATTTCCCCTGGAAAGCCATCCAGCCCTTGACTCTTGTTTTTTGGGTAGATTTTTGATTATTGATTCAATGTCTTTACTGGTTATAGGTCTGTTCAAATTTTCTATTTCTTCCTATTTCAGTTTTGGTAGTTTATATGTTTGTAGGAATTTGTCCATTTCTTCCAGTTATCTCAATTTGTTGGCATATAATTTCTCATAAATTTCTCTTATTATTGTTTGTATTTCTGCTATAGTGGTTATGCTCTCTCCTCTTTCATTCATGATATTATTTATTTGGGTCCTTTCCTTTCTCTTTTTGATCAATCTGGCTAGGGATTTTTCAATTTTGTTAATTTTTTCAAAGAACCAGCTCCTGGTTTCTTTGATCAGTTCTACAGTTGTGTTTGTTTGTTTGTTTGTTTTGTTGGGGTTTTTTTTGAGATCATTGATTTCTTCTTTAATCTTTATTATTTCCCTTTATTTGCTGGTTTTGGACTTTATTTGCTGTTATTTTTCCAGTTCTTTTAGGTGTAGCGTTGTGCTATGTATTTGAGACATTTCTTCCTTCTTTAGAAAGGCCTAGATTGCTACATACTTCCCTCTTATGACTGCCTTTGCTGCATCCCAGAGGTTTGGGGATATCCTGTTTTCATTTTCCTTGGCTTCCATTTACTTTTTAATTTCCTCTTTAATTTCTTTGTCAACCTATTCATTCTTTAGTAGGATGTTCTTTAATCTCCAAGTATTCGTGGTCTTTCCAAATTTTTTCTTGTGGTTGATTTCAAGTTTCATACTGTTGTGGCCTGAATATATGCAAGGTATGATCTCAATCTTTTTGTACTTGTGGAGGGCTGATTTGTGACCTAGTATGTGATCTATTCTGGAGAATGCTCCGTGTGCACTTGAGAGGAATATGTAGTTTGCTGCTTTATGATGAAATGTTCTGAATATATCTGTTAAGTCTATCCAGTCCAGTGTGTCATTCAAAGCTATTGTTTCCTTGTTGATTTTCTGTTTATATTATCTGTCCATTGCTGTAACTGAGGTGTGGAAGTCCGCTACTGTTATTGTATTATTATCAATGAGTTTCTTTATGTCTGTGATTAATTGATTTATATATTTGGGAGTTCCACATTTGGGGCATAAATATTTATACTTGCTAGGTCTTCTTGGTGGATAGACCCCTTAATTATGATATAGTGCCCTTCTTCATCTTTTCTTCCAGTCTTTATTTTAAAATCTAGTTTGTTGGATGTAAGTATGGCTACTCCAGCTTTCTTTGACAACCGTTAGTGTGATAGATGTTTCCTTATCCCCTTGCTTTCAGTATGCAGGTGTCTTTAGGTCTAACCTGAGCCTCTTGTAAGCAGCATATAGATGGCTCTTGTTTTCTTATCTGTTCTGATACCCTATGTCTTTTGTTTGGAGCGTTTAGTCCGTTGACATTTTGAACGAGTACTGAAAGGGGCGTTGGTTCAGTGTATCAGTTGGTTCAGTGTCCAACTTCTGCTCAGGTCATGAGTTCAGAGTTTGTGAGTTAGAGCCCAGCGTCAGGCTCTGTGCTAAGAGCTCAGATCCTGGAGCCTGCTTTGGATTCTATGTCTCCCTCTCTCTCTCTGTCCCTCCCCTACTCGCACTCTGTGTCTCTCTCTCTCTCTCAAAAATAAACATTAACAGGGGCGCCTGGGTGGCGCAGTCGGTTAAGTGTCCGACTTCAGCCAGGTCACGATCTCGCGGTCGGTGAGTTCGAGCCCCGCGTCGGGCTCTGGGCTGATGGCTCAGAGCCTGGAGCCTGTTTCTGATTCTGTGTCTCCCTCTCTCTCTGCCCCTCCCCCGTTCATGCTCTGTCTCTCTCTGTCCCAAAAATAAATAAACGTTGAAAAAAAAAATTAAAAAAAATAAAATAAAAAAAAATAATAAACATTAACAAATTAAAAAAATTACTAGGGCACCTGGGTGGCTCAGTCGGTTAAGCGTCTGACTTCAGCTCAGATCATGATCTCATGGTTCAAAGGTTTAAGTACTGCATTAGATCTGTGCTGACAGCTTGGAGCCTATTTCCTGCTTCAGATCTGTGTCTCCCTCTCTCTCTCTGCCCCTCCCCCACTCATGCTCTGTCTCTCTCTCTGTCTGAAAAACTAAACATTAAAAAAAATTTTTTTTAATTTTTTTTTCAACATTTATTTATTTTTGGGACAGAGAGAGACAGAGCATGAACGGGGGAGGGGCAGAGAGAGAGGGAGACACAGAATCGGAAACAGGCTCCAGGCTCTGAGCCATCAGCCCAGAGCCCGATGCGGGGCTCAAACTCCCGGACTGCGAGATCGTGACCTGGCTGAAGTCGGACGCTTAACCGACTGCACCACCCAGGCGCCCCAAACATTAAAAAAATTTTAAATAAAAAAATTACTGTAGAGTGAGTACTGAAAGATAAATTTAGTGCCATTGTGTTGTCTGTACAGTTGTTGTTTCTGGTGATGTTCTCTGGTCCTTCCCAGTCTTTATTGCTTTTGTTGTTCTTCTTGTTGTTTGTTTTGTTTTGTCTTTTTTCCACTAAAAGATTCCCTCTTAAAATTTCTTGCAGTGCTGGTTTAGTGATTACTGTTCTGCTTCCTCCATCCTTGCCGTCATGGCATCCATTTGTGATTGCATCTCACTTACAGCATTTTTAATTTTGTCCTGACTAGATTTTACTTCTTTTATCCTGCAGAAGGAATTATATGCTTTTTTTCAACCCCAGCTAGTATTCTTATTATAGTGATTCTAAATTTTAGTTCAGACATCTTGCTTATATCTGTGTTGTAAGCTTCTGGCTATCATTTCTTCCTGTTCTTTCTTTTGGGGTGAATTCCTTCATTTTGTCATTTTGGAGGAAGAAAAAAATTAACAAAATAAAAAAATTTAAATTAAAAAAATTAAAAACAAAACAAAATTCAAATAAAGGAAGATAGATCTTAGGTGTGTTTTTGTTTGTTGAAAGAAGATTGATAGAATAGAGAAAAAAGGGAAGAAAAAAATAAAAAGGTAAGAAAATTTACAAATTAAAAAAATTATATGATAAAATAGAATAAAATAAAGAAAATGCAATGGAACAAATAATTTTTAAAAAATAAAAAATAGGGGCACCTCGGTGGCTCAGTCGGTTAAGTGTCCGACTTCAGCTCAGGTCTGATCTCACTGTTCATGAGTTCAGTCCCTGCGTCGGGCTCTATGCTAACAGCTCAGAGCCTGGAGTCTAGTTCAGATTCTGTGTCTCCCTCTCTCTCCAACCCTCCCCAACTCACACTCTGTGTCTCTCTCTCTCAAAAATAAATAAACACTAAAAACTTTTTTTAAATAAAAAGTAAAGTTAAATAAATAAATAAAATTTTCTCTTTATGTATCCAAAAAGAGGAAGAAAAGAAAGAAAAAAGAAAATAATTTAAATAAAAACAGAAAACGAACAAATAAATAAACGAGCAAACAGAATGAAATTTGAAGTTACATCCAGTTTCCTTTAGAACTGAAACTGTGCAGCCCTCTATAGTCCATATACTAAGCAGGTGGAGTGACTTGTGCTCTTCTTCCAGGGGATGTGCGTGGAGGGCGCAATTGGGTGGAGCTTGGTGTAATAGCTCTGTTCTCCACTAGGTGGTGCTTCTTAACTTATTGGGGTGGATCAATGTGCCAGGAGTGGTGGGAATGGCTTCATCCAGCTCCCTAGACTCTGGTGCAGGAACTTCATGCTCTCACCAACCTGCTATCAAGCATCCCTGCTTTGTCTCAGGTCTCCATCCGCTCCCCGCCTCTCCCCCTCCCTAACCAAGCTGCCCCCCTCCATGCAGCACCTCCCTCTAGAGTTTTATCTCAGATGGTGTTGTGTTTCAAAACCCCATATTTCAGAGACCCCTGTGGCTTGGACCCACATGGACTCTCTGGAAGAGGTTCTTGCAGAGCAATGGCCGGTGCTGGCTTGCCCATTAACATTCGTGTAATCACACGGCGGCAGTCGTTCAGAGATTATGGCAAATTACAACACACAGCTGCTACCAGTTTTCACAGTGTTCTGGAATCCTTGTCCCAATACCAGCAAATGTGGCTGCTCTCCGGGGTCCACTGGGACTTTTGTCTGTGGGGAGGCCGCATGTCTCTACCAAATGTATTCCAAGCAGGGTAACCACTTCTTCCCATATGGCACACAGACCCCTCAGACCCAGCTGCCTGCATCTGGGGATTTTCCCTGCTTCCTCACCATAGCACCACCAGGCACTGAGCTCTGAAACTTCAGGCTCTGCTCTCCACTCTTTATAGAATCCTGGTGGTATTTAAATCTTCTCCTTTCTCCTCATCAATGGTTTTGGGGAGCATATATTTTTGTTTAGTCTGCTGCAAGTATTTTCACTCTTTCTTTCTCTTTTTTTCCAGCTACTTTTGGGGGAGTGCTTTTTTTACACCATCTTGATGTGCCATACTCTCTCCCTTTCTCCTTCTCTGTCCACTCTCTGCAAAAACAGCTACCTACCTTCCACGGCTTTTCTCTCTCCCAGTTCACCTCTCTGTACTGTGTGCCTGCAGAATTCTGTGGCTCAAGTTATGCAGATTGTTGTGTTAATCCTCAGATCAATTTCCTAGGGGTTCAAATGGTTTGGTGCTGATCTAGCTGCGTTTCAGGGATGAGACAAGCTCAGAGTCCCCATGCTGCTCTGCTACCTTAACTCCTCCCCATTTTTGTCAAGTTTCAACCCATCCTCAGGCCAGCTAAGGGAAAATGTCATATTCAAACTTTGGATTCTGCAAATGCACAAGGAAATCAAATGTTCTGCCAAATGACTTTGTAACATAGCAAGTTCAAGCTGTATCATAAAATAATACCAAAGCATTATATAAAAATAATGGGTGGACCATTCAAACAAGTGTGTTCTTGGGCAAATGGTAGTCTTTAAGAAGTGCTACTTAGTTGTCCTATCAGCCTTGGGCTCAAAACCTTGTGTGCAAGAAGGCAGAGTCCACCAGCTTAGAAAATACTGACAATAGCTGAACGTAATTCAAGGGATTTTAAGGTTAACTGTAGTTTTCTAAATTACCTGTATTTATTCAGTCAAGTGTTCCTTGTAATGCATATTTATATACTGTGTAGTACATATTCAGAAAAAATATATACACATACACATATTCCCATACACACCCACGCAAACACACACACACACACACACACACACACACGAACAACTACAAACACTATCCAGCTTAAACTATATGAGATTATATGATTTTTTAAAATTTTTTTTATTTATTTTTCCAGAGAGAGAGACAGAGAATGAGCAGGGGAGGGGCAGAGAGAGAGGGAGACACAGAATCCGAAGCCGGCTCCAGGCTCTAAGCTGTCAGCACAGAGCCCAACGTGGGGCTCGAACTCACAGACTGCAAAATCATGACCTGAGCCGAAGTGAGCCACCCAGGTGCCCCATGAGATTATATGATTAAAATATCAGTTTCTAGTTTATAAATGTTTGATAAAAACTTAAGCCAGATGTGACATACATATATGTGTGTGTGTGTGTGTGTGTGTATGTATATATATATATGTATGTATATGTATATATATATATATGGGTGTGGGGGGGTGTGTATATGGTATATATAGTCTTTATCATGGCTTAATTCAAAATTTTGTTCTTGTCATTTGCTGGGATTTATGTATCTGTGATGTCGGTTTCACAATTCTTCCCTATTATTGGGATATAGTCTCACACAAAAGTTGTGTCTGCTCTAATTGTTATAAGTTTATATTTTAGGTTAATTTTTTTCTGCCTGGTTATATTTAATCTTATACTGATTTATAAAAATTTGGGGAAATTAATGTGAACAGATATTTGGAGTAGTAGTCCATAAATATTACTCCCCACAAGAAAAGAAGTGAAAATTAATAGAACTAAACAGATTGGAGGGGGGAATAAGAGTGACTTAAAAATGAAGAACCGAGAGAGGAGGGAAGATGGCAGCATAGGAGGACGCTGGGCTCACCGCGCGTCCTGCTGATCACTTAGATTCCACCTACACCTGCCTAAATAACCCAGAAAACCACCAGAGGATTAGCAGAATGGAGTCGCCGGAGCCAAGCCCAGACTAGAGGCCCATGGAAGAGGGTAGGAAGGGCGGCGAGGCGGTGCGCGCTCCACGGACTGGCGGGAGGGAGCCATGGGGGAAGGGCGGCTTGCCGGCCAAGCAGAGCCCCTGAGTCTGGCTTGCAAAAAGCGGAGGGGCCTGACGGACTGTGTCCCGACAGCAAGCGCGACTTAGCGGTTGGGAGGTCATAAGTTAACAGCTCTGCTCAAAAAGCGGAAAGGTTGGAGGACAAAGGGAAGGAGAGCTGCTGAGCCCCCGGACGACAGAGCTCAGTTTGGTGGGGAACAAAGGCGCTCGCCAGCACCATCTCCCCCACCCATCCCCCAGCCAAAATCCCAAAGAGAACCTGTTCCTGCCAGGAAACTTGCTCGCTCCGCGCAAACACCCAACTCTGCGTTTCTGTGGAGCCAAACCTCCGGCAGCGGATCTGACTCCCTCCTGCTGCCACAGGGCCCCTCCTGAAGTGGATCACCTAAGGAGAAGCAAGCTAAGCCTGCCCCTCCTGCCCCTGTGCACCTTGCCTACCCACCCCAGCTAAGACTCCAGATCCCCAGCATCACAAGCCTGGCAGTGTGCAAATAGCCCAGACAGGCCACCCCACCCCACAGTGAATCCCGCCCCTAGGAGAGGGGAGGAAGAGAAGGCACGCACCAGTCTGACTGTGGCCCCAGCGGTGGGCTGGGGGCAGACATCAGGTCTGACTGCGGCTCCGCCCACCAACTCCAGTTATACACCACAGCACAGGGGAAGTGCCCTGCAGGTCCTCACCACGCCAGGGACTATCCAAAATGACCAAGCGGAAGAATTCCCCTCAGAAGAATCTCCAGGAAATAACAACAGCTAATGAGCTGATCAAAAAGGATTTAAATAATCTAACAGAAACTGAATTTAGAATAATAGTCATAAAATTAATCGCTGGGCTTGAAAACAGTATAGCTGACAGCAGAGAATCTCTTGCTACAGAGATCAAGGGACTAAGGAACAGTCACGAGGAGCTGAAAAACGCTTTAAACGAAATGCATAACAAAATGGAAACCACCACAGCTTGGATTGAAGAGGCAGAGGAGAGAATAGGTGAACTAGAAGATAAAGTTATGGAAAAAGAGGAAGCTGAGAAAAAGAGAGATAAAAAAATCCAGGAGTATGAGGGGAAAATTAGAGAACTAAGTGATACACTAAAAAGAAATAATATACGCATAATTGGTATCCCAGAGGAGGAAGAGAGAGGGAAACGTGCTGAAGGGGTACTTGAAGAAATAATAGCTGAGAACTTCCCTGAAGTGGGGAAGGAAAAAGGCATTGAAATCCAAGAGGCACAGAGAACTCCCTTCAGACGTAACTTGAATCAATCTTCTGCACGACATATCATAGTGAAACTGGCAAAATACAAGGATAAAGAGAAAATTCTGAAAGCAGCAAGGGGTAAACGTGCCCTCACATATAAAGGGAGACCTATAAGACTTGTGACTGATCTCTCTTATGAAACTTGGCAGGCCAGAAAGAATTGGCACGAGATTTTCAGTGTGCTAGACAGAAAAAATATGCAGTCGAGAATCCTTTATCCAGCAAGTCTGTCATTTAGAATAGAAGGAGAGATAAAGGTCTTCCCAAACAAACAAAAACTGAAGGAATCTGTCACCACTAAACCAGCCCTACAAGAGATCCTAAGGGGAACCCTGTGAGACAAAGTACCAGAGACATCACTACAAGCATAAAACATACAGACATCACAATGACTCTAAACCCATATCTTTCTATAATAACACTGAATGTAAATGGATTAAATGCGCCAACCAAAAGACATAGGGTATCAGAATGGATAAAAAAACAAGCCCCATCTATTTGCTGTCTACAAGAGACTCATTTTAGACCTGAGGACACCTTTAGATTGAGAGTGAGGGGATGGAGAACTATTTATCATGCTACTGGAAGCCAAAAGAAAGCTGGAGTAGCCATCCTTATATCAGACAAACTAGACTTTAAATTAAAGGCTGTAACAAGAGATGAAGAAGGACATTATATAATAGTGACAGGGTCTATCCAACAGGAAGAGCTAATAAGTATAAATGTCTATGCGCCGAATACCGGAGCCTCCAAATACATAAAACAATTACTCATAAACATACCAACCTTATTGAGAAGAATGTGGTAATTGCAGGGGACTTTAACACCCCACTTACAGAAATGGATAGATCATCTAGACACACGGTCAATAAAGAAACAAGGGCCCTGAATGAGACATTGGATCAGATGGACTTGACAGATATATTTAGAACTCTGCATCCCAAAGCAACAGAATATACTTTCTTCTCGAGTGCACATGGAACATTCTCCAAGATAGATCATATACTGGGTCACAAAACAGCCCTTCATAAGTTTACAAGAATTGAAATCATACCATGCATACTTTCAGACCACAATGCTATGAAGCTTGAAATCAACCACAGAAAAAAGTCTGGAAAACCTCCAAAAGCATGGAGGTTAAAGAACACCCTACTAACGAATGAGTGGGTCAACCAGGCAATTCGAGAAGAAATTAAAAAATATATGGAAACAAACGAAAATGAAAATACAACAATCCAAACGCTTTGGGACGCAGCGAAGGCAGTCCTGAGAGGAAAATACATTGCAATCCAGGCCTATCTCAAGAAACAAGAAAAATCCCAAATACAAAATCTAACAGCACACCTAAAGGAAATAGAAGCAGAACAGCAAAGGCAGCCTAAACCCAGCAGAAGAAGAGAAATAATAAAGATGAGAGCAGAAATAAACAATATAGAATCTAAAAAAACTGTAGAGCAGATCAACGAAACCAAGAGTTGGTTTTTTGAAAAAATAAACAAAATTGACAAACCTCTAGCCAGGCTTCTCAAAAAGAAAAGGGAGATGACCCAAATAGATAAAATCATGAATGAAAATGGAATTATTACAACCAATCCCTCAGAGATACAAACAATTATCAGGGAATACTATGAAAAATTATATGCCAACAAATTGGACAACCTGGAAGAAATGGACAAATTCCTGAACACCCACACTCTTCCAAAACTCAATCAGGAGGAAATAGAAAGCTTGAACAGACCCATCACCAGCGAAGAAGTTGAATCAGTTATCAAAAATCTCCCAACAAATAAGAGTCCAGGACCAGATGGCTTCCCAGGGGAGTTCTACCAGACGTTTAAAGCAGAGATAATAC
Organism: Herpailurus yagouaroundi; assembly: GCF_014898765.1. Classification (NCBI taxonomy): domain Eukaryota; kingdom Metazoa; phylum Chordata; class Mammalia; order Carnivora; family Felidae; genus Herpailurus; species Herpailurus yagouaroundi. The sequence continues at coordinate 91,047,598 of NW_024412388.1, forward strand.
CTATCCTTCTCAAGCTATTCCAAGAAATAGAAAGGGAAGGAAAACTTCCAGACTCATTCTATGAAGCCAGTATTACTTTGATTCCTAAACCAGACAGAGACCCAGTAAAAAAAGAGAACTACAGGCCAATATCCCTGATGAATATGGATGCCAAAATTCTCAATAAGATACTAGCAAATCGAATTCAACGGCATATAAAAAGAATT
>NW_024412388.1:91047813-91075547 GCF_014898765.1 Herpailurus yagouaroundi
CACTCTTATGTGGATCCTGAGAAACTTAACAGGAACCCATGGGGGAGTGGAAGGAAAAAAAAAAAAAGAGGTTAGAGTGGGAGAGATCCAAAGCATAAGAGACTGTTGAGAACTGAGAACGAACTAAGGGTTGATGGGGGGTGGGAGGGAGGAGAGGGTGGTAATGGGTATTGAGGAGGGCACCTTTTGGGATGAGCACTTGGTGTTGTATGGAAACCAATAAATTGACAATAAATTTCATATATAAAGAAAAAAAATGAAGAACCTTGTCACTAAAGAAGTAGGTCAAGTATACTGGGAATAACAAAAGAAAGGAGCTGTAAGAGTAAAATATTATAATCAGAGAGGGACTTTGTGATTTCAGTGTTAATCAGCTACCTGATTAAAAGAAGAAGAAAATGGAGTACCTGGTGGTTCAGTCAGTTAAGCATCAGTTCAGGTCATGATGTCATGTTTTGTGAGATGTAGCCATGCGTCAGGCTCTATGCTGACAGCATGGAACCTGCTTGGGATTCTCTCTCTCCCTGTCTGTCTGCCCCTCTCCTGCTCACACACACACACACTTTCTCTCTACCAATATAAGTAAACTTAGGGGTGCCTGGGTGGCTCAGTCAGTTAAGCGTCCAGCTTTGGCTCAGGTCATGACCTCACAGTTCATGGGTTTCGAGTCCCCCATCAGGCTCTGTGCTGACAGCTCAGAGCATAGAGCCTGCTTTGGATTCTGTGTGTGTCTCTCTCTTTGCCCCTTCCCTGCTTGCTTTCTGTCTCTCAAAAATAAGTAAACATTAAAAAATTAAAAAAAAAACTTACAAAATAAACTTAAAAAACCTACTTTAAAAAAATTATAAAAATTACCTTGCTGCCTTGACATTTATTGGAGGGAGAGATACTTTCTGAGGCTAACTTAAGTCTCTCTTTTCTCATTTTTAAGGACCTTATCCTGACTTCCTATTTTACCATCGTTTTTTACAAGCAGCAGGAGTTATAATTGTCCTTTGATGCATTCAAGTACTTGTGATTTGGAAGTACAAGTATATATTACAATATATGAAAATATATTGTTAACATATAATTATGTATTAATTATAAGTGTACATATATATATGGGAAAAAACTTGATGGGACTTTTAGTTTATTTTTCTGCATTTTCCTATTAAATGCAGGAAATATCAACTTTTCTGGATTAAGCAGCTCTTATTTGTGAACACTGAGAATGATTGCTCTTGTCCTTGAGTGCATTTACTAACATAGGAGGGTAAATATTTAGAGCAATACATAGGGATTTAGCCTTGTTATTCCCATTATTGTAAAGAAATATAAATATTTACAGTACATTTATCCCATGATGTTTGTCCTGGGACTCAGAATAATGAAATGAAACAACTATTTAAAACAAGTTATGTGCAGCCTTGAATAAATTTGTGATTTAACACAATGTGGAAGACGTTATGGCTTCCTACTATCTTCAAATGCACTAAAATATAATCAGTCTTAATATAGCCAACACTTTTGAAAGATGGACAAATTTAAAATTGAGGCTATAAATAATCTATAAGTGGCTTACAGAAATAATATTTTTTAAGTGGAAAACTGGAGAACTAGTTAATTATAATTCTTCACCTTATTCCATAAACATAGAAAGCCAGGAGGATAAATTTATCTAACTTTATTTTAGCACAATATGTTATATACTCTGTCAGTGTAGAAATATAAGTGAATGATATGTTCTGAAGCTGTGTCATGTTAACAGAAGAAAAGAGTAAGTATTGTAGTATAGCCTCTTTTTTCAGAATAGGAAAATCATTCCATTTTTGCTTTCTCTGTATTTATTTATTTATTTATTTATTTATTTATTTATTTATTTATATAAAAAAAATCACAGTCCTAATTTGAAGGGATTAAAAGCTCTCCTTTAAAAATATTGGAGAACAACAGCTCTTGGAGACTAGCTCAAATATTGTCATTATTCTCCTTGTTGTGAACTTGTCTACTCTTGAAAATATTTCTGGTTCTCCAACTTAGCTGTGGTTACATCAGTTCCGTTAGGTAAAAAATACTCCCATAGTAGGAAAGCTGCTTGCAAAAGTGTGTTCTGTAGGTGGTTTCCCACCTTGGTTGGCCCGGTTCAAGGAGCAAGATGGTAGGAGTCCTTTCTTACCAAATGCCTCTCCTGCTGGCTGTCAGGGAAGCCTCTTCTCTGCATCTGCCCACTATGTGCTCATCACTACTGTCACCCTTTTCACACTGTATTGTAATTATTTATGTGGTTACCTTTCCTAGTAGAGACTAAACTCCTTGAGAACAGAGAATGTGTCTTAAATCTATGTGTCTCCAGGAGTACCTGGGTGGCTCAGTCGTTTGAGCATTTGACTTTGGTTCAGGTCATGATCTCATGATTCGTGGGTTCAAGCCCCACGTCGGGCTCTGTGCTGACAGCTCAGAGCCTGGAGTCTGTCTGTCTCTCTCAAAAACCAATAAACATTTTAAAAAAGTTTAAAAAAATCTATGTATCTCCAATCCCTTACACTATTTTTGACACCAAATTTTAGTCAGTGTATCTTTGACTATTTATCTAATTTTCACCAAGTTTTATCTATATCCATAACCTTATTCTGCACTGTGTTAGAAAACATGACTTAGTTGTGACCTTAATTTTTATGAAAATTAACATTCCATTGAATAAACCTAACTCCCTCTTGTTTGACTCTGGAACTGTCTAAATAAAATTCCAAACCATTCTATATTGTTGTAATTCAGGTTTTACTTAGTCAATTATCACATAAAACAGATTTGCACAGTTGACTCTCTTGGAATTGCAGTTCTCAAAATGTGTTTAACCAAACGTTCTTCTTTAGTTTGCCAATGAAGTGATCTAGGGTGTAAAGTGTGTGTGTGTGTGTGTGTGTGTGTGTGTGTGTGTGTGTGTGTGTATTTGGTCTGGACAGAATTATGGTGTGTATAAATTAGTGAACAAACAGTATTATTCCTTTAGAATAACAGAGTTGGGAAAAAATAATGGAGATGCTCACTTACCAAAGGACTATTTATTTATTTACTAGTGGATAAAAAGTAAAACTACAATATATATTGTTCTAGCCTTGGATAAATGTATTAGGGTCCAGTAGGAGGGCACCAGAATTGCCAAAGCTAGGAAAGATACTGTGCATGTGGTTAGCATTAGACACATACCCACTTATTGACCAGACACTGTGTTTTAAACACCATTCTCCACTAAAAGTGACTTTGAACTCCTTGGAAAAATGATTGATTCTAAGGCTAGAGGAGGTAAGTACCAGATGAACCTAAATATCTTCTTGAATCAGAAAGTAGAAAATACTTTTATTTTTCAGAAATAAAGAATACCCTATCAAACAATGATAGAGAAACATCAAAAGGGGATCAAACTGATAAAATCTAGGACAGTTTGGACATCAAAATAAATAAAATAATAATGGATCATACCATAGCATAAAGTAAGAATCTATGAGTCCAGGCTTATGTAAAACTAAACGAATAAATAAATGATGAGAAATAAGATATTCGTATAATGTCAAGCTATCTTCCAAGAAAACACAATTACAAAAGGAAAAAAAAAAAGGAATGGAGAAGCCTTATTGACATCACCTTAACTGAGCATCTAAGTTAAATTACCAGTATTGGGACAAGTTGAACTTATGTGCTACCTGGTAGATATGAATGAGAAAAACACAGCATCACGCCACAGAATTCCTGCCAAAGAAATAAATCTGAATCTTATCAAAAGGAAATCTTACACAAACCTAAATGTAAGAACATTCTGTAAAATAGAGGGTCTTTAATCTTTAAAAGCTTTAAGATCATGAAAAGAGAGACTGAGAAATTGTTTCAGGTGAAGGAGGTTACTAAATGAATATAACATTATCTCTGAACTGAATTCTGTTAGAACTGATTTGTTTAGGAGGATAATTGGTAAAACTTGAATGGGATTTGAGGATTGGATGATGGTAATGTATTTTTCTAGTTATCTATCGCATATGGAATCACTTCCCACCTAATGGTATAAAATTATAATGATTTTATAATGCTTAGATTCTGTATTAACAGGGTTAGGAATTTGGAAAGGGCTCAGTGGAGTTGATTTCTTTCTGCTCCATGATATCAGAGGTTTTAGCTAAAAACATTTCGCTGGCTAGGAGTAGGAATCATCTGAAGGCTTATTTATTCACATGTCTGGTGGTTGATTCTGGCTGTTGGCTCAGAACCCACACCTCCATATTGATGCTTGTGTTTCTTCATAGTATGGTGGCTGAGTTTCAATTGTGTGTTTTCCAGGAGAATCAGACAGAAGTTCTATCATCATTTATGACTTAGCTTTGGAAGTTACAAAGCCAACTCAGATTCAAGAACAGGAAGTAAAGACTTTCCTCTTTCCTCCTTTTTTTAGGCAAAAACTACACATTTGATGGGAGGAATGTGAAACTCACTTTATAAAAAGAACATGTGAAATAAAAGAGAGATTAGGGTTTAGTCATCTTTAGAAAATAAACCCTGTCTCATGTGTAATGATAATGAACTGATTTTGAAAGACCTGTGCTGCAGTTTTATAAGGCAGTCACCTTATACATAGGAAATCATAGTTAAATATTCAGGTACACTACGGTACATTATGGTGGTGGTACATTATGTTGGCAACTTATCCACAAATAGTTCCAGAAAAATATTTAATTGAAATGCTGTATTCTTATAAGTTTTCTATAAGTTTTTAATTGTTTCAAAACAAAAAGTAAAGCAAACATCTAAAAATAGAAAGGGAGATTTCCAGGAGGACCTGATTAAGACTACCTTGTAAAATGGAAATGGAGAGAGCCAGCTGAGGTTATGCCTATAGGAGGGGAGGGTAGATTGCCATTCATAGAGGAATATTAAACTATAATGGCAAGGCTGTAACAATGATGGCAGAAATAGTAAATAGAAGGCTTCCGAGGTTTCATCTACTGAGGAGAATTAACTGTTGTTTGACAGAAATATCATAGTATTCATGAATGGGGGGGAATTAGGTTTTCAGCTCCTACTTTAAGTAGAAAAGAACCTATACTGCCAATAAAGTTGTTTTTTTTTTTCTGCCAGTAAAGTTTTAAATCATTCCTTTTTAACCTATTTTGCAGAAAACAAACTGGCCTTTTAAAGGTAATGTAAATATTGGGGCACCTGGGTGGCTCAGTCAGTTAAACGTCCGACTTTGGCTCAGGTCATGATCTCGCTGTCCGTGAGTTTGAGCCCTGCATTGGGCTCTGTACTGACAGCTCAGAGCCTGGAGCCTGTTTCAGGTTCTGTGTCCCAATCTCCCCCACTCATGCCCAGTCTCTGTCTCTCAAAAGTAAATGAACATTAAAAATGTTTTAAAGAAAAAATTAATTTTAACAGCATATTTTTAATCCTTCATGATCAAAATATTATTCCAATATGCAATAAATAGTAAACATGATTGAAATTTCTTACATTATTTTTTTGGAAGAAGCCTTCAATTCTGAAGTGTATTTTACACTTAGAATATATCTTAATCAGGCTAGCCACCTTACAAAAGTATTCAATAGCCCCATAGGACTAGTGACTGCTTTATTGGGCAGTGCGGCTCTGTATATGTATATATACATAGTACCCAACATATGCTTCTACTGAGTAGAAGTTTGGGGTTATGGTAGAGTGATCTGGAGCCGATAGCTAAGAAAGAATTCTTGAAGACATCTTTGGTGCAAAAAGGTGAGTTTATTAAAGCATGGGGACAGGACCCATGGGCGGGAACAGTGGCGCTGGGGTCATGAAGGGTAACTCATTATATACCCTAAGGCTGGGAGAAGGTCAGGGATAGAGTCAGTCTCTAAGGAATTTTGGAAGCAAGTTTTTCAGGATCTTGAGGGGCTAACTGTTGCTAGGGAAACACCATTGATTACCATTTAGCAAAACCTTAGTCATTAGGCCTTTTCAGATGCATGTCAGGGGCCATAAGCTTGGAGTATGATTGCTAACATATGTCTTTGGGCAGTTGAGATAAAAGAAGTTTCCAAAAGAATTTGTGTATATTAAAGTAGACTTGTAGGTTTCGGGGTGGGGGTGTGGGGCGAGCTCAGGATAATGATTCTCTTTTGCTCCTAGCAAAGTGTCATCATGGAGGCAGCTGAGCTCCTAAAAGGGAGGTCCTTCTGCCAGTTTCAAGGACTTGTCAATGGGCTATAGGCAGTAAGGGAATTTAATTTTTCATTTGCCTTAGTTTCCCACATCACCATGGCAAGCACTTAAACCCCTTTCCTTTGTTCTTGGGTAGCCAAGAGTGCTGAGGAATATCACACATTATTCCACCTGGACAGGGGCCGTTAGCCCGTATTTTGCCCTCAGCTTGCTCTACGCTCCCTCAACACTGAGTATGAATTCAATATTTGTCAGTAAACCCTTGTGTTATATTTAAAGTCCTGGATTGAAAAATTCTATTCCGGTAGTATTATATATAAATATCTGAAATGTTTGAAGCCTTGCTACTCAATCCAGTAAATACTCAGGTGTCCAGGGAGTCTTAGTAGTATTCTTATGCAAATACCTTCTCTAAGACTTATTCACGGTGGGCATAGTAAGCATTTATTCCAAAAAGCTAATTAAAAACTTATTTTATATCCTAGCATAGATAATATGAAATATTCACTTCTCAAAAGGGAAGATCAAAACTGAAGAGATTTTGTTCAAGTGTGAGATATTCCCTGACTGGGAGGACATTGTATATCTTCTAAGTGAGAGGAGATGTGAGATTTCTAAGGGTTGTAGTAGAGGGAGTTTCAATACTGGTAACCAAGCAATGACTTCTTAAAAAGTTTACTTCTGCACATTTGCCATTTATCAGCTAAATGTACCTCCTAAGCTTTATCTGAATGTTACTAGGATCCAGGAAAACATCAATCTTTACTAAAATATTTAACCAAGAAATCTGATTTAGTAGCAAATGGAGGGCGGGGAGATCAATAGTGTCTATTTACATAAGTACTAAGATTTGGGTTTAAACAGAGGCAAGAGTTAGAATGTATTTACTATGAACAGAATTAAGTGCTTTATATGCATTTGTTTATTTAACCTTAAAAAGGTTATTGTCCTTAAAACAATAACTCCTAAAAGATAGTATAACCATTCACCACCAGTATTTCTTATGGAAATTGGAGGTACAAAGAAGTTAAGGTAGTTTCCCAGGTCATATAGCTAAGAGGAGATATAGTCAGGATTCAAACTGAGGTTAACCTGAATCTAGAATCAGGGACCCTAACATCTACACTACCTGTCAAAAAATATGAATGTGTTTCTTCCATGAAGCCATCTGCTTATTCAGTTATTTCTGATGTACATATTCTTTGAGATTTACCATACTAAAGACTCTTTGATCCAGTAGTTGAATTTGACTTCATATGAATAAAATTTAAGTTTATTTTGGAGCTTAGAACAATTGAAATTATATACCTCTACTAAGTGTTAGACGAAATATCCTTTTAATGGTACCTAGTAGCCCTCATCTCCAATGGCCTCAGTAATCTTCCAAGAGTTTTTTCTGTGTGACCACTTTGGATTCTATATGCTCTTCCTCTCTGTGTGACTAACACTTTATTTTTCCCAACTTTGAAGCCAAATGAAATTTAGTACTTCAATTCCCCTCTGTGACTTCTAACTGATTTCTTCTGTTCTGAGCCAGTGGAGAATAACAACAGGCAGTAGAATTTCTCTATGTCCCAAACTACCCTCACTTATTCTGCTGGCTGTATCAGAGACTCTGTAGCTGGCATTTCACTATGCCACTAGAAATTTAACAGTAAACAGAGCAATATCCACCCATCAATTCATGCACACACACCTCGTCACTCATCCAGGACTCATAGGGGTAATGAAGTGTTTCTCTGGCATCTTAGCAGTAGACCCTCATTTATTACAGAACAATGAAACTGACAGTGCTGCCAAAAGATCATTCTGTTTTGAAGACTTGCCTGACTGGTGTCAATCTTGTTACTGTTTTATTTTACTTTATTTTATTTATTTTTTTGTTTTCTTTTTCCTTCATTTCCTCTTGTATTTTTTCTGTTTTCTTTTCTTTTCTTTTCTTTTCAACTTATAGCCATTCCCAAGTTTGAAAATCCATGGACTCTCTAAATGCTATATTGGAAAAAGCAAGTGTTTACTGACTATATGACTCAAGGCAATAGGGAGACACATTTTTACTTATAACTTTCTTAAATAGCCTCTTTCTAGTTAGATTTAGTTGGGACCAGATAGGTTTCTTTTCTTAACTGGTAAAGGATGCAAGGTCTACTTTTCTTGATGCATTTATACCAAGCTAACACAAAAATTAACACATGAAAAAGATAATTTTATTTTGGTGCAAAAATGAGTGCTGGGAGGTTGATCTCTCTAGCTGATAAAATAAGTCAAATGAATCAGTAGTCTATCTGAATGTTGTGTTTTCATGAGAAACAAGTCAGTTGTGCATTGGGATGAATAAGCTTAAGTAAAGCATTGTATTTTGCTCTTTAGAAGGCTCCCTACCTCCTGTGGTCCACTTAACAGTAGGAATAAAAACACTGAAATATGATTTTTCCAAACTACTTCAGTTTCCATCTTTTGTTGTTTCCACTTGTAAAGCAGGCACTGGTAGTCTTGACATGCAGTGGGGAAATGGTTACTTAAAATTATCACCTGTAGACCTGTATTCAAGCAGGTAGGAAGAGAAAGGAGAAAGAATGAATGACAAGTAATTGCTGCTATGGAACTTTTTAGTGAAAATAAGTAGTAAAATTGAGTTGGTTGTTAGCTTATAAATACAATGGGGAACTTGTAGAACTAAAATGATGAGCTCAGGGTCATGAATCCTCAACTCAGGTTCAAGGGATTAGAAAAGCTCCAAGACTGCCCTATAAGAAACTCTTATTTCTTATAGACACATGGTTGAGATTTCTGAAAACTGAAGTCTGTCCCTATAGGTAGTGGAATTACAATGCAACTTGAATTACTCTGCATAGAGGATCTCTTATATTAGATATAGGGCATTGACTGGGAAAGACTTAGTTTCTGAAATTCGAATGGGAACATGTAAGCAGATTTTCATGAAACTGAGGACTTCCGTCCCTTAAGTTCTACTGAGCCTCATTTGATAGTAAAAGCAGACATTCCCTCTATTTCAGGAAGTTAGTCTTCCCTTGCCCGAATATCTCATAATGTCTTTTAATAAGGGATTGTTGATCCTTCTCAGAAGATAGCTTGTAGATGTATAACTATACTGAAGTCCCAGTTGTCCCCAGAAGATGAACTGCAAAGTATGAACAATTGGTACTGTGACATACATCAAGTTAATTGCATTATTTTCCCAATTTATATAGACAGAAGTCTGGGGAGAAATATGTGAGAATGGATCCTAGGAGTGTTGGGTTCAGTTGGAATGAGTATAATATTTGATTGGGCTGAATCTATTGATGTAAGAATCTCATTTGAATTATTAGCTCAGATAGAAAGAAATGGCTCTAACAGTTTTATGTTGACTGGCATTTGTACCCAAATGTGGCCTACACTAGAGGAAATTAAAATGCCAGAGCTTTCTGGCTTTACTATAGGGGAAGTTTTCCAAAGGTTTAGAGAGATTGGAATATTAGATATGATTTATGCAGTAAAAGTTACCTGCTGTTCCCTCAGTATATCCCCCCGAAGAGTTCAGAAGATATTCCTTCATAAGGAGAGCTTTGAAGAGCTATGTTCTAGCTCTTTATTCTTGAAGAGCTGTTTTTATTTCCTGTAGCCTGGAAGTGAAAATAAGAAATGCTGCTTTCAAACCAAGGTCCCTTAATGCAGTAACTATGAAGAGATCCCAAAGTGGCTGTAGCCAAATAGAAGCTGTAAGTTATCAAAGACACATAGATGCTGTTAATTGAAAGGGAAGCAGAGACAAAGGAGCAATCTAATAGTCTTATCTGAAGAGATATTTGTCATTGACTAATGAACCATGTTTCCATAGATGGACAGACTACTAAAGATTTCATTGATTTGTATGATTTGAAAAGCTTTAGGTCTGGTGAACAGAAACCTGACTTGAATCACTATGATACAGAATTTTGATTCCTCAACCAATTCCTTGATTATGCCATTTCATGGGTACAGAAGCATTTAAATAAAATGGAAACTTGGGTCCTTAGAGGAAAGACCATGCTATAGAGCCAAAACTTTATTACCTTCTTCCTAGTCCTCTCCTATGTCACCTAAGCCATTTCTCACAGTCTTTTCTTTGAGTAGAGAAATTATCATAATTTAGGGTGATTGTCAACATAAGTTTGAACTGACACTGATACCTGAAAATCTAAAATTTCACGGTTGTCCATCAACCATAGTGTGGATTTACGTAGGTCACAATTAAGAGAGTTTTGACTTAGGTCCACTGCTACTTTGCCTTCTATCTCTCAACTTATACTATGGCCTCTTGGGGAGCTCCATATTATCAGTTGATTGATGAAGAAAACATTCAGTCTTGGTTCATAGATGTTGGACAATAGGTACTAGACAAAAATAGAGGTCTGCAGTCTTGATGCCCAACTGCAAGATGGCCTTGAAGACAATTGTAATGCCAAATCCTTCCATGATACAAAACTTAAAGCAATGTGCTTTATCATTTTTTCCTGAAAGAAGACATGGCCAGAGTTAGAGATCAACAGATATTCATGAGCAGTGGCTAGTGGTTTGACTGGATTGTCACAAATTATAAGGAAGATAATTGAAAATTGGTGCGGTGGATGACTGGGGAATATGAATTTGGATAGACTTATCCTAGTGATAAAAGAGTATGAGGTTGTTTGTGTTGCTTGTGAACGCTCACCAAAAATAAATGTCTTAGGGGAAGAGGATTTTAATAAGTAGGTGCACAAGCATACCCATTCTGTGGATACCAGTCAGCCTCTTACTTTAGCCAACCTGGTCTTTCCCCAATGAGTTAATGAATAAAGTGGTCATGGCATCAGGGATACAGCTTAAGTATGGGATCAGCACCATGGTCTTCCACTTGCTGAAGCCAGTCTGACTATACCTATTGCTAAGTGGCCAACTTGCTAAAAGAAGACGCCAATAATGAGAGCCCATTGTGGCTTCATTCCCTACAAAAACTAGCCAAGCATTATATGTCATGTTGGGCATGGACACTGAACTACTTTTGTCATGGAAGGAGCAAGGGGCTTTTTGTTTTGTTTTGTTTTGTTTTGTTTTTCTCACTTGAATAGATACTTACTCAGGATCTGGATTTTCTTCCTTGCCCACGATGATTTTTCCAAGTTCATGGACTTACAGAAGCCCAATTTGTGGTCATCAGAGTTTTACAGTAGTTGAAGGGCAGTAATATGACCATGTCCATGGAATTCACTTCTACCCTTTTTTTAACTCATCATCTCGAAATAGCTTGCCTGATAGAACAGTGAACTGACCTATTGAGGTATAAGTAATGATGATACACTGTGGCAATGTTGTCCGAGATAGAATATATGTTTTAAATAAGTGACTAATTTATGATGATTTTTTTTCTCCACATAGCCAGAATTCACCAGTCCAGGAAGTAACTTTCTTTGTTACTCTTACCCCTTGTGAAAATCTTTTCTTCCCATCCCTGATACTCTGGACTTTACTGCCTTAAAGGCTCTAGTTTCAAGGAGAAATCATTCCATTAGGGGATAAACCAATAGTTTCATTAAACTCTGAGTTGAAACCTCAAAAAAGCTGCTTATTTTTTGTCTTAATGCTAGAGAATGATCAGACAAGGAACATCAGTACTGGGGTAGTTTCTCCTGACTACCAAGGGATATTGTATGGCTACTGTACAATATGGGTGAGAAGGGACATGTCTGGAATGCAGGAGATTGCCCAAGATGCTTCTTAGAATTCCCACATCTTCTGATTAAAGTAATAGAAGACTACTATAATCTAATCTTACAGAACTTCTCATGACCCAGATCCTTCAGAAATGAAGGTTTGGTACAACCCACCATGCAAGAAAACGTGACTAGTCAAGGCAATATGGAATGGCTAGTGGAAGAACTTTGGTCATGACCAGTTGCAGAAACACGCCCTGCAGTAGTTGAGTATTTCTTCCTCAGTGTGATACTATGTCTGTATGTATTTTAATTAGATTTTTCTTCCTTTCTCCCATCTCCTTATCATGTAACATAAGTTGTGTTGATAGTGTTTTTCTTGTAATCTCATGTTTAAGTTATAAGATACCTAAGGGTATGATTCATCTAGAACAACTTTCTTGTGGAAACAAATTAACTTTTGCAGACATTGTTAGCATACTTTCAGTTGTGGAAGGAGTGCTTTCACCCTGTTAGGCAAAACGATGGCTTGTTCTTGTCTTATTTGGAAATTGTTTGATTAAAAGAATGTGTGGATGCAAATTTGCCAAGGAGAGGACTTGAGTGAATTCATACTATATTAATTTTGCTAATCTGGGACTGTGTTACCCCAAATTTCCCTTCACTCTGTGGTTCTGCATTAGTATTGGCATAAGAAGCATTCAAAACCTATTTGGAAGGCAAAGAGAAGTAACAGCTGTATCTTTTCATATTCTGAAGACCTATGTTGGGAGCCACAGTAGCTCTGATATGCTGTCACTGATTCAGTAGCTCATCTTGTTGGTGTAAGGAAGCACTTGATCTTCGGTTCCTGCCAAATCTCCTTGAACTTTTCTGAGTCCTAGGCAAAGCACATGTGTAGATCTGTGGTGAGGGGCAGCATCTTTCTAACAGGTCACATATTTCATCAAAGTTGGAGGTAGTCCAAGACAGGTGTGCATTCTCTTTCATTCTTTTGGGTTCCATTTTTCCCTTATTCTTTTTTGCATCCAACTTTTATTTTTTTGTTACTGTCTGGCTAAGCTATAGTGATTTAGGCTTAACACTAGACACAGAGATATTAGCCTGCAGAAGTTTTTCCACCAACTCCTATAGTTGCTTACAATCTAACTCTATACTAAATCACTTATGTTACACCACTCATCTTGGTTCTACTTTTCTTTGTACCCTGGTACAAGTGTTTAGGTAAATGCAGTGAATTCTGTAGACGTAACCCCATCTATAGTCCTAACCCTAATGAAGTGTTTATTCAACATGCTGAAAGTTTAAAAGTGACTGGGATAGCCATAGACCCATTTAAAACAATATCACATCCTCTAACAAAATAGTAAGAGGGAAAACAAAATCAGCATTGGTTTATCATAATCTATTTAGAAACTAATAATGCAGCAAAGAGGAAAAGTTAAGAGTCAAGAGCAAAAACAAAGGTTAGACAGTGGAAATTGCTAAATTTTGACTCTATCCTCTGAATGGCAGTAACTTTTCATCTTTATTCCTTTTTATTTTCTTCAGCCAACCACTGTGCATCACTTTTTTTTTTTTTTAGAGCAAAGGTAAAAAAAAAAAAAAAAGACATTTAAGTGATAATTCCCCCTACATAAATCGTCTTCTGAGACCAGCACCTCCAAGCAGGGATTTTACTCTTCAAAATGATACTCATGTAACAGAGACTGTGAATACCTGGCAGGCTTTGTTTAGATCAACTTACTTAAAAAAAAAGAGAGAGAGAGAGAGAAAGTCCCCCAATGCATACAAAGTGCTGCAACTACTGTTGATAAAGATCTTTCTGATTTTGTTCTAGCAGTACCTCTATTTGTTTAGAGACACTGAAATTACCTTTCCCTTTCCCAGTGATATTGATGTGTCATCGCTCATTTCAGGGGTAAGCTTGACACTGTGTCTTCATCTGTGGATTTTTTTGGTTAATCCCATCTTTATCTTTCTGCTCTTCATTCTCCTTTATTGGGTTTTTTACTGTAAGTTTCTAATAATGCTAAAGAGGATTTTATTCTTTTCTTTGTTTTAAATTACTTGACATTTTGTACTCTGATGCACAAAATTTGTATCATCGTTTGAACCGCAAGGCTTTATGAATCAGGTCAGAAAAATTAAGCACATGGAAGGTGAAAATAATCTGAGAAAAATTCCATTTTTAAAATAATATCTACACACATTTGTCTCTGCCAGGAGTATTACATTTAATGATCTAGGATCGGGATATAACGATGCACTCTCACCTCCATTAAGTTTAAAGTAAAATGTGTGTGTGTTTATAGTTTTTTTCAAGCAGTTTTGTTATATTTTTATATTCGAGTAGTGTTACATTATTTTAAAAAAATAATGTTTATTTATTTATTTTGAGAGAAAGAGCGAGTGCACACAGGAGGGACAGAGGGAGAGAGAGAATCCCAAGCAGTCTCCGTGCTGTCAGTGCAGGGCCCAATGTGGGGCTCGATCCCATGAACCACGAGATCATGACCTGAGCCACAGTCAGATGCTTAACTGACTGAGCCACCCAGGCACCCCATCAAGCAGTTTTATATTATTTATATTCAAGAAATTTTACATTATTTTTAAATGGGATGTTTTCCTCTTTGCAAATAGGTTTTTTTTTCCTTAAAATGTATCCTTTGTGATATGTTCTAAATGTTTTGCCATCAGGTTTTAATGTCATTTCATCTTCCTTTTTAGCTGAAAACACAGTAATACTCCCCTTTTTGTTCATATCTGGTCAAGATCCATAGTGGAAAACAACATTCCCATGCCCAACCCCCACATTCAGCACTGACACCAGGGAATATTCCTGCTGCTTTGACCACACCAAGCAGCATTTGGAGAGGTGTCACCTATTCCCAATTTGAATTCTGGGTTTTGTTGTCCTATTCTACCTTTTTTAGATTAATAGATGTTTTGTGGTATTTTATGTTCCAAGAAGCAACACTGCAAAGATTGATCTATAGGTGTGTAATGCTCAGTGAAAAGCTGACACAGGACTCAAGGTATAATAACTTTTATGATTAGGAATATGATATGCTGCCATGCAGAGTTTCTTCAATTCACACTTCCATTTCCTTATTGCCTTGATGCTTAGATTTGGCACAGGTAAAATGAGAGTGAGACCACAGATGAAAGGCTTTCATGAGGAAAGAAGGAAATCTTATTGATGAGCTGTTTCAATCACTTCTTTTGATAGATGAAAAAACTAAGACCAGTGGAAGTGAAGTGATTGGCAAAATCTCAGAAAAAAAGAATGGCAACTAAAAAGCTCATATGGAAAATAAAGCCACAGAGCAGGTAGGGTAATCTCAGGACTGTGGTCTGGCAGACTGCATAGAATGCGCATGAAATGTTTGCAGCCACAGACATGCTCATGGTGACCCTGAAAGAGCTTCTACCCACACGGGTGCTTTAGCCTCCCTTGTTCTCCTTTCCTGGCACTGTACCATGGAGAGGAAGGTTAGTTCTTTGGGTGATATTGTCAGAAATATACTACATGAAGGCCTGAGGGTAAGTATGATCTGGCAGTCCTGTAAGCTCAGATATTGTCTAAAATAGGAGATTGCAGCCATTTCAACCCTTCACACACACAACCAACTCCCCCCACCCCCTCCACAACTTCTCACCCTGCCAGTCCCTGCTCAGTTAGCTTAAATTCACCTTTGGTCAGTCAGTTCTGTTTAACACAGCATATGCTTTCCTAAAATTCATTTGTTATACAAAATCGCAAAATAAAAACGAGAGTTTATAAAGCAAAAACGAGGTTAAGAGCACAGCTATCGAGACACATAAGGAAATGTGATGGAAACCTACTAAAAATAGCAGACCATTTTACACATGTTAGGTGGTTAAGAATACATAAAAACTGGAATAAATATGATTCTTTCCTCTAAAGAAGGCCTGATATTTACTTCTGGAAGTGGTCTTGGGGCACTTTTATGGGTTGCTCTTGTCAGAGAGCTGGGTCAGGGTTGTCAAGGTTGCTCTTGGGGCACTTTTATGAAATGGTAAAGGAAAGTTATTAGAAACTAAACAGAAAAATTTAACTCCAAATATGGTTGGATGTGGTACATACCATACACAGGTGACTCACATTATCTGGTAAATATTTGAGGGGTGTGTGTGTGTGCGCACGTATGTTTGTGTACATGTGCATGCATGTGCATTTTGCATATTGCTACATGACACAAGTCAGCTGGGTGCAGTTTTCTTCATTCACCTAATGTTCCTAGGGGACAGAAGTACACATGAGCAAGTGAAAAATTTGCATTATGGTCAATTTTTTCCCTAAAATATCAACTATGTTGGAACCAATATGTATTTTAAAAATAAGCATAACAGAACTGACCATAATTTAAAAGTCTTCAGCAGTTGCTATGTATAGTGTGCAAGAGTTACAAATTTGGCCCCAAGGGGTGTGAACTACATTGGGGAGACATTTACTAAAACCTCAATTTAAGTATGATGAGATTTAATTAAAAGAGAATACAGAGCACAATGGGAATACCTGCAGGAGTACCTTGCCTGGTCTGGGATTGAGATGGCCACTGTGGGCCGTGAAACTTAAGCTAAGACTTTAAGTATTATGTGGGAGTTAGGGAAATGAATTGGCAGAGAGAGTGTTATTGGCAGAAAGAAGATCCAAGTTTCAGAGCCTGGAGGCAAGATAATACAGCATGTCTAAAGAACAGGTAAAAGTTTAGTTAAGTCTGCAGCATAATTTGTAAGGGAGAGCTTGCCAAGAAATGAGGCTGGTAACTAGGACTGTGATAAAATAAATATTGCATATCAGCATCCATGAAAAGGAGTAAACTTTGTTCAAAATTCAGTGGATACCTTTGAAGGCTGTAAACAAATAAAAAAACATTTAAATACATTAAACTATTTTAAAGCTTATTCTTATAATAGTATGGAGGACACTTTGGGTTACAGCAAGATGAGAGGCAGGTGTGGTAGAGTTCACCAGCTAATAGCCAGAAAACGAGTCCTCTTCCTTCTCAGCACAAAGCCACATCATATTCCTCAGCCTTCTTTGTCTTGGTTGAGAGAAATAACCAAATTCTTGCTGACAGAATATAAGTGGAAGCTATGTGAACAGTCTCTGGAGTAAGGCTATTAAAGAGCCTCCAAATCCTTTCTTTTTCCTCCTGCTACATGGATGTAGATACCATTATGGAGTCACAAGGTAGAAGTCTCTGCATTTTTCATGAAAAATAGCTGTGTGCAAACCAGAAACACTCAACTTGGACTATTATATGAGAAATATAATACTCTTATTGTGCTTGAGCCATTGTATTTTAGGGCATAAGGAGAGGAGAGCCACCTCACCTTATTTATTTATTTATTTATTTATTTATTTATTTATTTATTTGCTTGCTTGCTTGCTTGCTTGCTTGCTTGCTTGCTTGCTTGCAGCTAGGCATATCCTAGCCATATAGGCAGAGATTAGTTACAGTATTCCAAATGTGAGATGAGGGATAGATGGTAGTAGTGTGAGTTGAGATGCAGAGATATGGATGAATTCAAGAAATATTTAGAAGTCAAGAAATATTTCAAATATTTCTAAATATTTGAAGTGCCATTGAAGATGGCACAATATTACTTCATGATTGATAGGAATAAAAGAGATTAAGTAAGAGAAGAAATCAAGGATATAGTGTGATGGGGTTTCCATACAGGCTTCAAGAGACCACACATATCATCCTCCAACTGAAAGATTAGATTAATATATCTGTTCACTTTCCCTGAACAAATTGGATCAGGAAAATTCTGTATCTTCTTAATCCTCTATTTTACATTTGGGGATTATGTCATAGTTCCAGAAAATTTTACACTAATAGTTTTTTTTGTGTGTGATTTCATTTACAGATTAGTTTTAAAACTGACATACTTAAAAAGACACTTCTTCATCCTAAACTTAAAACAATGTCAGTTCCAAAGTATTCCTGAATATTATATTTATACCCACTTTATAGCATTCTGAAAATCTCATTTATCCTGTGCTTTCAGTTTTTCTGTCTTTTAATTTCTCTGAAGACCAATCTGAAATGTGCTAATAGAACAGACTCTGTATATCCTGCCCAGCCTTTGCTCCTATGGTATTTCTGTATGCTCTCTATTCTCTAAAGAATTCACACTGGAATTCTTTTCATTACTTACAGGGTACTGTACTACAGCTAGCATCATAGCCTATACACATGCTATTTCCTTTGCCAGGAATATACTTTCCTTTAAATCCCTTCACTTGATTTACTCCGACTTAGAATTCATATTATAACTCAAATGCATTTCCTCATGGAAGCCTTACTTGACATGCCATGTTAAATAAAGTTGACCATTAAATGCTCTTATAGCTCCCTGCACATTAAAAAAAAAAAAAAAAGCTTATTGTTATTTGTAATTACTTCTGTTTCTAAGCTCCCTGAGGTCAGAGACGGTGGATTTTGCTTAACATTACCTTTCTGGCATCTGGCACAGTTAAAATACTCGTTGCAGATACCGAAGGCAGTCTGACACCTATTTCCCACATTCCTTACTAGCACAGCCCAGTTTGGTTCAGGTGTGCACTGCATCCACATACAATGGGAATTAGGTTCCTTACTTCAGCTACTAGGGTACTTCTTCATTGATCAGGTCAATAATTGCTATCCAATTCCCCTTGTATGTGACTGGCTTGGGCTTTACATGTGACACGTTCTATCCAGTTCAGTGAGACTTGAAATCTATGTGGGGACTTCAAGGAAAATTTTCCTTGCTGTTAAAACCTGATACATGAGAAGAAACAGTACCTCTTCTGAATCCTTGAGTTCATCAGGGGAATTAAGCAGAGATGGCAAGGGGGAGATGGAATGAATCCTGGTACTTAACATTGGTAGAGCCACCAAATTAATCCATTTTGAAGATACATTACATTAAAAATCTTATTTGACATAGAAAATATTTAAATCCAAAAAAGATATTTTGGTTCCTTATAGGAATATATCCTAACATATATTTATGTACTTAAATACTTATTGAATAAATGAATATGTATATATATGTGTGTGTGTATATATATATATATATATATATATATATATATATACACACACACCATACACACACACACACACACACACACACACACACACACACACACTTAGAGCCTAATGGACAATACATATAGTACATGGGCATGTTTCCAAGATTTTTGGCAATGATATTTCTTCAGTCTTAAATATTTTTCTTATCCCCACTTGACCAACTCCAGTCTTTAACAACTCAGCACAGGTCCTTATCTCCAGGATGTCCTTTCTCTCATATTGTTAGGTCAGCAGTCCCTTTTTATACTCTAACACCAACCCAGACTTCTACCACAGCCTACTTTTACATTTTTATTATATCTTTACTTGTGCCTCCTCCCACATTCAACCAAAGATCTCTGTGAGGAAGGCAATTACAATAACCAAGCTGAGCCTGGTATTTAGTAAATACTGAATATATAATTGCTCTTTAGAGGGAAGCAGTTGCATAAACTGAAATAATTTTGGAAAGCTTTGGAGAGTAAGTGGGAAATGAGTTGAGTCATGACAGACAGCTAGATCTTTATAATGTGTGGAGAGGGGAAGAGTATTACTATAGAAGATCATAAAGTGGCAGAAAACAGACTTTTTTTTCCCTTAGGAAATTGGTGAGTGCAACATTAGACTATGTATTGGTAAGGGATACTATGAGGAAAGATTGATACAGCAAATCTTATTGGGTCAATATCAGAATGTCAGTCAAGGGACTGTAGAATTTATTTTGCAGTGGTAGTCATGCCATATTGAGAACACTCATGTGATACTACTCCATAAAAACAGTTGGTGATATATCTGAAAAACAGGTAAAAAGACAATTGCAAGAGTCAGTGATACATGGGAAATAAGGCTCTGAAAATAGGTGGTGGCATTAGATATGAAAGAAAGTATCTTGGAAATAAATAATAAAATGTATATATTGTTACGTGGGTGAGTTTTGGAAACTGACTTTATCCAAGAGTTTAAATTACAATGAGGTGGAAAGATCACAGTTTTTTCATCGTAAAGTCTATTTTGACATATTTTGCTAAGGCAATAAAAGATATTGACAATTCTATCAGTGACCACTTGAGCATCCACAGGATACACATCATCTGTTTTTGTCATCAGATATTTTTATTGAATTTCCACCAACTGTATAGCTTAACAGTGACTAATTTGATGGAAGCAGTTTGGGAATTTTTACCTAATAATTAAATAATAATTAATAATTATATAACATATAAAGCAGTGGAAAAACCACTGTTCTGTATTTTACATTATTATGTTTGGATTTGGAAATGAAGGGAATAAGAGGTGATGGATTGTCTCAAACATGAAATTCAGTGTCATAAAGTCTGGAGGAAGAGGCCACTTACTCAAATGTGCAGGTATCAATACAAAGATACAAAGATCATGAAGGATCATGCGAACATGAAACTACCAAAGGAAACTAATAAAGTTCCAATAACTGATTCTAAATAAATGCACATGTATGACCTGTCTGATAAAGGGTTCATAATAATTTTAAAGAAATTCAGTGAACTACATTGAACACACAGACAACTAAACAAAACTAGAAAAATAAGGTTAAAAAAAAGAGAAGTTTAACAACAAGATCCCAGGAACCATAAAAAAAATCAAAACAGATATCCTAGAGCTGAAGAATACAATGACTAAACTGAAGAATTCAAAAGAGAGATTCAACAGGAGATGAGAGTCAATAAACTCAAATACAGATCGTTTGAAGTAGCCAGAAAACAATAAATTAAATGGCAATAATAAGTCCTCACCTATTCTAATTTCTTCTAAAGTAAATAGATTAACTTATCCAATCAAAAAATGTAAAAAGCCAAATGGATTTTAAAAAGATCCAATGATATGCTTCCCACAAGAGGTTTACTTTAGCTTTACGGATACACATAGGTTGAGAGAAAAGGATGGGAAGAGATATTCCAAGCAAATAGAAAACTAAGCAAAAGCAAAAGTAAGCAGAAGTACTATAGTTACCTCAGAAAAAAAAGGAAAAAACAGAATTTAAGCTAAAAATGGTCACAAGACAGAGAATAACATTTCTTAATGATAAAAGGACTCATTTCATCAAGAATATATCATAATTATAAATATTTATGCACCCAACTTTGGAGCATCTAAGTATATTAAGCAAATACTAATAGAACCAAAAGGAGAAATAAATAGCAACACAGTAATAATTGGGAACTTTAGTACCCCACTCTCAATAATGGGTAGATCAGACAGATAGAAAATCACTAAAGAATCAGTGATTAGAACAATACTATAGACCAAGTGGACCTAAGAGACCTGTACAAAACTTTCCATCCTACAGCAATAGGATACACATTTTTTCTTTTTCTTTTTCTTTTTTTTTTTCATGTTTATTTTTGAGAGAGAGAGAGAGAGAGAGCACGAGCAAGGGAGAGGTAGAGATGGAGAGAGACACAGAATCCAAAGCAGGATCCAGGCTCTGAGCTGTCAGCACAGAACTCAATGCCTAGAACCCATGAAACCACTGCAAGATCATGACCTGAGCTGAAGTCAGACACTTACCTGACTGACCACCCAGGGGCTCTGGATACACATTTTTCTTAAGTGTACATGGAACATTTTCTAGATTATTTGTAAGGTCACAAAATAAGTCTCAACAAATTCAGTAAGATGGAAATTATATTAAGTATCTTCTCTAGTCACAATGATATGAAACTAAAATCAGTAACAGAATGAAAACAGTTCATAAAAACTGGAAATTAAAAAACATGCTCCTTAAAAACAAAAATCAACAGAAGAAATAAAAAGGTAAATTAAAAAAAGTCTTGAGGGGCGCCTGAGTGGCTCAGGTCATGATCTCACGGTTTGTGGGTTCCAGCCCTATGTCAGGCTCTGTGCTGACAGCTCAGAGCCTGGAGCCTGCTTCAGATTCTATATCTCCCTCTCTCTCTGCCCCTTCCCCACTCGGGTTCTGTCTCTCTCTGTCTCTCAAAACTAAATAAATGTTAAAAAAAATTAAAAATCTTGAGATAAACAAAATGGAAACACAGCATATCAAAACTTACAGGACGCAACAAAAGCAGTTCACAGAGGGAAGTTTATAGCTATAAATGCTTATGTCAAGGGAAAAAAATCTCAAACAACCTAACATACCTCAAGAACTAGAAAAAATAAGGGCAAACTAAGTCCACAATTAAAATAAATGAAATAACAAAGATAAAAGCAGAAATAAATGAGAGAATGGGAAAAAATAGTAAAGTTTTGTTAACTAAGAGTGGGTTCTTTGAAAAGATACAATTGACAACCTTTAGCTAGACTCTCCAAGAAAAAAAGAGGACTTAATAAAATTACAATAAAAGAGATGACCTTGCAACTGATATATCAGAAAGAGTCATTAGAGACTACCATGTACAGTTACACACCAACGTATTGAAAAACCTAGAAAAATAGATAAATCTCTAAGAACATAAAGCTACTGAGACCAAATCATAAAGAAACTGAAAATTTGAACAGTCAATAACAAGTTAAGACATTGAAACAGTAATCAAAAACCAAAGAAACATCCAGGACCAAATAGTTTCACTGGTGAATTATACCAAACATTTAAAGACAAACTAATTCCAGTCCTTTTTAAAATTGCAAAAAATGGAGTGGCACCTGGGTGGCTCAGTTGGTTAGTGTCCGACTTTGGCTCAGGTCATGATCTCATGGTTTGTGGGTTTGAGCCCCTAGTTGGGCTCTGTGCTGACAGCTCAAAGCCTGGAGCCCACTTTGGATTCTGTGTCTCCTTCTCTCTCTGCCCCTCCCCTGCTGGTTCTCTCTCTCTCTCTCTCTCTCTCTCTCTCTCTCTCCCCCCTCTCTCTCTCAAAAATAAATAAAAACATAGAAAATATTTTTAAAAAATAAAAATAAAAAATTGCAAAAAATGGGAAAGGAGGAACCACTTCCAATCATTTTATGAGGCTAACATTATCCTGATACCAAAGCAAGATGAGGACATAAGAAAAGAAAACTAAAGGCTAACATCAGTGGTTAATATAGATGCAAAATTCTCAGCAAAATACTAGTAAACTGAGTTCAATGGCATATTGAAAGTATAGTACACTATGATCAAGTGGGATTCAACTGTGGGGTGCAAAGAAATTATTAAAATATGCAAATCAATAAATGTGATACATCACATTAGAATGAAAGATACAAATTATACGATCATTTCAATAGTTTTACAGAAATTGACAAAATTTAACATCCTTTCATTTTAAAAACTGTCAACAAATTGGGTATGGAAGGAGAATGCTGCAGCAAAACAACGGTCAGATGTGACAATCTAACACCATAATCAGTTGTGTATAACCTCACACAGCTAACATCATACTCAGTGGTGAAAGTTTGAAAGCTTTCTCTCTAAGATCAGTAAAAAACAAAACAAAACAAAACAAAACAAAAACAAAAAAACAAAACAAAAAAAACCCAGGGTGACTTCACTGATCAATCCTATTCAACATATTACTGGAAGTCCTAGCCAGAGCAATCAGGCAAGAAAAAGAAAAAAAAAAAGTCATCCAAATTGGAAAGGAAGAAGTAAAATTGTCTCTGTCTGTAGATGACATGATTTTCTATGTAGAAAATTCTAAACTGTACCAGAGACACCTAGAACTAATAAATGAATTCAGTAAGCTTTCAGGATACAAAATCAACATACAAAAGTCAGTTGTATTTTTGTGCACTAACAACAAATTATATGAAAAAAATAAATAAAAGGAAAGAATCAAATTTATAATAGCATCAAAAACAATACAAAACTTAGGAATACATTTAACTATGGAGATGAAAAATATACACTGAAAACTATAAGATACTGGTGCAAGAAATTGGCCCAAATGGAATGATAGCCCATGTTCATGGATCAGAAGAATTAATGTTGTTAAAATGTCAATATTATTTAAAGCCATCTATGTACTTAATGCAACCTCCATCAAATTTCCAGTGGCATGTTTTACCAAAATAGAAAAAAAAAAGTCCTAAAATTCATGTGGAAATATAAAAGACCCTAAATACCCAAAGATCAAAGCTGGAGGCATCACACTTCCTGATTTCAAACTAGCACAAAAGTATTATAATCAAAACAGTATGGTACTGGCCTAAAAACAGACACATAGACCAATAGATCAGAATTGAGAGCCCAGAAATAAAGTCCTGCGTATATAGTCAACTGATATTTGACAGGAGAGCCAAGAACATTCAATGGGGAAAAGACAGTCTCTTTAGTAAATGGTGTTGAGAAAACTGGATATATCCACATAAAAAAGAATTAACTGGATCCCTTTCTAATACCACTCACAAAAATTAGCTTGAAATTGATAAAGACTTAAATGTAAGTCCTTAAGCCTTAAAGCTCCTATAAGAAAACCTAGGGTTAAATTCCTTGACATTATTCTTGGCAATGATATTTTTGGATATGGCACCAAAAACATTAAGAAAAAAAAGCAAACATAAACCAGGATTACATCAAAGTAAAAAGCTTCTCTGCACAGCAAGAGAATGGTCAACAAAATGAAAACCCAACTTATGGAATGGTAGAAAATATTAGCAAACCACCAATCTGAGGAGGGATTAATATACAAATTACACACACACACACACACACACACACACACACACACACACACACTCACTCATGTAACTCAATAGCAAAACAAACAAAAAAATGGACAAATACTTTAGTAGGCCTTTTTCCAAAAAAAGACACACAGATGGCCAACAGATATGAAAATGTGCTCAGCATCACTAATCTTCAGGGAAATGCAAATTGAAACCACAATAAATACCACCTCACTTCCATTAGAATGGCTATTATAAAAAAAAGTAACAGGAGATAACAATGTGAGGATATAGAAAAATGGGAATCCTTGTGCACTGTTGTTGGGATTGTAAATTGCTACAGTGATAACAGTATTGAGGTTTCTCTAAAATTAAAAAGAGAACTACCATAGGATCCAGCAATACCACTTCTGGGTAATTATCTGAAGGAAATGAAAACAGTATATTAAAGAGATATCTACACTTTTATTATTTTTTTGCACTTTCTTTTAAAAAATTATTTAATTTATTCTCAAGTTAGTTAATCTACAGTGTAGCCTTGGTTTCAGGAGTAGAATCAAAAAGTTTTTATTTAAAATCCAATTAGTTAGGGGCACCTGGATGTCTCATTTGGTTAAGTGGCTGACTCTTGGTTTCCGCTCAGGTCATGATCTCACAGTTTGTGAGTTCAAGCCCCATGTCTGGCTCTGTGCTGGCAACATTGGGCCTGCCTGGTATTCTCTTTGTCCCTCTCTCTCTGCCCCTCCCCTGCTCTCTCTCTCTGTTTCTCTCCCAAAAACAAATAAATGAAAACTTTTAAAAAATTAAAATAAAATAAAATCCAATTATTTAACGTACAGTGTAATATTAGTTTCAGATATACAATATAGTGATTCAACACTCCCATACATCACCCTGTGCTCATCGCAAGTGCCCTCCTTAATCCCCATCACCTATTTCACCCTACCCATCTCCCCTCTAGTACCCATCATTTCATCCTCTATACTTAAGAGTCTGTTTCTTGGTTTGCCTCTCTCTCTCTCTCTCTCCTTCTCTCTCTCTCTCTCTCTCTCTCTCTCTCTCTCTCATATTCTCTCTCTTCACTTTGCTCATTTGTTTCGTTTCTTAAATTTCACATCTGAATGAAATCATATGATATTTGTCTTTTTCTGACTGACGTATTTCACTTAGCTTAATACTCTCTAGCTCCATCTATGTCAATGCAAAGATATACTGGAACTTTTTTATGATTATTGGACATTATTTACAATGGTGAAGATATGGAAACAATCTAGGTGTCTATGGATGAATGAAAAAGAAAATGTTATACACACATATACATATATACACACACATGCATGTGTATATACATACATACACATATATGTATACATATATACACACAATTGATTATTGAATAATAAAAAGAGGAAATTTTGGTATTTGTGACAACATGAAAGAACTTGAGGGCATCATGCTAAGAACAATAGATTAGAAAAAAGAAAGACAAAAAATGTGTGATCTCACTTATATGTGGAATTACAAAAAAGAAAAAGAAAAACCAATTCATAGAATCAAAGTATAGAATGGTGGTTTCCAGGGAGAGAGGGGTTTGGAAAATGGGAGGAGGTGGTCAAAATGTACAAATTTCCAAATATAAGATGTATAAATTCTAGGGATCTAATGTACAGCATTACATGTGGATGTGAATGTGAGTACATGTGAATGATAGTTAACAATATTGTATACTTTAATGTTGCTAAAGGGGTAAATTTTAAATGTCCTCACAACACATCATACACAAAGGTAACTATGCAATTTGATGGATGTGTTACTTAACCATATTGTTGTAATCAGTTCACAATATATACATGTGTCAAATCATCACATTGTGCACCTTAAACTTACACAATATTATTTGTCAATTGCACTTCATTAAAGCTGGTAAAAATAAAAATGAAATTCAATATCAACTGTTTTCAATTTAACTTTTTGTTCTGACTTGATAGCTTGATTGAAAGACCACTTAATCAATGAGGCAGATGGGAAATATTTTATGTGTGTATGAGTTCTTTAAGGGGGATTTATAATATAAACTATATTTAGAAACAAATATTACTGATTATAATGTAAATTTTTACTACTTTTATTATAAATAAAAATTAAAGATTCATCTTAATGGAAGTATTATTCAAAACATACTCCTATGCTCCTTGAAAGCATGCCCTCCAACCTTCTTACTGTTAGGAAATATTTGAAAATTCTAGGATAGGAACAAAATTCTTGGTTTTATATTAACCATGTCATGAACTCATCATATCATCAATTTTATGTGAGTCTCTTAACTTCTTTGTTCCTACTCTCATAATTTGTCAGTTTGAAAGAGTTAATTATATTATTATGATCAAAAAATCCTCAGTAATATTTCCAAAGATACTTAAGTAAATAATTACTAGAGTTGAAAATTTCTCATGTGTTCTCTCATCTACCCATCTACCCTCTGAACTCTCTATCCCACCAAATATTCAAACAGCATCTACTATATAGATTCTGACAATTCATTAATTTTCTTGAAATAAATGAAAATTTTACTTCTCCAGAACATATTATCCTGAGTATAGGATAAGTGTTCAGGATAAAAGTAACTGTTTCTAGCTTTGAAGATTTCACAAGGCTGCAGCTACTCTCTGAGCAATACTTCTGTTTAGAATCCTGTCGACTCCCACACATACACTACTATCTTAAAATTGTTTTCTCCACCATCTCTTCTACTGTTCTTGAATGTTGATAATTTAGATCTCTATTCTTCCAGAGACAGTGATTAAACATATTTCTTCCCTTACATGGATTATTTCATCCACCATAGGGCAGCCTTCCCAGGTTTCTTTCTTCCCTTCACTCTTTGGAGAAACCCTTTCTAGAGAGCTCAGGACTCCAAAACAAATCAGTCATGTCACTTAAGCATAGGCCTCTTATGGTTCCTTTGTATTTTTCCCTGACTTACCACTCAACCAAAAAATGATTTAGTTCTGTCTTCAGTTTCATCTTCTCACAGCAAGCTATGGTTCCCAGACCTCTCCAAATACCAGTCTCCTTTTTATTCATGTCACCTTCAAGAAGCTGCTTTGATATTTCTCTTATTTCCCCTTCCTTCTCCACATAGAGAGTAGGTAACTCCCTTGATTTATTTTTCTCAGAAGTCTATAAACTTTTTTTTGAGAGAGAGCGCATACACACA
>NW_024412388.1:91080547-91150849 GCF_014898765.1 Herpailurus yagouaroundi
CTTCTCTTCCCCTCTCCTAGGGGCGGGATTCACTGTGGGGTGGGGTGGCCTGTCTGGTCTATTTGCACACTGCCAGGCTTGTGATGCTGGGGATCTGGAGTCTTAGCTGGGGTGGGTAGGCAAGGTGCACAGGGGCAGGAGGGGCAGGCTTAGCTTGCTTCTCCTTAGGTGATCCACTTCAGGAGGGGCCCTGTGGCAGCAGGAGGGAGTCAGATCCACTGCCGGAGGTTTGGCTCCTCAGAAAGGCAGAGTTGGGTGTTTGCGCGGAGCGAGCAAGTTCCCTGGCAGGAACAGGTTCTCTTTGGGATTTTGGCTGGGGGATGGGTGGGGGAGATGGCGCTGGCGAGCGCCTTTGTTCCCCACCAAACTGAGCTCTGTCGTCAGGGGGCTCAGCAGCTCTCCCTCCCTTTGTCCTCCAGCCTTCCCACTTTCTGAGCAGAGCTGTTAATTTATGACCTCCCAACCGCTAAGTTGCGCTTGCTGTCGGAACACAGTCCGTCAGGCCCCTCCGCTTTTTGGAAGCCAGACTCGGGGGCTCTGCTTGGCCGGCGAGCCCCCCCTCCGCCCCGGGTCCCTCCTGCCAGTCCGTGGAGCGCGCACCGCCTCACCGCCCTTCCTACCCTCTTCTGTGGGCCTCTCGTCTGGGCTTGGCTCCGGCGACTCCGTTCTGCTAATCCTCTGGCGGTTTTCTGGGTTATTTAGGCAGGTGTAGGTGGAATCTAAGTGATCAGCAGGACGCGCGGTGAGCCTAGCATCCTCCTACGCCGCCATCTTCCCTCTCCAACACACAAATTTTTAGAGGACATGATGTAGTCCATAGCGCCACTGTAGCCCAGGACCTAAATAGTGCAGAACATAGTTGGCTCTTTAAAAATATTTATTTAATTAAAATATAAATGAATGAATGGAATCTTTCTCTGCTTAAGTGGCCACAATATTATATACCACAATATTATAAATCAGCTTTCTATCAAAATGATTAACCTATTAATCATCCTAAAGAGCCATCCTATATGCAGGACTTCTGTTATGAAAAGATCCATTTTATTCCTAATTTCATAGAAAAGTTCAAATATTCTAGTTCATGGTCAACCAATTTGCAACATTTACTGAGTTTCTATGCTATGAAAGCATGTGGAGTTCAAACACACCTTCCTACTCTCCAAAGTCAGGGGAGTCTATGAAAGCACAGAATAGTTTAAATCATGGTAGAAAGAAAACAATGCCAAAAGGGAAATATAAAAATAAACTTTCATAATGCCTAGGAGGTTGCCATAAATAACTTTTAGCAGGGAACAGAATCAGGGAAAGTGTCATAAGGCAGTTTGCTTGTTTTGACAAAGGCTGCTGTAAAAGAGAAATTTAGGTAGAGGCAAACCTCAGAGGTAGGACATACAGACAGGAATGTCAAATGGTCCAGTTTCAGACTGAGAGAAATCTGGGTGTGTTTCAAATCCTATTCACTATTTTCCTTGAACATACCATACATATTCTTGCATGTACATTATATTTGACATACTTCATTGAATTTGAATTTGAGTCACTATAATCTTAGTTTTCTCTAAATGTTATTTTCTAACCCTTATGTATCATGCAAAAGGAACACATAATAACTTTTTTTGGGAAATGATATATTCTAAAGTTAAAAAATAGTTAGGTTTCCTGAATTCTGAAATCAAATATTAAAGGTAGATTAGTAATGATTGCGACTTTTTAAAGGAGACAGTAGTGGAGATGGAATTAAATGGTCAGAGAACAGGAGCCTAGAATCATTTCTGGGCCACTATTTTTGAGCATCTAGGAAAAGGCAGCCAGGTAAATGTCCCTTTGACAATCAGCCCCTACCATTCACAGATATGACTTGGTTCCCCAAGAATTCGTGTTCAATTATTTTCTGGTCTCATCTCTTTTCTGTGGGCATTTCCCATGACATACACGTATTTATTAGGTGACAGTTGTGTTAGATGTTCTGGTTGTAAGGATATATGAAGCATGGTTTTAGCACTCAAGGAATGTATACCTTAGTGAAAACATAGTTAAATGTATAATTTGAATAAAGTAAGTATAAGGAAAGAGTAAAGTATGGGGACAAGTAAAGTAAAGTAAAGTATGGGGACAAGTAAAGTAAAGTAAAGTAAAAAATGGGGACATTTACTACATGCTGGTTTGAAACATGACTAAAAAAAAGTTGATCAAAGGAGACTTCTTGGAAGAAATTAGTCCTTCAACTTGAAATGAGACCACAAGGTTAAATAAGAATCAGCCAAGTGAAGATGACAATTACTTCCTGGTATCACAGGCAAATAGACTAGCTAGGCATTTTTTCCCCTCTTTCATTCACTAATATGTTCCAAGTACTGAAAATTGGTACTTATACAGTAGGCATGATATAAATATATGTTGGATGAGTGGATAAGTAGCCTCCCATAGACTAGAAATGAGCAGGGTAGAGAAATGTCAGAGTTATTACTGGTTAGTGCCAGTGGAATGTTGGGAGTGAGATGAAGATGGTTGAAGCTGATGTTATAGGGGGTGGGGGGACCAATCGTGGAGAACTTTAGGACTGTTGCGGAGGAGCTGGGGCAGGATTGTGAGAAGGCGAATTGCATGGTGAGGTTTATGTTATACTCACTTCAGTATGAATGGCAAGGATCAACTGGGGGGAGCAAGAGACAAGGTAGCAGGACAAGTTGGGAAGCCACAACAAGGGCCCAGGTCAGAGGGTTTCAGCTGGAACATGGAGAGAGAGAGGGACAGGAGCTTACAGGTGAATGCTTAGAGTGCTGCAAAGTCCTGATAGTGCTGGAAGTTCAAATTCCCATGCTAACATAGAGTCTCAGGATTGCTTGCATGTTTTCAGAGAGGTGAAAACAATGCAATATCTGGATGGCTAAAATGTAGCAACATAATTTCATCTGGAAATTATAATCTCACAGGGAAGCAGAGGAATAAATTGGACTCAGAACTGAAAAGAAGAAATCCTCAATAAAAAAGAGGGGGAAAAAGACTTGGACACTTCACAGAGCAAACATAAAAATAGCCATTAGCACATGAAAAACAAAAAGTATTCAACATCATTAGTCATCTGGGGAAAGAAAATTGAAACCCTGTTGAGATACTGTGCTACACATTGGATAAAAGTGACTAAAATTTAAAAGGCTAAAGACATTAAATGTCACTAAGCACACACTTGGGAGCTAGAACTCTCATAGATTGGTTTCAGGTGTGCAAAGTGGTATGGCTACTTGAAAAACTTTGGGAAATTTTTATAGTATTTCCTTATAAGGAAAATGGCTCAGAAGTTCTATCTTGGGACATTTATCTAAGAGAAATAAAGGCATATCTTTATAAGTCTTGTACAGGAAAGTTCACTATACCTTTATTCATAATTGTCCAAACTGGAGACAGCTACAACTGCCTTCCAACAAAAAAATTGATAAACAACATTGAGATATATTCAGACATTGGAACATTACTCAGTGATGTAAAGGAATAAGATCCTGAGACGTGAAACAACATGGGTGTGAGGAGTCTGGCTTTAGGCCAAAATCCTAGGTGTGATCTTTCGGGCATGGCCACTGGAAATTGGAAAGCTTTGCTTAGCTAGGCAGGCTTTATAGTGGGGGTACTGCCCTCCCCACACCAGACTTGGTGCACAGCCAGTGCACTGAAGTTTTCTGGAGGGAGTTGCATCAAGGACTCAGGTACCCCTGGGCCCACCATGCCCAGTATCTTTGCATTTTTGATACAGGTGCTTCCATTCAGAGGCTTCATTATGGGGGCCTTGGCTGAGGCAGTCTTCTCCATCAGGACTCTGTACCTTTCTACTCTTAGCCCTTCCGTCTTGGACCATGATCTATAAAGAGGCAGCAGACTTTTGTTCAGGGTTCTTTGCCAGTGACACAGTTCTTCCCATTTTGCACTAGTCCACTTGACTCTGGTTCAGTACTGGTCTGTAGTGGGAAAATGGAAAATCAAATATTAGAAGTTTGACACTGCTTTTTTCCTCTTGTTTGCACTGCTGTCACAGTACATGGACAAATGGTTGTTACTTTCATTTTGGCCTATTGTCCTAATTGGTCACCTTAATACGTGATTGCTTGACTGGGTGGATCTCATAGGCATTATGCTGAAACAAAAGAAGCTGACAACAAGGGAGTGCATGCTGCATTGATGTCGTTTACATCAAGTTCAAAAATAGGAGTAACTAATCCATGATGAAACCAATGAAAAATTGGGTCCCTGTAACTATGACACAGGGAGATATTATAGTGCATTACTAGAAAGAGAAATGAAGTAAGTCTCTAAAGGGTTGGAAATATTCCATATTGTGGTGAGACATTTGTTAAAATTCATTGAATTGTAAATGTAAGATCTGTGCATGTTATTGTACCTAATTTTACCTCCAAATTTATAAACAAAACAAAAATTACAAGTTTTGTGGCCATTTTTATCAATTAATGATTTATAACCAATGTTTTAAAATCTGCAAAACTAAACCTTGAGGTCAAATTCAGTGACAGTAAATGAATTGAATTTTGACACGTGTGTGTTCCAAAATTCTATAAATGAGAAAAAAGAGTTCTTTTCTGGTTTTAGTTATAATTATAATCATCTTTATTTATGCAGAGTTTATTATTTTCAAATTACTCGCCAAGGATCTGATTAAAAATAGTGTGCATGCTCACCATTCTTTAGTTCAGTAATGTGTTCCTCAAAGACAAAAATGCTTATTATGCACCCAAATTAATTAAATTCAATAGGCTTGCTGTTCATTAAACCTCCTCTGATAATGCAACTTTCAATTGTGCTACAGGGAGTTTAGAAATCTGAAGAAAAGTTAGGAGGAGAAGGAAGAAAAATAAAATTAAAGGAAATAAATGAACAGTACTCAAATGTACACATGTGGCCACTGGTGAAGAAATCACGCACATACATCAGAAAGAAGAAAAATATCTCCATTGCGGGAAACTATTTCTTACTATACATTTGTTCCCAGGCTTCAACATATGCTCCATTTTCTGGGTCCTATGGATCCTTTAATTCCTTAGGACATTTCCAGTGGCTCACAAGATCTTCCCAGTTTTGTGTGTAAGCCAGATAAAACATAAGCAACTTTGCAAAAAAGAAATTTGGACTAAGAATTAATAAAAAAATATAAAATCCATTGTCTGTTGTAAATCTGCAGGTAAACCTATGAGTAAAACATGTTGTTTTAATACATGCCAATTGTTACTACCCCATTAATTCTGAGATTGAAGTCAAAATGTAGCCAAACTTTTTAAGTCTCAAACCAGGTACAAAGTTAATAAGCCTAGGCATAGATAGAGAAATAGTAAAAACAATAATAATAGGAACAGATGTAGATGAGAGATAGAGATAGGAAATGTGCCGATGTGAAAATAGAGGTGAGGGTAGGTATAGGTTTAGGTGTAAGGACTACACTGTAGATTTTGTGTATATAAAAGGAGTAAAAAATGTAAATTAATAAGAATCATAATGAGTAAGGCAATAGATAATTTTCTAGAAACCTAGGGTAAGCATATTTACCACCAACTTTTGGGGTTCCTGAATGGCTCAGACCGTTAAGCGTCCAACTTGCAGTTCGTGGGTTCAAGCCGTGCCACAGGCTCTGTCCTGACAGCTCAGAGCCTGGAGCCTGCTTCAGATTCTGTGTGTGTCTCTCTCTGCCCCTCCCCTGCTTGTGTTCTGTCTCTGTCTGAAAAATAAATAAATTTAAAAAAATTTTACCACCAACTTTCTTAGATACTAATGATAAAGAGCTTAAAAATCTCATTAATTTTAAAATAAAACAAGAAAGTATCCATTATTCAAGAATATTTTTTTCTCTGTGTGTGCGTGTGTGTGTGCGTGTGCGTGTGCGTGTGTGTGTGTGTGTGTGTTTAACTAATTTCTAGGAGAATTCTGTCATGTGGTGCTTTAAATCAGGAACAGAGTTACATAATGAGCAATGTCTTAAACAGCAGTTTTTCAGTATCAGTCCTTAAAGGCTTGGCCCAATTAATGAACCACGCTATGGTTAAGTCAACAACCAGATGTCTGCAGGACAGTGAAATAATTGTGATGTTATATATAGCCCTGCAGGGCTAAGGGTGAAAGTAAAGCACTGATAAGCAGGGCTCTCTGGATTTGGGCAACTGAAGTTCCAAGGACTCAATAGTCAGCTATAAATCATATATTTTAAATGCGTAAGCATAACTGATTTGTAGATACACACACGTGTATGTATAATATATATATATATATACACACATGTCACACACACGTGTATGTATATATTTGTGTGTGTGTGTGTATATATATATATATATATAGGTTTTATATAGGTATATATAGATATATAAAATATATATATATTATATATATATATATATAGGTTTATAGGTTTTCTCTGGGTTTTTCAGTGCCTGGAGATCCACCCCTGTCACTTTTGAGCCATAAAACTTCTTCTGGCCTGTAGAATCAACTTGACCTTTAGTTGTCTATCTTGAAGCCATAGGCCACAGAATAGTCCCCCAAACTCCCTTATCCCAAACACAAGCCTTCAGCCCCTGTTAGAGATAACACTGGAAGGGTGAGTTCCTGTTCAGCATCAAAAACTACAGTTTAGGTTCCCCATGGGGCAAACAGAAAACTCTGGATTCCTATTATTTAAATTTAGACAAAAGGAAACTTAAAAAAATAGAAACTCAGATCCTCTCTCTCTGCCTCCTTACCACGGGACTGACTTCACTCTGCTGGACACTCTCCTTTGCATGTTGTGAGAGCAAGTCCCTGGGTAGCATTGTTGAATCACCTCCACAGAGATCCCTGTGGGATGTGAGAAACCAAATACTGCTTTTGATTTGCATGACCCAATCTAGCATTCCTTTCCCATTAAAGTACCATCTCTTGAAAAGAGAAAATAGTGTTCCTATTACAGAACACTTGCCTGTCTTCTCTTTCCTTCAGTTTCTCAGCCAGTAGCTTTTCCCTTCATCCTTGCTGTTGGACAAGGAATTGTCCCTTGTCTTACACTTTTTGCCCAAATGCATTTATATTTTCCTCTTTCCTGGGACCTTACTGTCAGTATGATTTCCAAAACTGATTCAAAAGGAAAAAAAATATATACTTGTTTTATTCAATAGTTTCAGAATATCATCTTAATTATACCAAATTCATTTCCCAACGTATTCCCCATATATAGTGGTGCCTCTGACATGACAATTTGGATACTTTAAAATTTTAGATGACACCTAGATAGCAGTCTTAAATTTTTCCTGGCTTCAGGGAGAAAACACACAAGTACACCTTCTAGATAAATGAATCATATCCATGGAGTCCAATGCTTTCAATTATTTAACTGTTTTAGTGCAAGTATTTGTGAAATTAACAGTGTTATCTTTTCCTTATAAACAGATCATTAAACATAATATAGTTGGTTTTTCCAGAAATTGTTATTAAAATAAGCAGCTACATAGTGATACTATGGTAATATGCCCAGAAACCTTTGAAAAGGTGTGTAAGGCTTTTGCTCATACAATTACTGACTGTGTATTCCTGCATATTTGTTATGTTTTGAAAGTGAGAAGTGTCTTCCAAGTTTGTTCTTCTTTTCCAAGATTATTTTGGCTATTCCTGGTTCATATGAACTTTAAGGTCAAATTGTCAATTTCTGGAAAAAACAAAGCCACCTTAAACATTGAGAGGCATTATGTTGGTAGGGACTTTGTAGGTAAGTGTGCATATGTTAATAATTGTTATGTATTTCTGATGGATTATCCTTTTTATCATTATGAAATGACCTCCTTTGTATCTAAAAATGATATTTGTCTAGAAGTGTATTTTTTATATAGTTACAGCCACTTCAACTTTGTTTTACATGATATTGGTATATATTTTTCCATTATTTTACTTTCAACCAATTTGTGTGTTTGAGTCTGAAGTGCGTAGTTTATAGACATCATAGAGTTTGTTCATTTTTAAAATGAATTCTGCTGAACTTCATTTTTATTAGTGTTTACTTAAGTTTACTGTAAGTACTGATAATGTACAATTAATGTCTACCATTTCCTGTTTTCTATATGTCTTATGTTACTCTGATACTCTTCTATTGCTGTTTTCTTTTGTGTTAAATATTTTCTATTTAATATTCCTAGTTAAATATTTTCTACTTAAAATTCCTTCATGTTTCTTTTAAAATCTATTTGAATTCCTTCTCTTCTTCTTCCCAGCCCCTTCCCTTTCTCCTTCTCTCTTTTTTTTTTTGATTTGTTGCCCTGAGTATTAAATTAATATTTGTTGTAGACTGAATATTTATATCTTCCCCTAATCTCATTGATTGAAGACCTATCCCCAAACATGATGGTATTTAGAGGTTGGGTCTTTGGGAGGTAAGTAGATTTAGATGCGGTCATAAGAGGGCTCCCATGATGGATTTAGTGTCCTTATAAGAAAAACAAGAGAGACCAGAGCTTATTCTTTCTGGGAACACATTAAGTAAAGATCATGTAAGCACACAATGCCATGGTAGCCATCTACTAGCCAAGATGAGAGACTTCAGGCTAAAGTCTATCTTGCCAGCATCTTAATTATGACTTCTCACCCTCCAGAACTTTGGAAAAAATTGTTCAAGCAAAACCAATACCCTATGATATTTTATTTGGTAGCATGAGAAGAATAAGACAACCACTTAAACTGGAATGATCAGTTAATACCAACTGAATTTCAATAGTGTGTTAAAATTCTCCTCTAATATACCGCTTGTCCCTCAACCCTCCTTGCACTAGTGCTGTCATAAACTTACATCTTTATACATTGCAAATCCATCAGAATCGTTTAATAAGTATTTCTCTTTGAATTTGCTTTTTAAATCAGATATGCAAAGAAAAGAGCCACAAATAAAAATGTATTCAGTGTCTTTTATATTTAACACTGTAGTTACCTTTACTGATACTCTTTGTTGTATGTGAGTGTGTGGGTAGATGTGAGTTGCTATGCAGTTTCATTTCATTTTAACCTGAGGACTCCTTTTAGTATTTCTTATAGAGCATGTCTGCTAGTGACAATTTATCTCAGACTTTGTCTGGAAATATCTTAATTTCTTCTTCATGTTTATGGATAGTTTTATGGAATATAGAATTCTTATTTGATATTCTTTTTCTTTCAGCACTGTGGATCTGTTATCCCACTGCCTCTGGCCACCATGGTTTCTGGTAAGTGAGTTGTTAATTTTATTAAGGATCCCTTGTATGTGATGGGCGATTTTTCTTTGCTATTTTTGAGATTTAATCTTCGTAATTTGGTTTTTAAAAGTTTGATTATGATGTGTTTTGCTGTCGAGTTTATGCTACTTGGAGTTTGTTTTGTTTCTTGGATGTGTAGATTAATGTTTTTCATCAAATTTGGGAAGTTTTTGGCCATCATTTCTTCAAATATTCTTCTTCCCCTTTGTCATACTCTTCTCCCTCTAAAAATCCCTTCATTCATATGTCAGTAGCCTGACGGTATCCCATAGATCTCTGAAGATCAGTTCATGTCTCTTCTTTCTTTTTTTCTCTCTGTTCCTCAGAATAGATCATCTCAATTGACTTAACTCTGGTTTGCTGATTCTTTCTTCTGTGATTCAGACATGCTTCCAAGTCCTTCAAGGGTTGGTTTTTCTGTTTTCATTTCATTTATTGAAATTTTCAATTGCAGAATATCTCTGTGGTTATTTTTTATAATTGCTGTATCTTTATTGATATTTTCCATTTGGAGAGACATCAGTTTGATAATTTCCAATAAAATTTTTTAGACATGGTTTCCTTTAGTTCTTTGAAAGTATTTGTAATAGCTGATTTAAGTCTCTGTGTAGTACATGGTACACCTGGTCTTCTTCAGGAACAGTTTCCATGAACTTTTTTAAGTGCTGGCCGTGCTTTTCTATTTGCTTGCACATCTCATTGTTGTCGTTGTTGGAAACGAAACATTTTAAATTATAAAAAATAGCTACTATGGAAATCAAATTACCCCTTATCATACACAAGATTTGTTGTCATTGCTGCTTTTCTTGTTTGTTGATTTAATTGCCTTCTTAAACTAATTCTATAAATTCTGAATTCCTTGTTGTGTGTGGACACAGAAGCCTATGCTCAGTTAGATAAGGGTCAGCCCGAGATTAAACGAAGGTGTCCTTAAATACATTCAATTAATAACACTCCCACCCTTTGCTAAGGGCGCTGTGTGTATGTTGACACACAATTTTGACACTCTAACAGTGTATATCTTTGCCTTACCTCTTACCTCTTCATTGTGCAGTACTTCAGGATTAGCCAGTGAGGGGAGACAGTCTTGTTAGGCCTTCGCTCTGTATGCACACATTCCTGCACATGAGAATGTCCTAGATCCCCACGGATGTGGTGTAGCTTTTCAAAGCCGCTATGAATATCCCATTTCACAGATGTTCCTTTTAAGTTTTTCCAAGTTTCTTTATTGTCCAACTGCTGCTATTGTCTCCTTAGGCAGATACGTTATTAAACCATTGCTGCTGTTTTTGTTTTTGTTTTTGTTTTTTAACAAGATCCTGGGGATAGGGCTTTTCTCACTGAGTGGTCTCTGGATCAGATCAAGTAAAGATAAGTCCTGCAACTGGACCTTCTTCAGAGAACTAATATGCAGGTCAGATAGTAACAATTCTCTGGCAACAAAGCTTTTTGAGAAGTTTCAAACCCATTCGGCATCCTCCAGTCACTGTTAGACTACTCATTTTCTAAGCTTGCTTGGTTGTGTGATTGATGTTTTTCAAGTCTACCTTAGATCTGGGAGAAGAGGATGGGAAAAGGACAAGTAAAAAATGCCACAAAACTTGCTGTTCTTCCCAAGATTCAGTTATTTTACTTGAGAAAATCCTCCTCAGATTATAGCAATATTTTAGTGAATTCCAAGCTTTCAAAGTTGATATTGACCATTTGAACAGTGTTCTCATTCTTCTTACAAGAGAGTGGGTTTTTTGATATTCTTACTGTGCCATTTCAAAGAGTAAAATTTTAATGGATTTTAATGGAAAAATACATCTGAAGTGTAAAATTAACATTAATATTTTCAAAATTAAAAAATGTACGCTGGTAGAGGATGCATATAAATGTAAAAAAAGTAATAAATTAAGTTTGGGGAGATTAATTAGTGATTTTAAGTGTCAGAAAAAAATTTAAAACTGCATTATGTAGGAAGTTATTGATGGTGCATTGTAGTAATATTGCACACTGGTTTTCTATTTTAATTATTTTTCTCAAAACTCTATATGGCTATGTCTGTAGTGGGTCAAACATATGTGAAGTGATTTATTTTCATAGAAAATAAACACATGACTGGGTTAATCGTTCAGCTTTAGTACAACTGAGAACAGACAGTGAATTGGTACACCATAGAGGGCCATAGGGTTTTAAGATAGTGATATTGAATAATCAAGTATATAATTTTTCAAGATTGTTAATTGTCTGACCTACAATACCGATTCACTATGTAAAAAATTTTTTATTGACATTTTTATGTAATAAATCTCTGGATGCCTCAGAAGAGATAAATGAATACTTTTCTTAAAAAAAAAACAGTTTGAAATTGTACTTGTATATAAAAGTCTTTTAGTAATGAAGTACTGTCTTTAGCCATCAAATACACTGGTCGTCTTGCGTGACCCTGATCGCTTGCCCTGCCACTATTCAATTAACCTGTCATCCAGCGTTCCAACAAAGGACACAGAGCATTACACATCATAAATGGCTCTCAAGTGAGCTCACTCAGGTGTGGTAAATACATTATGAGGGCCTCCTGCAGAAGGGGAACTCATAAAGATACAATTCTACTATCCCTTTGTGTTTGGTTAAATCCTTCTCAATAATCCAATTCACCATGCTCTCTCAGCTTCCAGCAGTCCCTCTCAGTCAAAACAAGTGACCATACCAAATGAATATTAGACTCTGGTGTGGCATATTCCAGTCACATTTGTCGTCTTATTCCAGGGAAGCCTGTAAATGGGTATTAAATTAACAAGCTATACCGGTTATTTATCTACACTTTCTATAGAAGGCTTGTTTTCAAACCTTTTTTGTTTTTGGAAGGGGGGCTACTACCAGCAGAGATCTTACACATAACTTTCCAAATATGAACCATGTCCCTTTACTTACTCTGCATAAATACGTTTGACTAGATAAAATTTTTAATCCTCAGATAATGTCAGCATTTTGTTTCCTTTTAATTTGAGATTTCTTCCTCAATTTACACAAGTGAAAGGAGCGGGTGCAAGGTTAAGTGTGATAGCAGCACATTAAAGCAGATCTTTTAACTTTAACTTGCTGATTTAGGGGTATTGAAGATCATCTTCTCATTGGGGATTCTGCTTGGGTAATATATTTAAAAAGCAGTCTATTTTTTTTAAGTTTGAGGAGCTACTTTCTGCTTCATTGTTTTGCTTATATAAATATAATTAATTCATTAACTCTTGCCAGAAAGCACTGTGACTGGTATTAAGTGATTTTTTTTACATGGGATTTCAGAGATCATTTTTTTACTTTCCAATTAAGAGGCAATTTACTGCTAATCATAGAGCCATCTGTGTGAAAGTCGGTGTCCTTCAATCTGAAAAATGAGGTGTTTGTATCTCATATGAGGAGTACTGCAGCCCATCCTTCCCCAGGGAAGGAAGGTTGGGAATCTGCCTGATCTGGAATTTGAATCCTGGATTAACATTTACTATCTATATGACTTTTACTGAATTATTTTACCTTCCTAAGCCTCAATTTCCTCATCTGAAACATAGGATTGGTGGCATAATTTATCTCCTAGGTTCCTTGTGAGGATACTGTGAGAGAATATATATAA
The DNA here is from genome assembly GCF_014898765.1 of Herpailurus yagouaroundi. Taxonomy (NCBI): domain Eukaryota; kingdom Metazoa; phylum Chordata; class Mammalia; order Carnivora; family Felidae; genus Herpailurus; species Herpailurus yagouaroundi. Next base: position 91,093,406 of record NW_024412388.1, read on the forward strand.
AACTCCTATAGCCTGGGAAAGTGTACGGTGCATAAGTACACGGTAATTAAAAAAAATTAATTTTTATCTATTTTTGAAAGGGGTGGGGGGAGGGACAGAGAGAGGGAGACACAGAATCCAAAGCAGACTCCAGGCTCTGAGCTGTCAGCACAGAGCCTGACATGGAGCTCGAATTAACATACCATGAGATCATGACCTGAGCCAAAGCCGGACACTCAACCCAATGAGCCACACGATTACCAGGCTCCCCCATGGTAATATTTTTTAAAACATATATCTGCATTTGTTAATGCTCTCCTCTCTCTCATTCTCCCTATGTTGTACATGCTATCTCTCAATCTCACTCACATTTACACACATACTCACACATGCAAATGAATAGAATATACTATATTGGGACAAATAAATATATCTTCTTTACCTGAAAATAAGGTTCTACTTATTCCATTATTAGCATTTCTGGAAAGCCTATTGTCAAATGAGTGTACAAAATAAAATGGAGTGACTAATTAGATGCTTTCAGATGCTTTTTAAGAAGGCATGCAGGTTGGGGCGCCTGGGTGGCTCAGTCGGTTGAGCGTCCAACTTCGGCCCAGGTCATGATCTCGCAGTCCGTGGGTTCGAGCCCCGCATCGGGCTCTGTGCTGACAGCTCGGAGCCCGGAGCCTGTTTCGGATTCTGTGTCTCCCTCTCTCTCTGACCCTCCCCTGTTCATGCTCTGTCTCTCTCTGTCTCAAAAATGAATAAACATTAAAAAAAAAAAAAAAAAAAAAGAAGGCATGCAGGTCTGAGTAATTTTTATTTTGTTTCTTTATCCATTATATTTATTATTCTTTCACACATTGTCAAATTGGAAGAATACTAGGGAGTATTTATTTATGGACTAAAGGCACCTACATTTAGTTAACTATTAAATAAGCCATGAGGGGGGTGCCTGGGTGGCTCAGTCAGTTAAGCGACCTACTCTTGATTTTGGCTCATGATCTTGCGGTTGAATTCGAGCCCCACATCAGGCTTTGTCCTGACAGGGTGGAGCCTGCTTCGGATTCTCTCTCTCTCCCTCTTTCTCTGCCCCTCCCCCACTCCTGTGTGCACATGCTCTTTCTCTCTCTTTCTCAAAAATAAATGAATAAACTTCACAAACAAACAAACCACGAGGAGACCCCACTATGGCAGAGCTAGGAAGGACTGATAGCGAAATGAGGGTTTCATTTCTCTTGTTTTTATTGTTATCATTTTAATATTATATGTTTCTGACTGGCTACACAACTTTATATTAGTTTTCATACTGTCACTCAAAAATTAGCTCTGACAGTAGCCCTGAAGAAAAATTTATGTGGATCATTATTGACACCTTCTTTAGACTAAAAACCATCAAGAACACAGAGCTTGCACACAATTATTTAATTCTCAGTAAATATTTATTGAAATACTGACTAATGAATTCATGAGTTAATGACTGAATGTAAAAATGCATCTATGACATCAGTCTCTTAATAAGATGTCCAAAGCAGTTGTTTACCTAGAATAGAAACTTCACATACCATCTCCGTTCTTTGAAATCCAAAGATTATTTAAGACTAAACAGAGGTCACTCACAAGTTACATCATATATTAAAAATAAATGAAGTTTGGGGCACCTGGGTGGCTCAGTCAGTTAAGTGTCCGACTTCGGCTCAGGTCATGATCTCACAGTTCATGAGTTCGAGCCCCGCATTGGGCTCTGTGCTGACACCTTAGAACCTGGAGCCTGCTTCGAATTCTGTGTTTCCCTGTCTCTCTGCTCCTCCCCTGCTCATGCTCTGTCTCTCTCTCTCTCTCTCTCTCTCTCTCCTTCAAAAATAAATAAAAACATTAAAAAAACAAATTGCAATTTAATTAAAAGTTTTAAAATAAACAGGATTACAAAAGATGATTTTGTTTCTCTAACAGAAAAATCTATTATAATTTACTTATTAAACCAAGAAACTGATAGTTAAATGCTTCTGAAACTTTAATACCAAACAAGTTACAGGGAGATCTTTTAATATGTAGGTTTTTATTTAATAGGTCTCTGATGGGGCCTGGAATTCTTCATTTTTAACCAGCTTCCAAATAACAGTAATTCTGCTGATCTGGGACCACATTTTGTATAGCAAGTAGAAAGTCAGTAGAAATTTTAGTTTCACTGGAGACGAGACTCAAACAAGTCCAGGATAAAGCAGGGAAGAGATAGAGTCCTATCTGTATTCAAGTATGCTGAACAGGTGAGGTCAAGAATATTGCTGGAGTAAGGACTAATGCTCTTAAATGAAGTAGACTAAAGCAGGGACAACTGCAGCTCCAGAAAATTAGTTTCAAGCTGAGGACTCAGAAAAACAAAGAAGTAAGAAAACTTATTGTAGTATACAGGTAGAAGATGAGCAGTTAGTCCTAGGTAATATAGTTCCTTTCAGAATCAACTGAATGAAACAATATTATTATCAATTATCAATTATTATTATTATTTACTTTACTCTGGAGATTTTCAAGTTCTAAATAGGTTGATCTCCAAAATCAATGTTTTCTTTTCTTGTTTACAGAATCTTCTTCAATAATGAGCAGTTTCTCTCTCCAATGTCAAAATTTATCTTCAAATATTCCTAAGCTTCTCTCATTGGCTGTGTTCATTTATTCATCTATTGAACGTTTAATGAAAACCACCACACAATCCTAAATGTGTTTGCATATTGTTATGTTTTTAGCTAGAATATAAGAAGTTCTGTGTCAAGAATTAGTTTTTTTTGTTTACTTGTTTCATTTATGTATAGTTTAACCCTTGCCACACATAATCTTTCCAAATATTTTTAGTTTGAGTCTTTAACACATGGCTTTTTAAAAATTGACTTTAAAACTTACTAATCTAACCTTATGATATTTGATGCACACTAGGTAATCAAAGACTTGGAAAAACAAAGTCAATATGTATATTTCAAAATCAGTAAATGGCAAGCTATTTTAGTTATCACTTAGATTTTCTGTGCTTGCTTCTTCCACCATTTCATTACTTCTTTTCACTTGGAGAATAAGAGAAAGCCAAGTGGTAGATTGAGATTTAGTGCTCATAGAAGAGGCAGTAGAAAAACAAAAGATGAAGTTTCAAGTTAAAAAAAGTATCAATCAGGTCATTAGACCTAGACTAGGGTGTGGAAATCACTGGAAATATTGTCATAGAGTGGTAGACAACATAGAAGTCAACAACATAGGCTAGGGAAAAAATGTGGGGTTTGGAAGCAGGAAAAGCAAATCTAAAAAAACCCTGCACTTAGAATATCAGTTTTCCAGAATTTGATAGTAAAGGGAAAAAAAGGTGTGCGGTGAGAGCTTGAAGGGAAAGAAAAGTTGCTTGTAGATTGTTTTGGGAGAAGAGACTTAAAGTTTTCCAATAAGATGTTAACATATAGAGAAGAAAGAGCAAAGGAGATAGTATTAATGATTTAAAATACCATTCATTGAGTTTGAGAACAATTGTGGACAAAAGGAAAAGAGAGAAAGTTGAAGACAAGCTGGAGAAAAAATGAAGCATTTATACTATATTATTGTCCATTTATGTGTGTCTCATACTTTAGGAAATCGATTGCAAAAATGCCTGATTCTACACCCCACCCTGTACCTACACTCGTAAATATGACTTAATAGTACTTTCATCAAGAAGTGGAGTTTATTTTCCATCCTTTGAATACTGGCTATATGACTTGTTTAATTAATAGAAGGACGCTATTGTGAAAGTATGCCATTCTGAGCCTTGTTCTCAAAAGACCTTATACGTTCCTCTTTCTGTCTTGCTTCTTTGTGTTCACTATGAGGACATGTCTTCTCTTGGTTGTCTGCTTAGACTATCATCACCAGCCCAGGCTAGTTGCTAGATGATGAGTATTGACATGACGCAGAGACAAATTGTACCCACCTGCGCCAAGGTTATTTTAGAGCTGCTATTCCCCACATCACTTGCCAGGTAACCACAACACAAGGGAAATACCAGCTAAGATGAGCTCCTCTTAGCTCAGATCAGCAAAGCTACCTTGCTGACCTCTAAAGTAATAAACAAAACTCACTGTTTATTGTAATATGCCAACAAGTGTTTTGAAGTTACCTGTTATTCAGCATTGGTGTTGCTGAAGATAACTGATGCATTCACCCAAGACCAATATATCTTTGAAACAGAAATAGCATATTCTTTTCAATGATAGCCCCAAGATCTGTCACAGGCTGTGAGGTAATAAGTAGATATTAAAAATTATTTGTTTTATGAATGAATAGATGAGGAGTAGATGAATTAATGAAGGAATGAATGAGATATTGAAAAAAACATAACAAATATCGGAAATTTACTTCTGGTTATTAAATACTATCTAATTTCACAATGGCTTATGTTAGGATTAGGAGTTAAGATACTACATATATGCTCAAAGGTGGATATTTTTATGTTTTTTATAAAGGTATAATTTATAAAACGTTGATTCTATTAAGATATTTATAGCAGTTTAAAAAGAGCTTTCACATTTTATTCTCCCTTGATTTCACAGTAAATTTGTGCATCATTTAAGTATTTGAGTGAATATTTTATAGATGTGTAAAATATTTCAGGGTGATTAAACTAATTAGAGACAAGTATTTGAACATCATACACTCTAATTTCCCCATAATATCACAAAGACTGTTTTAAAAAAATTAACTTAGAGGAATGAGAGACAAAGGAGGATTTTAACTTGACACATTGACTAGAATTTTTTGAAATAATATGTTAAAGTGATGTCCTCCCATAGGAATAATGTATACGAAAAGGAGTAATTAGATGGCAGATAATAACCTATAAATCATCTTGTTTACAAATGTAAATGCATTTGATAAAAATACCATTCTATTCCTGGCCTTAGATACTAAAAATGACTGAAAACAAAGAAAAACCATGCAGTCAAATCCAGTATTTCCAACGTGAACAATAGCTAATTAGTAAATGTTTTGTTATTTTAAATTTTTTTGTAGAAACATTTTGGGCATTGATATCTTGCATTACTTTTTCTAAAATTTTGTGATGTTATTAAAACCTTACTGATCTGAGTTTTTGATATTTTGGTTTCTTTCTTTAAAAATCAATACAGTAAACAAAAGAGGAACCATCAATAATAGTCAGTGATATAATAAAAGTACAACTGGAAGGCATGGACATAACTATGCCTAAATAATAGTAAAATCTTTTTTTTTTAATTTTTTAACATCTGTTTATTATTATTGGGAGACAGAGAGAGACAGAGACAGACAGAGAGAGACATAGCATGAGCATGGGAGGGGCAGAGAGAGGGAGAGACACAAAATCTGAAGCAGGCTCCAGGCTCTGAGCTGTCAGCACAGAGCCGAATGCAGGGCTCAAACTCACAAACCATCAGATCATGACATGAGCCAAAATCGGAAGCTTAACTGACCGAGCCACCCAGGTGCCCCAATAGTAAAATCTTTAAAAACTATCTTACAACAGTGGTTATTTGAAATTTTTTAAATATATTTTGTTCATATAAATACCCACAAAGAAACTACAAGTCGTTTTTACTCTCTGTGTCACCTCTATCTTCTATGTCTGCCTTTTTTTTTTTTTTAACCACTTATGTTCCTTAGGAGCTATGAAAGCTACCATGTCTGTGGATCAGCAATATATAAATCTGTGAAGATAGTCTGACAATCTCATTGAAACTCTCTTTAGAGATTGTTGTTTGTTGTAATTATGTATTTCTCAGCATAAACATGGCTTGCAAAATTAGTTATACTCTATTTCCCCTTTCTCAACTGCCTGATCACCTCCAATGAAATATATTTCTTCCTAGGTTGATTTTGAAATCTATAACACATTTAGTTTCCCACCTTTCCCACCCCACTAGATTTCCTAAGATATCTATTACTGACAACTCCTTAGTTCTTTCTGTTCTGTAAACAAGATGATGCCAACCTACTTCTGGGAAAAACTTCAATTATGAAAGGATCCCGACTCCCCCAGTTTCATCTAATGCAGAATAAAATTTTAGTGAGAGAGTATCGTTTAATAGAATGAGTAATATAATTCCCTGACAATAACATTAAGACATGAAAAGATTGAAGCACACTTACTACAAGACATTTCTTTCACATATTTAATCATTCATCCATGTCACACTTTTTTAAATGACTATTAGCAGGAGACTCATTGTTATGAGATGAAGGTGAGAATGATAACTAAGAGAGTACATTGGCTAATGGAGTACAGTATTCAGTGGGGATGGTAGGGAAGTGGAGCAGAAATGGAAATATGTGATAAACTTTTAATGGTAGACAGTGAATGTTTAATTGGCATATTTTTCAATAAAATGGAATGCAATTAAGTGAGGAAAGAAGGAAAGAAAGGAGGGAGGGAGGAAAGAAGAGAGAGAGAAAGAAATGTTTACTCTTACCATCCACACACTTTCAGGAACCCAAACCACAAAACCCACCAAGGCTCCTGATAGAGAAAACCAGGATAGTCTCAGAAAGGAGAGCAATGGTCAGTAAATGTTCAGAATACATACCAACAACTCACACGTTTAAAATTCTCTTCAGATACCACATCACTAAGATCCCAAGGGGTTTGTCTCATCTCTCAACACCTACCTCAAAGCTGCTGTTCAAGTGGTTCATGGATCTTTATATACATATATATTTTCCATAATATAGATGGAACTATACTACATTTTGAGGACAAAAAAACTGCACTGCATTTGGGAAAGAACAAAATAGGAAACAAAAAGGAAGATTTATAAATTAGAATATATTTTATTATCTACATTAAATATCCTTACCCCTGAGAGTCCTGGTCCAACTCCATAGTCCCCTCTTTGTTATATATATGTGTCACAATTCAGTAACAAGTCCTAATATGTCTAGTGGGGAAAAACAAATAAATAAATCCACAAAGATGGATTATTTCTTCTTATGGTCTTTCTTTTATAAAGGAGGAAACATTTCCCAGCAGACTCACAAAGGTAAAGTGCTAGGCCTCATGGAAGTCAAAATTGATGTTTGAATGAGATTACTATAATTAATTTAGATTAATTTGAAATATAATCCTAAATCACATGGGAGTTGGATAGTCCTTAAAATGGAGAGTCTGTTAATATGGAAAAAGTGGGCAATGACCTTAACACATTGTTTTTTAAAGCCAGTTACAGCAGACCACCTACTGTGTAGCCTTAAGCAACCATCAATTATCCTACTTATCATCTCCTCCTCCCCCTCCACCTCCCTATCCTCCTTCTCCTTTTCCTTCTCCATCTCCTTCACCTTTTTTGAAGAGTGACTTGTATTAGAGGAATTGGAGAGGGAGGGCAGGTCCATGTCTCTAAGGACAGTATACTTGCTCTAAAAGGATACAGAGGAGGGGACAATATGTACTTATGGAAAGCATTTAGTGTAATTTATAGTATAATTGATCTTGTAATATGAGTTACAGAAAATAAAGTCCAGCACTATGTGATTGTGGTCAACATATAGAGTAGATGTGCCTATTGAAAGGGAGTTCACAGGAAAGTAGGTTTAGGTACATTTAATTTTGCTATATAGATGAGTGGTTGGAATTCAGACATTCTTTTTTAAAATTTTTTAATGTTTATTTTATTTTTGAGAGAGAGACAGAGCACAAGCTGGGTAGGGGCACAGAGAGAGGGAGACACAGAATCCAAAGCAGGATCCAGGTTCCAAGCTGTCAGCACAGAGCCTGACGCAGGGCTCAAACTCACGAACCAAAAGATCACGACCTGAGCCGAAGTTGGACACATAACTGACTGAGCCACCCAAGCACCCTGGAATTCAGTCATTCTTGACATTAAGGCATATTTGCACAGTGAATACATAGAACTATAGACATTCACTAGGAAAATTATTCTTACACTTTACTGGAAAATTAACCATATTACTGATCCTTTATACATACCACAATTTTTTCATTTTTAAAATTATAATATGTAGTGGCTTTGATGTAAAGAAATACTTTGTGTATATATGAAGTCTCATATATATATAGAATATTAAAACGATGCATAGTTAATATATATTTAAGGAAGAAGTCACATTTGAAAAAGGGAAAGCCAGTACAGAATGTTTAACATGAACTGAATCTGGAAAACATTCTAATCTAGGCAGTCCTTATAACAAATAGATTTGGGGGATTGTCACTTAGACATTTTAGTTTCCTTTCCTGTAAAATTAAGAGTGTTTTAAAGTTTCATTCTATTTCCAATAATCTAACTTCAAGAAAACTAAAAAACAAATACATAGATGAAGAAATTAAGATACAAAGTTTTTCCACTTAAAAAAAAGTAAAATGTTTTTGTCTGTTTTCCCTCTTCTATTTCCATGGTAAAATATTCACATTTATTTAACTTACTATCAAATACTGCCTATAGTCAAAGTCCACTGCTTAATAAGGTTGCCTTTAATTTCTCTAAAGCTAATTAGGATATTTTTTCTTTTTTTAAAAATATATCCTATCTGACAACTTTTATCTCTCATTTTAATGTACATGCAGTCAGTAAGCCAGAGATCAGTACCTTATTCCTGGCCATTTTTCAGCTCTTATCAGCTGTGAGTATCTTTCTGTCTCTTCCTTATCACACACAATTACATAGTCTTTAGTGGTTTCAATTCTCTCTCCTTCTCAGAGCAGTACTGAGTCTAGCATATCAGTGTGACAAGGTGCACATTTTTAATGGAGCCGTATTCTTTGGTGTTGACCAATAGCATGAGCAAGTTAATTCATTTAAGATTGATTCAATGCATCAAATACATTTAAAATTATGATGTTTATTTCAACAATAAAGAATGTTAAATCACCAAACACATACAGTTTTATCAAAATAAAATTATGTGTATAGAAAAAGAGTTTGTTTTTTACTGAAAGAAATTATGGCGTATGATTTGAGAATCTCCTTTTCACTCGCTGAAAATAAGCTTGCCTGGCACAAGTACTTGAATAATTCATGAGAGAAGAATAAAAGATTTATCAATAAAAACAGGGTCAAGTTTCCAATGTGGAGTTTTAAAATATGAGTATATACTAGAACAACATCAGAGGAAAGTTATATATTTGAATGCTCAATTTAAGTCCAGTACAGGTCTTTGTTAATAACTTCACATAGGAATTTCCCACCTTACCACAAAGCCTATGATATTTCAGAATCACTGATTTGTAAATATTACACTGGGGGAAAATCCTCTCATGCCTCTGAAATCATTTTCCCGTATATCAGTTTTTAAGAACCACTCAAGTATCCTTAACATAGTAACAGAAGTGTTTTCTCCCCACAGAGCTACTTACATAGCTTCATGTAGCATAGGCTTTCAGAAGAGACTATCACATAGACTTCCTGTCATCTACTATGATGCTATGCCTGATTCATGTATATGTGGGACTCTCATATATTTATGTTACATATTCTCATATTTGATGAAGCTATAGGTAAATGCTAGAGCAAGACCATGTGGATGTGATTACACTGCAGGCATACATTTATCAGGAGTGGAAGAAGAACTGTCAGCTAATGCCCCTGCATACAGCAATCATAATGGCCCTGACAGGTTCCTGCCAAGCAAGCAGGGCCATTCCAGAGATAGCGCAACTGCCAAAAGCAAGACAAATGCTTTTAGAATTGGTAATACATCATATCAGCTGTCTCAAACTTCTCCTTAGTGTATTGATTATAATTAAAATAAACTAATTAGTTAGAATTATAATCATGATGCACATAAATGTTGAGCTCACAGATGAGAGGGGAATGGCACTATGGATTATCAGGGTAATGTTTAACAATGATAAGGATGAACTGAATCTGGAAACTTCACCTGGTAAACATGTAGAGAAAGCATTACACATTTTTTACACAGATGTTCTGACCAGAAAAATTTCCTACTTAAAGGAAGTTGTGTTTTTTGTGTGCTTTGTTTTGTTTCATTTTGTTTTGTTCTGCTTTAAAATCTTTCTCCTAGGAAATCTCCCCTCCAGGAAGGTTTGACAGACTGTTAATCATTTGGTCACTTGTCATGATTTTGCTCTGTGTCATAAAGTGTCACAATACAGATTATATAAAAATTATTAATTTAATTAATTAATTAATTAATTGTTTATTTATTTATAAGGCATATACCTGATAACATACTTTAAAAAAGGAGTATATTGGCTCTTAAAAGTGACATAGTGATTTTTATAATCACATAACTTTCCTCACACATTTGACAGTTCATTGTTTATGGATAGTAATAATAAAAGGCAACCCCCAAGACAGGGATTTGCTGAAGTCCCTAAAATAATTTGCTATTACTCTTAGTCATAGTATCAGTGTCCTAACAACACTGCAAGATTCTGTTGGCAGATATTGTACAGTTTACTAAATGTGAATCTATATTATTGGGAACAGGATATAGTCATCAATATTTATTTAGACTCAGATTACAGTGAATACCAAAATAAATACCAATGTAATATCACTACATATGACTATTTAAAAACCAGATATTTTATTCCTTGGAAATTGTTTTCATTAACTTTTAACTTATTCAGACTGTCACATAGAGAAATATCAAATGTAAAAAAAATTCCACAGTCTACATGGCCAAGAACTTTTTTTTTCTTTTATGAAATACTGTGTTGAAAGACAATGAGTCAACTTCTCATTGTAAATAGTATTTCATGAGCTATACCTACAAATGTTAAGAGTTGTATTTTTAGCATTTTAATATGTTGCTGTTATACTGTCAGGAATGGAAGAATAGCAATTTTAAAAATTGGTTAACTTGTAGTCAGAAATGATTTCTTAATTTAGTAGGACCTGGTAACAGATATGAAAAATTCATAGCTTCAACCGAGCAGTGAACTTTTTTTTTACCTAAGTATATATATGCAATGAATTAAACTATGGTGTTACATAGCCACCTATAAAGTGCTCAGTTATTACTCTCCTTTTTCTTAAAACAAATCTGATAGTAACAATAGCTAATACCCATTGAACAAATATTATGTGTTGAGGACTGCGTATAATTTGTATTTACATGTTTTTTATCCTTTATAATAACCCTGTTTATAATGTAGATATTATCCCTGACACACTTGGAGTGGTGTGTCTTTCCCAAAAAAACGGTAGTAGTGACTGAGCCAGTATATGGATTCAGGACAGAACAGGCTTTGAAAACAGAGTCTTTGGTTGTAAACATAAAAGCAAGGATTATAATAGATTAAGGTTTATAGAATGATACAGCCTATTATACCATTAGTTCTCAAATATAACCAAAAACAAAGCTACAGTCCTTGAATGATGAAAGCTAAGATTCACAGATGGTTTGGGGTGAAAATAGCCTTTATTAAATACATCAGCAATTGACCTAAGGGCTTCCTTATAATTAGACACTTTCTCACCTTACTACTATTACATACATGAGCCCTTTAAGATAAAAACCATAACAACATTAGACTTCCTTGAAGTACTTTACTTTTTAAAAATAATTTATTGGAAATGTTTAAGCAAACATAAATTTGTAAAGGGCCTGATTCAATTCAGCATGCATATATGATTTTTAATGCACAATGCACAGAACTCCTCTATTACAATAAAAAGATAGATAAAGAAAAAGAAATCTTCCTGTCATTACCCTCAATGCAGTGGAAGAGACAAATGGGTAAGTGCAAGACAATTTGATAAATGTTGAGATAGAAGTATGGCCAGGGTACCACTGAAGTAGAAAATATTGCCGAAATTTGTCTCTGCCTGTTTCAGTCAGGTTTGAACAAAGAAGCATAGCAACTTCATTTTGAGATGACTCAAAACTACAAGATAAGGTGGTCTGGAAGGAAAAATAAGTACTAAGTGGGATGGAGCAAGGAAAAATGGGGACCTGCTAGGGTGAGCTGAAATCTACAATGGACACAGTTGTCAGTGCCTCACCACCTCCAAACTCCAAACACTGATAATGGAGGTGATGTGTAAGGAAGGTCGATTCCATTTGGCCCTGTGCTGAAAATGGTCCTAAGGAGTCCGTGAGACTGAAGAAAGGACTGGCCAGATCTGGAAGTCCTGGATGTTGCCATGCACCAGTAAGTGAGGCAGCAGATGAGCAACAATGAATGTGAGCAGTATTGGAGCATGGGATCTGTATGAACTATCTTCTGTGGAATAAAGGAGTGCCCACCTATGCTTTCTACTTTCTGTTTCTCATACAAAACAGACAAACAAGCAAACAAACAAAAAACAAAAAACCTCTTGCGGCTCACCATAATTGGTAACATAAAGGGAAGAGAATTCTGGGAAAAGTAGTTCCAGTTTAGCTAAATTGATACAGTTAAAATCCATTCCTGAATGTTCGAAAAATATTATATATCAAAGATGGGAAACCTGAATGACTAATGAAGGCATTCACACCTTGAAAAGAGCCTAATCATATTTGAACAACGTTTACTATTGTAGTAGAAATGTGTCAGATACTCATATAGATATACAAAATACTATCTATCTTCTAACAATTTATTTTTATTTTTATTTTTATTTTTTTATTAAGGTGCCCTCCTCAATACCCATCACCCACCCTCTCCTCCCTCCCACCCCCCATCAACCCTTAGTTTGTTCTCAGTTCTCAACAGTCTCTTATGCTTTGGCTGTCTCCCACTCTAACCTCTTTTTTTTTTTTTTTCCTTCCCCTCCCCCATGGGTTCCTGTTAAGTTTCTCAGGATCCACATAAGAGTGAATCCATATGGTATCTGTCTTTTACAACTTTTATTTTGTACAATATGATTTCATAAAATGTGAAATAGTACAAAGTTTCCTGTCCTAGAAATATTTAGTTTGCAAATATCAAATGGGATATATCCTTTAATATTCATGTGAATTTTAAATGGATGAATACTTAAGATGGGGATGGCAAGATGTCACACATACATGAGTAGGCATCGATACTTTTTTTTTTTAAGTTTATTTATTTATTCTGAGAGAGAGAGTGTGTGTGTGTGTGAGTGGGGGAAGGGCACAGAGGCAGAGAGAGAATCCCAAGCAGGCTTCTTTCTGCATGGAGCCCAGCACAGAGCCCCTTGTTGGTAGGACTCCATCTCCGGACCTTGAGATCCCGACCTGAGCCAATATCAAAAAGTGGATGTTTAACTGACTGAGCCACCCAGGCACCCTTCAATACTTCTGAATTAAAATACAAATACTGTTAAAATGAATGCTTACATTTATGATGTAGTAGAAATTAACCTCTTTAAAACCACATTTAAAAAAATGCTAACTGTGCCAAAATGAAATGTTGAATAATGTTCAACATGAAATATTTATAATGAAAAATATGATAAAAATCATTGATTTTTTGAGTATGTGATCCTTTTACATACACAATTCAGAGAATTATACATTCACAAATAATATACTAATTATAAAAATACAAATAAAATTAAATGATTTACTGATTCAAAAATAAATGAGAAAAAAGTATAACTGATATGCTAAGAAAAGAAAGAAAATGAAATTGTATAAAATGCTCAGTTAAAACCATAAAATAAAGAAGAGTGGAAGACAAAAATAGAAAAAAACAGCAAAGGAAACAAATAGAAAACAGAAAGAAATAGTATAGATACTCATTCAACTATATCAATAACCCGTTTGAATGTCAGAAGTCTGAATGAACCAGTTAAAAGTCAAAGATTGTCAGAGTGGATCTGGAAACAAGAGCCAACTATATGTTGTCTTCAAGAAACCCACATTAATTGTAAAGATGCATATAGATTAAAAGTCAATAGATGGGAAAAGATATGCTACGTGGACAGTAATCAAAGTACGCAGGAAGAGCTATATGAATTTCAAATAGAGCAGACTTCAGACCAAGGAAAGTTATCAAGGATAAAGAGGGGTGAGAATTTGCCAAAATTCACATAAGAAGAAATAGATAAATTTAATAGGCCTTTATCTATTAAATAAATCAGTAATTAATAACCTGTCAAAATAGAAAACACAAGACCCAGATGGATTCAGGTGAAGTCTACCAAACATTTAAGGAAAAAATTATACCAATTCTCTGCACAATCTCTCACAGAAGACAGAAGCATAGGGGATACTTCCTAATTCATTCTATGAGATTATCATTACTCTAATACCAAAACTACATAAAAACATTAGAAGTAAACTACAGACTATAGTTTGAACATAGATGAAAAAATCCTCAACAAAGACAAATCAAATCCACTAAAAGATAAAAAGAATTCTACACCATGACAAAGTGGATTTTTCCTTGGTATTGTTAGTTCAACATTTGAAAATCAATTTATGTATTCCATCACAGCAGATTGAAAAAAAGAAGAGGAACAAAAGAAAAATCACATGATGCAGAAAAGCAGTGTTGACAAAATTCAACACCAATTAATGATAAAAACTCTCAGTAAATTAAGAACAAAGGGGAAATTCTTCAATTTGACAAAATAATGTCTAAGAAAACTTAAAGCTAACTTCATAATTAGTGGTGAGAGACTAGAAGTGTTCCCACTAAGATCAACGTAAGGCAAGAATCTTCCCACACCACTTCTTTTTTACATGGTACTAGCAGACCAAGCTAGTGCAATTAGACAAGAAAATTAAAGTATACAAATTAGGAAGGAAAGAATAAAATTACCTCTATTCACAGCTAACATGATAGACTATGGAGAAAATCCAAAAAAAAAAAAAATTTGACAAAAAATACTCCTAAAACAAGTAAGTGATTATAGCAGCATTGAGGATACAAGGTTAATACACAAAAGTTTATTGCTTCCCTATCTACCAGCAATGAACTAGTGGAATTTGAAATAAAAAGCATAATACATTTTACATTAGCATCCCAAAAGTGAAATACTTAAATGTAAATAAAAAAATATGTACATGATCTGAGAAACACAAAATACAGATGAAAGAAATCAAAAAGCTAAATAAATAGTTCATGGATAGGAAGCCTCAATATTGTCAATGTCAATTCTTTCTATCCTTGACCTATTGTTTCTGTGTAATCCCAGTCAAAACTCAGTAAATAATTTTATGGATATAGACAATCTGATTCTTATTTTATATGGAAAGACAAAGAACCAGTATAACCACCACAATATTAAAGAGAAAAAAGTTGGAGTACTGACACTACACAACCTCAAGACATACTATAAAGCTATAGTAATTAAGACAAGGTGGTATTGGCAAAATAATAAACAAATCACTGAAACAGAATAGAGGACCCAGAAGTAGACCTACATCAACTGGCCTTGCCAAAGGAGCAAGGACAATACAATGGAGCAAAATAGTCTTTTCAACAAATGGTGCTGGAACAACTGGACATATAGATGCAAAATAAAAAAAAATCTAAATACAGACCTTATATCCTTCACAAAAATTAAATCCAAAATGTATCACAGGCCTAAATAACAAGACAAACTATAGTGTCCTAGAAGAGAGCCTAAAATCAAATGACCTTGAGCTTGTTGATGACTTTAGATATAACACAAAAAGCACAGTCCATGAAAGGAAGAATTAATAAAATGGATTTCATTAAAATTAAAAACTTCTCTGCAAAAAGCAATGTCAAGAGAATGGAAAACAAGCCACAAATTGGGAGAAAATATTTGCAAACAACTGATAAAGACTAATAAAGAACTGTTATCCACAATATACAAAGAACCCTCAAAAGTCAGCGCTGAGAAAATGATCAACCTGATATAAAAATGGGCCAAAGATCTTAATAGACACTTTACCAAAGGTGATATAGAAATAGCAAATATGCATATGTAAAAAGATGTTCCACCTTTCATGTCATCAGGGAAATACAAATTAAAACAGTAGTGAGATACCCTTATAGACCTATTAGAGAATGTCCAAAATCCAAGAAACTGATAACACAAAGTTCTTTTTTTTTAATTTTTTTAATATTTATTTTTATTTTTAAGAGAAACAGAGACAGAGTGCAAGCAGGGGAGGAGCAGAGAGAGAGGGAGACACAGAGTCGGAAGCAGGCTCCAGGCTCCGAGCTGTCAGCATGGAGCCTGATGCTGGACTCAAACTCATGAACCGTGAGATCATGACCTGAGCTGAAGTCAGACACTTAAGCAATTGAGCCATCCAGGTGCCCCAACTGGATGTGCAGCAACTGGAACTCTCATACAGTGCTGGTGGGATGACAATATGGTACAACCAGTTTAGAAGACTATTTGATGGTTTCTTACAAAATGAAACATACTCTCACCATATGATCCAGCAATCACACTCCTTGATATTTGTCCCAAGGAACTGCAAAGTGTAGCTACACAAAAGACAGTATCAAAATATTTATATCAGCCTTATTCATAGTTGCTAAAACTTGGAAGCAACCAAAATGTCTTTCCTTCAGTAGGTGAATGGATAAATAAACTATGATACATCCAAAGAATGGAATATTATTCAGAGGTATCATGCCATGAAAAGATATAGAGAAACCTTAAGTGGGTATTAGTGAAATAAGCCAATCTGAAAAATTGATATACTATATGATCTCACCTATATGACATTCTGGAAAAGACAAAACTATGGAGACAGTAAATAGATGGGTGATTATTAAAGGTTAAGGGGCAGGGAGAGATGAATAGGCAGAACACAGAGAATTTGGGGGGCAATGAAACTACTTTATAAGATACCATAATGGTGGATATATTCCATTGTACATATGTCCAAACCCATAGAATGTACACCTATTGAAACCTAATGCAAAATATGGATTCTGAATATTAATAGTGTGTCAGTACAGGTTCATCAGCTGTAACAGTTATACCACTCTGTGGGAAATGTTGATAATTGGGGAGGCTATGTGTGTATAAGGACATCAGTATATGGGAAATCTCTGTACTTTCCCCTCAGTTTTGCAGTGAACCTAAAACTACTCTAAAAAATAAAGTTTACTTCAACCAATCAATCAGTCGGTCAATCTTTAGAGCGAAAGGTTTTACACACCAACATCCTAACTTATGTGAGTAGGCCTTACAACTGAGAATCTGAAATGGCCTGCATTTACACCCTGACTGTACTGTGTATCCTGGTACAGTTTACTTAATGCCACTACCTCAGTTTTTTTCCTATGTTAATGTATTGATATTATCTAGGTCACATCATTCCTTTTATTATTAGACTCCAAATAAATTATTTCATATAAATTAAATCTCTTGAGTGTTCTACCAAGTTCCAACCACCATAGAATTCTTTTTCAAAATGAAAGTACATATGCTGTGGAAGCATAAGGAAGGTTAGTTTTGCTTACATCACTGTTTTTCTCATCCCCTCACCCTCCTCCCTATCGCAAGTGTTCCATATAGTGTTCCTTCAACTTTGTTTTTGTGAGGCACACTGATTGCCTTAAATATAACACATCTTATTTCAGCCTGTTACCTCCGTTGATGTGAAAATCACATTAATGATGACATCCGGTCCCAGTGGTCACACATCATTATATTCTCTCTTACTTTCTTCATAGCATTATGGCATGTCTTCTATTTTGCTAATTTATTTTCTTCTACAAACTCCCTAAAGTGGACGTTTACCAAGTTTTCGCTACTGACGACCATTCCTTATACATTTTGCCTTGGAGATTCATATGTATCTTTGTGTTCAACAACCCTTATTTGCAACTGAGTACCAAATCTATGTATTGTGATTTATATGGATAAATATATAGTTAGAAAATAGATATAAACATTATTAAGTGTATATATATATATGTGTGTGTATATATATATTCAATAGTACGTATACATATATGTTAGTATCTATAATTCTTGGTAGCTATATCAATAAACATATCTATACCTAAAGTCTGTACCCCTTTCTCTTGAACCAGAGATCTGCTTTTCGAAATAACTGCTTTTCCTTAAAGTTTACATGTACAGTACTATATTATATATATAGCAGCCTGTCCACAACATAAAATCTCATATGTCTTCTATTGCTATAATCCTGGATTCTACAGGCTTTGCTAAAGTACGCTATCCACTAACACGATTGACTGTATCATATGAATGAAAATAATTTAAACTTTTCTGAATATTTGCATAAAGAATAAATGCAGCTCCTAAGTCTCCCAAGTATGTCTGGTGAATCTCAGTATCTTATTCATGCTTAAGACCCATACCTGCCATATCCTGCCACTGTGGCAGTTTCCTGTCCAGAAGTCTACTTTAAGGGAGTAGAGGGTCTTCTTTCTACCCACATAGCTTAAAGAATCCTGATTTTTATGTCATGGGTTCTCGCTCATAATTTTCCTTTGAGATCTCAAAGTGGCACCTTAGCTCCTTAGTCCTATTATACACAGTTCATTTTTGGAATAGGGAAAATCTTTCAACCACACTAGACACCACTTGGGAGCCCGCGCGCGTTAGAGCCCTAGAGCAGTGATATGACTTTGGAAAGTACCTCAGCATTTTTTGCAAGCTTTATTTCTACAAGTTTTGAACATAAGCCAGGGAGGTATCAAAAAACAAATTTTAAAAATATATAGTTGATTCTCATTGATCACAGTATTTATCTACTACAAAGTTGCCATGAACACTGAATTAGCAAATACTGAACTATCCCACCTGGGGAAATACAGGATCAGGTTGTTGAGAGCCTCTGGTCTCAACAAAGGCCTTACAAAGGTAGTTCTTTGGCAAAGTTCTTACAAAGCAACATATTCTCATCAGCATTGAAAATCTGTTGTTCTACATAACTATTTTCCATATAGTATAAATACTATATGCAAGTATTTTAAAATTTTTTCCAAGGCATCCCAATCTGCAGAACTTGCCTAGCCTGAGAGTTTAACATTCCTCAGATCTTATCACCTTTTGAAACATAGAATCCAACCAGACTAGCCAGGAAGATTTTAACATTTTCCTTATCCTGGGTAACATGAGTGTAAATTTCTTCGTATTTCAGCTCACAACAATGTTATCTATTGCACTTTTTTTTTTAATCTGTCTTCCTTTCCTAGATGTATGGCATTGTTGATTCATTAACATTGAACTCACAGCCAACAGAACTATAACTCATGCCTGAATGAAGCTTATCTAATACACATATTTTCTCCATAAGGCACATTGTGGGCTTCATGCACTTAGGAACACTGAACCTCACTTCAGCACTATGCTAATGGGGCATTTTAAACAGCAAAGCCACCAACAAAAAGCACAAAATGTAGAGGGAAAAAAAAAGGCAATAAATAGATCTTGAAAAGGATACTTTATTACAATATGAGAACTGAAGCGAAGGCAGAGTACAATCTCATTCAGCCTGAACTGGAAACAAGTGCATTGAGTGACACAAATTTTCCTTGGTTTTGAGCGTATCTGTGAATGACCGCAAAGTATCTGTAAGTATTCCTTTTGGGGTTTCAGATGCATGTTAGCGTGTAAGCTAATTGGCAAATACAGAATCTGTAAATAGTAGGTATGAACTGTATAATGCTGTTCCCTGTATTCTAATTCTGGTATATTTCACGAGATTAAATGTATTTTATGGGTTCCAGGAGAAAGAGAAATAGCAATATGAAATATATCAAATACTAATCTATCCATTCTATATCCATCATTGACACTGTCATCAAGTATAAATTATTTCTTTGATTATGTGATATTTTGTAAATCTTTGTCACTTAAATTGATATTTGGGAAATCTCAGATGATTAAATATGAAGTATCTAATTTGGAAGATTTATGTCTTTCATTTTATTATAGCTTGCTTATTTGATGAGTATAAATGAAATGCTTAAAGGTACACAGGATAATGGTATAAATTGTATTTATTTTATCATTTTATAATACAGAAATATTTTTCAAACAACCAATATGTTTGTGTTTCATAACTACTAACAGATGGTAAACGTTACCCACGCTGGAGGCATCATAAGCAAAACTGCTAGGAATGAATGATCCTAGTGTAAAAATATCTAGACCTCTTCAGAGCACTACAGTCCCCATCCTGAAACAATTTTCCCTGGGTAAACACATATTTAATATGCTGGTAAGAATTTTTACATTAACATGCACTAAAAAAATGAAAAATGGAAAGTGGGAATTAATTTTATGGAAGAGTAAATCCCATAGAGATCTTTTTTATTTATACTTACTACTACTTCTTCAAGTTACTAAGAAATTATTTTCTATACAGATCTCCCTGAGTAAAAATACAATTAGATGCCCCCTAAGACCCAAGAATTAGCATTTTTCAAATCATTTTGCAGAACTTCCTTTGACGTGGTCACTATTCCTTTTCATACAACTTCCATGGTCAAAACAAATGTAGGCCACCCTGAACATGATGTCCTTCTTGGATATTCAAAGTAAATCTTCAGTATTCCAAAGTACTTTGTATAAACTGATTTTTTTCTGTGGAAGCCAGTGTTTTCCAAGTTTATTTGAGGAAAAAAAAACCATATTTTAGAAAGTGTGGGTAATGCTTACAGTTACAGATTATGGCATCAGATTGACTTTGAATCCTAGCATGGAGAACCGGAATGAATTGTTTATCCTCCCTTTATTTTCTTAGTTTATAATGTGAAATAACAGCAATACTGATCTTCTAGAGTTCTGTGAGCTTTCATTAAGAATGGTGCTTACTCCAAATTAAACCTTAACAAAACATTAGTTATTACAAAAAGGAAAATGGTCTCTAGTAGAAAATGGTTTGGGAAACATCACTAAAGGACATTCAGTGCATTTAATACTCCCTTTTTGATTTAAATTTATTCCAAATTTGAATTGCATAAATTTAATACTGGGCCTTAGATACCATTTTCTTTTGTGCATGAGAAAAGTAAACCTTGGAAAGACCAAATGACTTGCCCAAGGTCATACAACTCATTTGTGGTGCAATTAAGTTGAGAAATCCAGTCTTCTAATTGCTAATTGAAGAGCATTTTCTTTTCACTTGGCTGCCTCTCATATACTCAGATATTCACATATTGATTCTCTTTCAATCTAAGGGAAAAGACACTATGCAAAGGGAAGGTGTTAGGAAATCAATTTCCTATTACATTAGTCATTAATGCCATCGAATGTCATGCTTTTTCATCACCACTCACTCCTTATCATTGAAACACTTCAAGGTTACAGTCCACTATAACACAAAAATTATTTTCCACCCAAAATATTAGATCATCAAACTCTATATCCTGTCAATTTGTCCTTCCTCCCGTAGTATACTATTCATTAATTACTCTTTATTTTGTTAGCATGTTATGATTTTTCTTCTTAAACATGGCCAATTTTAATTTTAAACTTATTTCACGAGGGCACATGCATCTCCTATTTTCAACATCTGTATTTTGTAATTTCTTCATGTGTTTGACCTAATAATGTTTTATATAGTACAGATAATCACTAGATTTTTTTCAGGTTGACATTAACCCATCCATAGCAGTGGTTTTCATGTAACATATAAGTTGGTCAGTTATATGACTGATTCTTTAAAATGCAAAATTATTAAATTCAGCGCTGAGTATCTCACGTAGCTCAGGATGAGAAATTTTGCAGAAGTCATTGCTTATTAAAATACATAAAGGACACTACATATTCATTAGAAAATGATGAAAATATGCCTATTGAAATACAAATAACTTGTACAAGAAATTTATTTTTAGAAATTTAATAAACATATTTAAATTGCCCACTTTTTAAAATCAGAAAAGCAAATTAAAACAGAATCATGTTCAATAGGATAATTAATGCATGCAAAGAAGTAACCACTTACCTGAACTGCTTAAACAAGTCACTTGCATGAACTGCTTTGTACAGATTTTTGAAGGCCATTTGGGCATTCTTTTCAAATGCTGTATAAAGGGTGAGAGGCAAGATTGCTGCAACAGTGCACCTTGCAATGTAACATAAAAATCCAGATTTAGAAGTTGCTGAATTCCTAACATTAAGGATTTTGATTAACACATGATGGCACATAAAATGTATCAGATTACTATAAAAATGCAGGAGAAAGGATATTACAGAAATCTGCTGAATGATTCATTTTTTTAAGTTATTTTAAGTATATAAAAATGTCTGGATTAGGTTATATAGTGTATTATTGGTTCACACTACCAGTCTCTTGAGTAGTGGGATTTGAATGCATTTTGTTATTCTTTTTTGCCCTTGAGTGTGCATTACTTTGATGATAAAAGTCCATCTATTTAAAATTACAACACCATAATAACTTATATTACATTCCTTCTCCATATGGAGAAATTAGAGCCATAAAAATTAAGTCACTGTTAATTTTTAATTACTTCAAAAATGTGATCAAAATTTAGAGCTGGAAATATGATTTTACTATAAAAATATAAGAAAGATATACGGATGTGGACAGAATTTATTTTCAGTAATGTTTAAAATATATAACCATGATATTAAATAATTTTTATCCTAGTTAATACCTTCATTGTCAATCTCACTATTATTGTAAATGATAAGCAAATAATATAATTATGCTTTTGTTTTCAGGGGACTTCTTCTACCAAACCAGTTGGCTATTAGGAACTGTAATATTCTTAATGGATAAATTAACACTTGCTGTTTTAAATTCTTTAAAAAGACTGCTTGGAGTAAATTCATCACAATCTGTATGATTTCTAATTTCACTTTATACACATCACCATTCATCATGTGTGTTCTGTAAAATAAATCTTTCTATGCACATTCTTTCTAATATCAATCTGTATCCCACAATGAATGTGTCTACTCTAAGTCTGCATATACAAGGGAAATGAGATTATACCAGGTTTTGTTTGTCTACTAACTAAATTTTTCATGATGATGTTATTTAATGCGAGCATTTGCATGAAGAGAAGCAGGCCCACTTTTGCAAGTGATGTATTGTTTTGTATTCCATAAGCAAAGGACCTTAAAAACTCAGAAAAGATAATAGCATGACCAGTAGTCCATGGCAGTGCCCACCTAGTAGGCAAGCACCTGGGGAAACCAAACATTACTGATAAACACCTCATTTTGTTTGTAAGGGGATTGATTACTCACAGTTATTTATACCATTCTAAAATAAAGAAAGTTAATATAGCTATTGTGCTAATGCTTTTCCAACTGAAACATATTGGAGTTCAGTTAGAAATTGAGAAATGCCCTTTATACTCCAACGCTTTCTTCATTTCCAAAAAGGCTTTGTTTTAATAATACTCTTTGTAAAATATCTTAACTTATTATCAAATAATAGGAAAGGGGAATATTCTTTCAAATAAGCTATATTGGACATTTTTCTAAAATGTAGTCTCCAAAACTGTTTGGAAATGGAGGAAAAGGGCAGAGATAATCTTATTAGTGTTAGCAGGAATTTAAACATAATGAATGCCAGATTGTTCTACCTATATATAATCCATCTTTCTGGGAGTTGCTGACCTTTGGAAAGGGCACTGAGAGTTGCCTAACTACACAGAAAGAAATTGTCCTCTATGAATACCCATGTGTTAGAAATAATTGGGATTGACAACATGTTTTGTATTCCTATCTTCACTTAATCTATGCATTTTAATTTGTTAAAAGTCCTTTATATTTCCTAATTTCATTTTTTTAAATATTTATTTATTTTGAGAGAGAAAGTGAGCAGGGGAGGAACAGAGAGAGGAGGGGAGAGGGAGAATCCCAAGCATTCTCTGCACTGCCAGTGTGGAGCCTGGAGCAGGACTTGAACTCACGAATCATGAGATTATGACCTGACCTGAAATGAAAAGTCAGATGCTTAACTGACTGACCCATCCAGATGCCCCCTAAATTTATTTATATTAGGACACCATACATGATCTCATTCCCCACTGTACACACACATAAAATATATTCACTAAAATATCATTGTGATGCCTGAATCTATAGAACTTCCTAAATAAATCCTTAAGAATCAAGTGATCTGATTAATGTTTCTTACACTTAACCACAGTGCAAATAGAGTACTTTCTTAACAACCACAGTTTCAAGATGGAATAGATATATGTGTGTTATACAAAATCTTTAACCTCTGATTATTTTCAAGAGCATTTTTAGTTTCATAATAATCTCTCATAAAATATTATTTTTGTTCAAAAAAATATGGCTTAGGGGCAACTGGCTGGTTCTCTTGATCTCAAGGTTGTGAGTTTGAGCCCCACGCGGGGTATAGAGATTACTTAAATAAATTAAAACTTTTACAAATAATATAATTTAGGTTTTGATTGCTTAAATTTATTTTCAGTGGCACAGAAGCAATATATTCCGTTAGACAGCACTTCCTAATATTTTCATCTCGAAATAAATTACTAGCAGATTCCAAATGGAAGTAAGAAAGGGAGCAGACCTGCAACTGACCTCTCGCAATCTGCACTTCTTACTCTTTGTGTTCTCAATTTTGCCTCTATTCTACAGAATGTGCACTTGTGAAGTCTACCCATTTGTTTTAGCTCTCTGCCACGCACCTCTCAAAGTATGGATTCTGATATCTCTGCGGTTCTTTATATCGATGAGCACCTCCTCATCATTACATTTCCTAGCAGCTTTCCAGTTTTCATGCTGTAGCACTGTCATCTCAATTTTGTCTCTGTTTCCAGCCTCTATATAATTTTTACCATCAGAGAAGGGACAGTAAAGACGTGGCAACTTTTAAACTGACAGGCAGGTGACAGCTGCCTAGCAGAAAGGATTTGAGGCTGCCTTTGATTACCAACTCCCAGAAGTCCTTTAAGAGGAATAGTGCTTTTTCCCACATGCACCCAATCGCAACTCACATAAACCTTTTACGATAGCCACGTCACACTGTACTCATGTTTTAATTTGCATGACAGTCTAGTTCACTAGATAAGTTTTCAGCCAGCGTCTGTTGTGTTGGCTGCTCAGTTCCCTTGTTCCTACCCCAGTGCCTAGCACAGAGAAACCACTCAACAAATGCTTCTCAACAATTACATAAATGGAGAGTAAATGAGTATTGCCAAATTGACTGGAGCTTTGACTTTTAAGCTCAGTCCTTGGACAATGTGAAGAAGGAACTTGATCAAAAAAAGGAAAAAAAATTTAATGCATACCATTATGTTGACTATTTTAATTTGACTTAAAAATGAAATAAACTGAAAGGATCCCCCACATTTGTGAAGCTTCTGCTGAAAAGAATTTTTTCAAAATTGTATGCGATATTAATAGCCCCCAGCACAACCTTCTGAGAGGAGTGAACAAAGTGACTCAAATTGGCACAGTGAATATTATTTCACCAATGATTATATTTTATACTTAAAAATACATATCTTGACACCAGAGATTGTATTTTATCTTTATGTATATATCTTATAAAAACAGTATCAGATGTGACAGTGTGACAACTCAGAAAATACACCAGCCACCCTCCTAGATTCATTGCCCCATTTACTTTTTTTTCCCCTAATAATCTACTCAGGATTTGCTAATAATTGGGTGATGACCATGGTGAAAAAATGAATAGAGGATATCTTCTCTGATCTTCTTAGTATCCTGCCAAATGGAAAAAATAAAGTGTGATAAAGTGTGATACTAATTTACTATAACATCCAACTCATCTTGCAAATGTTTTTCAAAAACATAAAGTTCTCCATAAAAAAAGAGAAACATCTCTAGTTATGAAACATCAGTACTTCATCTTTTGTAGCAAGAACAAAGCTACTGGCAAAACAAAGCCACTGCCCTCTTTTGCCCAACCTCACACATACATGCACACAAAATAGACAAAGCAGTTACTTGAACGCAGATTCATTTGGATGGTGTTACTTTGGATTTATATGCAGATAGGTTTATGAGAAGTATTTTTGGAATATTGTCTGTAATATCTTTGTTCCCTTGCTTTGGAAGCATGGCTCTCTAAACCAGGAACAGATTATAGCCTACTTTACTTCAAATAATTATAATCAAACCTAAAAGAAAAAAGGAAAACTATTTATTGCTCCATTGCATGAGTCACTGTAGAATTCTTAGATTTTGGTTGCTTGCTTGCTTCCTTCCTTCCTTCCTTCCTCTCTCCCTACCTCTTTCTTTCTTTCTCTCCCTCCTTTTTCTTTCTTTTCTTTTCTTTTCTTTTTTCTTTTCTTTTCTTTTCTTTTCTTTCTTTCTTTCTTTCTTTCTTTCTTTCTTTCTTTCTTTTTCTTTCTTTTGTTCTTTCTTTCTCTTTCCCTTTTCTTTCTTTCTCTTTCTCTCTCTTTGTTCCTTTAAGTCTTTCTCTTTCTTTCTTCCTTCCTTCCTTTTCTTTCTCTTTCTCTTCCTCTTTCTTTCTTTTTCTCTCTTCCTTTTCTCCTTTTCTTTCTTTCTTTCTTTCTTTCTTTCTTCCTGCATGTATCTGTTTTCATGAGCATTTTTTTTAGATTGGCTGAGTTAAATTACATGCTGATTTCTATGGTTTTGTTCTAATAATTTCATAATAATAAGATATTGTAACTACAAGTCATCTTTAACTTAAGACATTGATATATATATACTTTATTTTTCAGGACAGCAGTTAGATTATTCTTTAAAAATAAAATGTATTTCTAAGAGTTCAAGGTAATTCTGAGTATTCGAATAATTATATTTGGTACTTGTAATTATAAACTTGAGGACCAGTAAATGTAGTTCCTAGTACACATCTTTTAAGTAGGATTAAAATAGGGCAACTTTTAAAGCAAATGTCCGGAGGTGCCTGGGTGGCTCTGTTGGTTGAACATCTGACTTCAGCTCAGGTCATGATCTCACAGCTCATGAGTTTGAGCCCCACGTCAGGCTCTGTGCTGATAGCTCAAGCCTAGAGCCTGCTGCAGATTCTGTGTCTCCCTCTCTCTGCCAACTTCTCTGCTCACAATTTCTCTCTCTCTCTCTCTCTCTCTCTCTCTCTCTCAAAAGTAAAAAAATAAAAGGGGCGCTTTGGTGGCTCAGTTGGTTAAGCACAGGTCATCATCTCAGGGTTCATGCGTTGGAGCCTTGCGTTGGGCTCCGTGCTGATAGCTCAGAGACTGGAGCCTGCTTCAGATTCTGTATCTCCTTCTCTCTCTGCTCTTCCCCTGCTCACACTCTGTCTCTCTCAAAAATAAAAAAAAAATTGAAAAAATTTTAAATAATAAAATAAACATTAAAGAAATTAAAAAAAATAAAAATAAGCAAATGTCCTGTTATGAACCTGATTTTGCACATGGTCTGGCTCAAATGATTAAAGTATCAATAAATTCAACAAAGTATATATGATTTGGTTTTAAAACAAATAACTAATATTATGAGTATTTTATTTAAACTTCTGGAGCTCAGAGAAGGCAATACAAAGGCTACAGTCAGACACACTTTTTTTTTTTAAACTGTGAAAAAGCAAAACAAGTGGCACTGTTTCCCTCAGAACTTCCCTTGATCATATAAATGCACCCTTTCAAAACGGCCTAGGGAGACAGCAAGCATTTTATCAGTGATCTCACAACACACATTCTAGACTCTGACAAAACATATCTACTCTTTTCACAAAATTTTCAAAATTCAAGTAACTTTTGCACTTTCCTAAAATAAAATAGAATTTTACACCTTTATGTGAGATGATGAATTTGCTCTAATAATATTTAATTTTTAATTAAAACTCAAAACAAAAAGTCTACTAATAAACACAAACAAGTTACCTGACTTTTTTCTGCAGTTCACCTAGAATGTTTATTTTCTTTTGGTTTCTATCTACTATACTGTAAAGTTTTGGGGAAGCTTTACTGAACTAATGCTTTAATTTTGTTACAGTGCTTGCCTTACTTAAACTAATGAGATAAGTTTTAATGGAAGTTATACACTTCACAGATTTCAAATCTCAATTTATGACTGTTTTGGTCCCATTTTCTTTCCTTTTTAATTTTCTTTTTATTATCATTGACAGTTTGCCATAATCATTTCTTTTTTGAAGTATTCCCAACAACCTCCAATGCAGTGTTGCAGGAGAGGGATGATAACTAACCTCCTGTCCATTCAGGAAACACCTGCATCCTCAGTGGTTGCTACCTGGTCATTTTTCAGCAATGCCACTTGTTACAATCTCTTGTCTTCCTAACATTATTTACCTTTTTCTTAACCTTAAGGTAGAATTTACTGATCCCGGCTTTGTTAACTTTCCCAAAACTATGATAAACTCTGAACACTCTACCGATATTGCAGCCCTCAAATAGTTCAAAGCATGGATATCAGGATTATATCTACTCCCTGAAAAATAAGCATTTTTGCTGTCTGGTTTAATTATATTCATTTCTGTATGTATCTCTCTATTTGTACTTATTTTTAATTACAGCAACAAAATTTTCACATTACATTGATTGCATACATGATTACATTTTATCTGTAGAATAAATCTGTGGGAATCTGTTCACAGATACAGAAACTTGAAAAGTTGCTTATGTTTCTGGTAATTGGACAAGTCATAGCACAAATCCAAACAAAAATAAAGTGCAGTGATTTTTCTAGAGTGCCACAGCTGCCACCTGAGAAGACAGATAGAAGAGAAAATGCATCCATCTTCATGGGTAGAATCTATATATTATACTCTCTTTGGAATGTGCTTATTAAAGTGCTAATTGTAGATAAACACTGAAAATTACGCTGACACTGACGTCATTAGATGGTTAGTAAACTGTTTACTGTCATTAGATGATTAGTAAACTGATTGTTTGATAGAGAAATTATAGAAAGCTGTCAAAGTTTGTAACATATTATTTCACAAAAGGTGCTGGGCATTTTCTAAATATGTGTTTTATTGATCTAAATGCTGAAAGGCAAGCTACATATCTGAGAGTTCAGGTAATATTTTTGACTTCCCATTTATATTTCCTTTAATTTACCTCCTTATCTTACCATTTCCGCAACCTCAGAAAATAATTCATGGAAATCTATTCTGGGAAATGAACCCAAATATCACTGTTAGTAGTGCTAGTTATAGGTAATGTATGGGAT
Source organism: Herpailurus yagouaroundi (assembly GCF_014898765.1). Taxonomy (NCBI): domain Eukaryota; kingdom Metazoa; phylum Chordata; class Mammalia; order Carnivora; family Felidae; genus Herpailurus; species Herpailurus yagouaroundi. Next base: position 91,122,334 of record NW_024412388.1, read on the forward strand.
TTTAATATTATTGATACTATTTAAATAATTAACTTTCTGTGGCTTAGGGAAAATGTACATGTTTTCCTCAAGATAGGATGGGCTGGTTTTAGAAGTTAACAGAGGGGCAGCTGGGTGGTTCAGTTGGTTGAATGTCTGACTCCTGATTATAGCCCAGGTCATGAAGCCAGGATTGAGGGACCAAGCCCCATGTCGGGTTCTGCGCTGAGCATGGAGCCTTCTTAAGATTCTTTCTCTTCCTCTGGCCCTCTCCCTCGCTTGCTCTCTTTCTCTGTAAAATTTAAAAAAAAATTTTAATAGAGACTGTTTTTCATTGCAAATATGGTATTAATGTAGTATTCTCTTATTTTTGCATATTTTCCATATTCAATGAAGTGAGCAGATACTTTATTCTATGAATAATTCAGTAGAGTGAATTCTAATTTAAATCAACAGTTTTAACAGTTTAGAAAACTTTAGTTATTAACAGAAATACTTTCTAAATTTTTAATTTACTTTTCTTTCCAGTTGTGATTTTATTTTATTTTTAATTCCAGTATAGTTAACATACAGGGTTATATTAGTTTCAGGTGTATAATATAGTGATTCCACAATTCTATACATCACCTGGTGCTCATCACAAGTGCCCTCTTTAAGCTACATCACCTATTTCACCCATCCCCTTTCCCCCGTCCACTCTGGTAACCATCAGTCTGATCTCTGTAGTTAAGAGTCTGTTTCTTGGTTTAACTCTTTCTTTTTATTTCCTTTACTTGTTTCTTTTGTTATTTGATTTCCACATATCACTGAAATTGTGATATTTGTCTTTCTCTGACTGACTTATTTGCTTAACATTATACTCTCTAGCTCCATCCATATCATTGCAAATGACAAGATTTCATTCTTTTTCATGGCTGAATAATATTCCATTGTGTATATACCACATCTTCTTTATCCTTTCATCTATTGTTGGGTAATTGGACTGTTTCCATAATTTGGCTATTGTAAATTAAATTTACTCTTAGTTTACATAGTTACTTTCAGTTTTATTTGTGAAATCCTAAAGATTAATAAGAAAATGGTACAAATTACATTTGTCTATTTAGGGAGCTGAATTATGATCATTAATCCTGCTTTTTACAGTTATTTCAACTTATTCTCCCTTATCTTCATGGTGCCATTTAATGTGAAATGGGTAAAAATGTCTTTTCAGGTTCTTCTCTGAAATATATAATTCTCTGAGGGTCAACCATTCAACTTGTCCACATTTATATATTTACACCAGAAACTAATTTAGTAAAGTTGACTAAGTGATCAGAAGTGGCACGAAAGAAGCCACCCAATCAGTGATAACTCTTATGAGCAAGGATTTTGGAAATAATGTTAGTATGTATTATAGTATGATATTACATATGGTATATTATCTGATATAAGTATAAATAAAGTGTTAACGTTAAATAGTTCCTACAGATCAGGGTGCATGGGTAGCTCAGTTGGTTAAGTGTCCGACTTCCGCTCAGGTCATGACTCATGCTCCTGGGTTGGAGCCCCGTGTCGGGCTCTGTGCTGACAGCTCAGAGCCTGGAGACTGCTTCAGATTCTAAACCAAAGTTTTAGAAATAAATGTGTGTTAAGAAACGCACTTAAAGTTGAAGAGCAATATGAAAATATGTATACAAAGTTTTAGAAATAATCGGTCTTAGATCTAATAACTCTAAGAACTAATCCAGTGGAAATAGTCTTAGCATAAATGCCCTTAAATAAATATAAATAAGAATGTTTAACACTGCATTATTTATGATTGTGTAAATGACAAATAAGCCTAATATTCAAAATAGCTAATGTATTAAATAAAGCATTATCTATTTGTATACAGACCTTAAGGAATAAAGTACAGTGTATAGTGATAATATAATTTTAAGTAAAAGTGCAAGAAATAAGCTTCCTATAGTATAAAATACGAATTTTATAAATGCACATATGCATTTATACATGGACATAAATAGAGTAAAATACACCACATTTTTAGAGTAGGTGGTACTGGGTGATATTCATAACTTTAAAAATTTTCTAAATTATATTTACCTTTTTTTCAAATTTTATCAATAAATACGTATTATATTTATAATTAGAAAGAAAACATATTACCAAAAAAATTAAAAAGCCACGAATTCATATTGGAAAAAAATAAAATACTGACATGTAAAATATAAATGAGTTTAATACATCAGTAAGCATTTTTGATAGCCTGCAATTAAATCAATTTTTAAAAGTTAACCTCTGCATAAATGAGTGTATATAAAATGAGAAGAAAAAGCAGACAAAAGAACAGCCAATCCATCAAAGAACTATAAATAATTAATACATATGGTAATATCATTCATAATCTTATGCAATCAAAACTATCTCACCATTATAAAATGTCAAATTCTAAATTTGACAAGTATTAGGTAAAATGCATACTACACAGTTTGTAGAGGTAAAAAAAGATGAGCTATCTAATGCACTGCAGGTAGAAAACTAAAACAGTATGATATTTCTATAGAAAATAGTTTGGAAATGAAAACTAAAGTTTGTTTACTGGAAGAAAATCTGTGTTTGCCCTATACTGACAGCTGGTTTATCAGTAGTTAGGAGCATGGTCTCTGAAGGCAGACCACTTGGTTTCAAATCCAGGCTCTTTTTCACTGTTTAGCACTGTGTCCACAAGTAGCACATTGAACTTGCTTTTTCTTACTTAACTTATTTGTACAATGAAAATATTTATCATGCTTACCTCTTAGGTTTGTCATGAAAATTAAGTGAATTTTTATATGCAAAATTCTTAGAACATGTTCAGCCAATGTTAAGCACTCAGTAAATATTAATTCTTATTGCTACTACTCACAGTGTTATTGACATTAAGATAACTCGTTTTATTTATTTTTATTTTTTTAATGTTTATTTATTTTTGAGAAACAGAGAGACAGAGTATTAGTGGAGGAGGGGCAGAGAGAGAGGGAGACAAAGAATCTGAAGCAGGCTCTAAGCTCTGAGATGTCAGCACAGAGCCCAACATGGGGCTTGAACCCACAAGCCATGAGATCATGACCTGAATCAAAGCAGTATGCTTAACTGCTTAACTGACTGACCTACCCAGGCACCTCTAACAGAACTCATTTTAAAGCCAGAGAGAGCAGGTCTATGTGGGAAGGTAGGAAAAACCTATATTGGAAAGAGTAACTGGAACTGTATCCTGGTTTCTGATCTCCAAAGTTATGATATCTTACTAAAAACTATAGTCAGTCCCAGTCTGGTCTTGGCCAAGCTCTGTTTACCTTTTATATCTTTGCCTAAAGCCCGCTGTATGACCCTTCATTCATTTTCCCATGAGTGCACTAAAACTATCTAGGTGAATTTTACTCTCTAGAGAACAACCAAAGTGAAATAAATGGAGAGTAATATAAAAATCTTTATTATGTGTTATTTTGTAAACGTTACTTATCTACAGTTACAGCCTATGGAGATGTCTCACTCTGACTTTCCACTTTCCTACAGTAAGGTCCTCCCTTCCCTCAAGCATGATTGAGTTTTTTTGAAGTAGAGATTGTCAAAGAGTGATTCCCAAAAAAATGTGTCCTCCCTTCAGTCTAAGACCAGATTACCCCCCTTTTTATATCCAGTTTCCTTAGCAGAGATCCTACTTATGCAAGACAGGTCCACTCTAAAAAGAGCTGTAAGCTTATTCTATGATGATACATGGCTAGACAGCTTTTCAAAATATGGCACAGTCTAATGACAAATACTAAATAAAGCACCATAGGCAGTGCATTTTTACAGATATGATCAAATATATTTGTAACTGTTATTTACTATAGTAAATAATTGGAAACCAGCTAAATGTCCAGCAATAAAGAAAGAAAATAGCATTCAGCCATAGGATGTAATGTAAATATATTAAAAATAAGTTTTTAAGGAATTGTAATAATGCCAGGGGTTAAAAAAAAAAAGCAAAGCATGAAGTAAGCATGACTCTGCATTACAGAATCACATATATCAGTTATATGTGTGGGTGTGGGTGTATGTGACAAAAAGAGACAGAAAGAATGTCCAGCTGTGTGTAGGGAAGAAATGGCTTATAGTAAATATACTGTATTTAATGGGGGTTATACCTGGTTTCTGGAATTATGGATAGTGGTTGTTTTTCTCTATTTCTCATTTTACATTTTCTGTATTATTTTTAATCAGAAAATATTTTAAAAGCTTAAATTATCTACTCTCATATTTTTACTATAAGGTTCAAATGTTTCAAAGAGGTTTACCAAGATTTAGGCATGAGTGAATTATAAAATAAATTGACCATAAGTGGTTGATATCATTAATAGTTAAGCAATTTTTAAAAAGCTCAAATAATACTATATAGGAAATATAGGAAAGAGTAATTGGAATTTATATCTGTCAGATTGGAATATTAAGAATCTTCTCATTATTCAGTGTACCTGAGGAAAGAAACACACTCACAATTTGTGGGAGTACTAAAGTATGCAGCAGTTTGGGAGAGGAGGTTAGTGACAGCAATGGGTATCTGAGCATATCTACCCCTTTGCCTAGAAATCACACTGTTAGGAATTTTAAAAAGTTCTAGTCAAAAACAGGTATGTAAAGACAAATATGTATGAATGGTCTCTGATTTTTTCTAACAGCAAAAAATATATTACATAATGACAATACAGTGCTCAGGTGTGAAGTAAATGCAAAGTAAGGTATAAGTAAAGGAATAGAACATCTTCCAAGATATTCTGTTAATTAAAAAATCAGATTTCAGAATTATATATAAAATGTTCTTACATTTTTACATTAAATCAGGATTAAGCAGGATGATTTCAGTTATTTCAATCATTTATAAAATACAGCTATACATATATTTCGTTTGCCAGAAAATTTAGGAAAAACTACACTAAAAATCTTTGACAGTGATTATCTCTAGGTAGTATTGATTGAGGGCTAGGGAATTTTACTTTTCACTCTTTTCCATGGTATATACTGCTTCTATAACATTATTATTATAGTCGATAATGAAAACAACTATCACATATTCATTGCCATTAAAGACAGAGCTGATATAATTTTTCTTAATTAGCATGCTGAATCTGATATTGTCTTTTGAGACTGAAAAATTATAAATGCCATCTTTTTTATCAAGGGAATAAACATTTTCGCTTTCAGAATAGTGACCTGCTTTGTTCAGTCATATTTTATTACTGTTAGGTTGAATTTCACGAAATCCTCTGTGTCATCTGGATATTATGTAGAATAATAAACATTTTATTGCATTTCATTATTTTAGCAATTGAAGGCTCACTAATGATTTCCATTTTTGCTTTTTTTTCAAAATCATTATTTTTATCTATCATAAGTAATTCTTAACAAGATTTTTAAAGGCCTAAAAGCTAAAAACTGAAACACTCATTAAGGAAACAATCACGATGTCCAGAAGACATTGATATTTCAACCATTAAAAAAGCAAGTAAGTATTTTAGTTAATTCTATATAAAATAAGTCCAGACACTAGTTTTGATAATATCCAAAAACTAAGTTCCCTACATTTTGATTAAGGGTCATGATGTAATTATTAAACAATTTTGTTGTATCAATTAAAACACTGAAACCAGATAATAGAGAATATGCCAAACACAAAGTAATTTTAAAATTATGACTGCGCCTAATATTTTCCCCAGAACTAATTTCAAAACAGAAAATGTATATCCTAAACTAGTAACTCACTGAGGGGCGCCTGGGTGGCTCAGTCAGTTAAGTGTCCAACTCTTGATTTCAGCTCAAGTCAGGATCTCGCAGTTCATGAGTTTGAGCCCAGTGTTGGACCTACTCACTGACAATGTGGATCCTCCTTGGGATTTTCACTCTCTCTCTCTGTTTCCCTCTCTCTCTCTCTCTCTCTCTCTCTCTCTCTCCCTCCCTCTCCCTCTCTCTCTCTCTTTCTCTCTCTCTCTCTCAGAGTAAATAAACAAACTTAAAAACATAGTAACTCATTGTATGTAAGTATATTTTACAACTCTATAAGTTCCAAAGAATCATTTAATAGATAATATGATGCATCCCCCGAAAAAAGCAAATAAAAATACATTGCCCTGCACTAGAAAATGCTACACATACACAGAACAAACTGGTTAAATAGTTTAATTTATCACATATATCTCATAAAAATGCTACTAATAAGCCAGTGATTGTTTCCCCAAGTTGAGATTTGCCTGTTCAGTGTCTTTGATCTTATTAGAAAGCCCTTGCTAAACTCGTTTTATACATGAGACTTTACACTGCAGATAAATGATAAAATACAGTGACTGGATTTAATTGTTCAATTCAAGCTTTCTGATTCACCTATTTGTTTTCTTTAAAAAAATACTTTTTTTTTATTCTAGTGTCATTAACACGCAGTGCTATTTTTTTTCTTATTATCATCATTTATATAGTTTTCTTCAGTATGACCTCTCATTGTGAAATGTAATGTGTTGTCCATAATATGAAAACCCCTTACCCAAATTCACAAACTAGCTCTCTCTTTATGTTAAACATGATCATTTGGTCACTTTAGGAAACTTTCACTATTAAGAACTAGTGGTAAAACTAGTAACAGCTGTTTATTATTTTTGAAGAAACTATTAAGAGAACAGAAGCATATCATATTAACATGAGAGTCACATCTAACAAGGACTCTAATCTAGGGACCATGGATAAACTTGACTGTATCCTAGACACTAGAAAAGCCTGCAAATTGTGTGTGTGTATGTGTGTTTACATGGGAGTCCTAAACTTTCATTGTCTGAAAAGCAGTGTAGAAACCCCTTCCATAAAAGGGTTAGTAACATGTTAAGCAATTGCAAATTATCCCTTATTCACTGAAAGCTGAAACTGTAGTTCTAGGCTCCAGCCATAAAGAAAGCTACTTGTTTTATAGTATTCATCTATATCAGGTATTGGTTTCAGAATAACAATCAATTCAGTATTTTGCTTAGATGATTTTAAATTACTGATCAAAATACATGGTATTTTTAAGCCTTTTTAGAGAGAGAAGAAAAAAGAGAGATGATTTTGATGTCCAATTAATAGAGCAAAAGAGGATCTAAGATGAGAAATAGTTGTAACCTAAGACTTCTTATTCCTCAATTCAATTTTACTAAAAATATTGATTAGAAAATAATAAAGTTAGACCTTAGTGTCTCATCTGTCTTCTTGCATTAAGAGGGCAGCACTAGCAGAGGAAGCCCCTATTAAACACAGGTGTCAGTTTTATTCCTTATGCACACTTTTCTATTCTGTACAGTTTCCTGAAGGGTGTGAAAATAAACATACTTAGGAGACTTCACAAGAACTCTAAGTATTCCTTCAAGGTGATATGATGCAATTTGATCCCCCCTGCTATCTTTTTATTTCCTCCAAAATAAATCAGATCTTTTATTATGGTGTCATTTACTCATATATTGGGCTTTTAATCTGTACTGTGACTGTGACCAGGACATAAATACCATAATTAGTATGAAAAACATCCAAATGGAGCAGCAGCTAATGTTGGTTAAAAGTAACAATTCCACGGTATGAGAAGCCGTATCCCACATGTGCCAGAAATAAAAGTAGAAATTTGATTAAATATATATATATATATATATACATATATATATATACATATATATATATAGTATAGCAGTATATATATATAGTATATAGTATAGCAGTATATAGTATAGTATAGTATAGCAGTATATATATATAGTATATAGTATAGCAGTATATAGTATATATATACTATATAGTATAGCAGAGCAATACCTACGACAAAAAGAATGAAGTACAGATTTGTGACTTGCATAGCATACAAAATGTGTGTTCTTCATTTCTAAGTATATTGAGGCAGAGGTTTGAGTTTTATTTTATTATTAAGAATTTTATTGATTTATAATCAGAGAGTGAAATTTGCACCATTTTAGATATTTTTTAAGTGAAAACCCTTTGTGACCTATTAAACAAGCATGAAGAGACTATGGATCCCCTATTTTTCAGGTATAGGATCAGTCTGTCTATTAATGTATTCACATACAGACATATAAAATCAAATTTTAAAATTTTAAATCACATTTTCTGTTCAATGCCTTTTGTTTCTTCACTAATATTTTAAGACTTTATTTAATAAATCATTTCATTACATTTTTGTACAACTATTCTATTATCTTACTCATGTTTAATTGCTTTATCTGTTAGTCTCTGAGACAGATGTGTGAAAATCTCCCAATGTGATTGTGAATTTGCCAATTTCTCCTTTTAATTATCAGCATTATTTAAAAATATTTCTAGTAATGGGGAACCTGGGTGGCTCAGTCTGTTAAGAGTCCAACTTCGGTTCAGATCATGATCTCACAGTTCATGGGTTCGAGCCCCACATCAGTCTCTGTGCTGACAGCTCAGAGCTTGGAGCCTGCTTTGGATTCTGTCTCTTCCTCTCTCTCTGTTCCTCCCCTGCTCATGCTCTGTTTCTCTCTCTCCTTCAAAAATAAATACAAACATTTAAAAAAATTAAAAAATAATATTTCCAGTAGTAATTTTAATAGCGTTTTAGTGCATTGTTAGCGCTGTTATAAACGTTCCTTTAATTTCTATATTTATGCAAATATTCTTTTTTTAAAAGGGGAGGGCTAACTTATATTAACTTATTTACTGAGATAAACAATGAAAATTAAAACTGGTTGTTTTGGAATATTGTGTAATGATATTTGATATAAGGAAAAATAAAGCTGGCGAAGAAATAGGGTGTGATGGCAAGCCTCTTTGAGATGACTTTGGAATAGAATCCTGAGAATGTTTAATAGATCAAATCATGTCAGTTTCTGGGCAAATAGTGTTCCAGGAATTAACTACATTTAGTTGCTAGAATTTACTAGATGCATTTTCTTCCATCTCTTATTTCGATGTTTCTAAGTAGTTTTGTTTTATGTATATCTTTTAAAGAGCACCTTGCTGCTTATTTTGTAATTGAATTTATATCTGACATAAAATACTGTGTCAATATTATCAACATATTGATTTGATACATTTATATTGCAATATGATCGCCATAGTAGTGTTAGCCAACACGTCTATTGTGTCACATGATTATTGTTTCTTCTAGCATTGGGAACGATTAAAATCTAGTTAGAAAATTCAGTGTTTATAGTAGTTTTGTTGTCTGTAATCACTGTACTATGTATTTGATCTCTAGGACTTACTTGCCAACTGGTTACAAGTATGGACCCATAAACATGTCTGTCATTTTCCCACCCCCCAGCCCCTGGTAACCACCATTTTCTCTCACTTAGCATGTCCTCGAGGCTCAGACATGTTGCTGGAAATGACTGAATTTCATTTTTCTCATGGCTAGATAGTATTCCATTATATAAATACACCACACTCCCAAGCTTACTGCAGCATTATTCTCTATAGCCAAAATACAGAAACAACCTAATGTCTGTCAATGGATGTTGTTTATAAGCCTGTGATTGTCTATATTTTTGATAATATATTTTTCATATATATTTTGATGAGAACAGAATGGTGATCAACAAAGTGTTCTCTGGATTCAGTTTTATGACCTTGGGAAAATTTACTTAAATTATCTAAGCTTTCTCTTTTGTCAAATAGGAATAATTACAGTACTTATATAATGAGTTTATTTGGAGTATTATTTATATAATGAGTTTATTTGGAGTACGTATATAATGAGTTTATGTTAAAGCCTTTAAAACCATGACTAGTTTGTGGAAGTGCTTAGTGAGCTTTTATTATTAACTGAATATATTCCATTCACATTTATTGTAATTAGTGATTTTTATACACAAATGTATACATGTATAGAATTATTTGTAAATTGTGACTTTTCCTTAACTTCTTTTTTCTTTTTTTTTTAATGTTTTTATTTTACTTTTGAGTGAGGGGAGCAGGGGAAGGTAGAGAGAGAGGAAGACACAGAATTGGAAGCAGTCTCTAGACACCGAGTCTAATTGTGAATTAGAGCCCATCTGTGGGGCTTGGACCTATGAACCATGAGATCATGACCTGAGCTGAATTCGGACACTTAATCAACTGAGCCACCCAGGCACCCCATTCACTATTTTTTCCTCCAGCTTTAGGTTGCATTAATAGATTTTTAAAACTATTTTGTTCAGAAGTTATATACTGCAGTAGTTCAGAAGTTATAAATTGCATTTTTGTTTTGTTAGTGGTTGGTTATCCGGTTAAGAACTTCTTAAGGGCCACCTGGGTGGTTCAGTCAGTTATTTGTCCGACTCCTGATTTCAGTTCATGTCATGATCTCACAGTTTGTAAGTTTGAGCCCTGCATTGGGCTTTGCACTCTGATTGGGATTCTTTCTCTCCCTCTCTCTCTCGGCCCTCCCCTTGCTCCCTCCCTCTCTTTCTCTCTCTCAAAATAAATAAATAAATAAATAAATAAATAAATAAATAAATAAATAAATAAATAAACAAACAAACAAACAAACATTAAGAAAAGAACTTAAAACTCTGCTTTTAGAGATAAAGTGATGTCTGTCTATGAATTAGAAGTGTGTTGAAAGTAAAGAAACAAAATAGCAGTGCCCTGCCATTCCATCTACTGACCAATATCTAGAGGTATTTAGTGTACTCAGTTATTGTCTCACTGAACAAATTCAAGCAAGATGGATAAAATAATTAGGTCACTGCCTAAGGAGTTAGCTTTAGAATAAATAAGCTCATGGGAAGTGAACTATTGCTTATAGTATAATAACTTTTTGTTATATGGACTACTGAAAGTTAAAAAAAAAGAATTGAAAAAAGAATTTCAGGAGAAATCATAATAATATTATTGTCTTTTAGTACTGACTTGGGATGTCGTAATGTATACCTTACTTGTTTGTATAATGCTTTCAGAATAAATCAACTCATTTTGCTTCTCCTATTAAAAAAATGAAAATTGTCGACTCTGTCCAAACCTTGGTCCAAAAAGAGGCATCCCTCTAATAACCATTGAGAGGGAACATCTGGGCCAAGATAATGTTCTGCTGTGGGGACCATAGGTGGAACTGATTATGTCTTTTGTTCTCCATATGATTTACCAGTTAGATGTCTTTTTAAACCTGTCTTAATTGATTAGCCTGTGTTAATTGGGTAAAGGAGATTGGAGTACCCAGTTTCCTCCAGTGGTTGGATCCTCTAAGTAACCCTATACCAAACAGAATAAAGTCCCAAATCACCATGATTAATTTTAGTTAGAAGTTTCTTTTATTCAGGAAGATTATTTACAAGTCAGAGAAACCAGCAGAAACTAGCTTAAGCAAAAGGTAATCAAGTTTATCGTGGGGATGCAGGGAGTGTACAGAACACCAAAGAAGAGACAACTGTTGCCATCCTTCATTTCTACTTTTCTCAGAATCTGCTTCATTCTATTCTGACTCTGTGCACTGGCTTTTCTGTCTCTAAATCCACATGATGACAGTACAGGCTGTTACGTCTCCTCTCTTTAAAAGACAAGCACATATTGAAAATGAAATTCCTTAGTCACAATTATGAATTCTCAGAGTAATGACTATAGATAGGAAATATCCTTGGTCAGTTAACTGGTATGAACCATGATTATTTTGGCTGTACCAAAAGTGAGTCTGGGGAAATTTCTAGTTGGAGGACATTTGGCAAGCAGAGATACTTACCTCAGAAACCAAAAGTGTACTGAATAGGTTGCTAGTATGAAAGAACAAACTTTGTGTATGTACATACAATTCCAGCTGTTCTAGCTATGGACTTATTTTAGGGTCTGAGACTTACTAGACTCTTAAATATTAGTTATTAACATATGTTTATATGGTTCAGCCAGGTTCCTATGACTGACTTGGAGAAGATATATATTTTTGGATGGGAAAAAACAAATATAGGGACCTAAACCATAGTTCTTAGTAGTCCATTGCCTCTAAATATATGTCCATATATATTAAATTATGTATAAAATCTTCATATGGTCATTTCTCTATGAAATAACTTATTGAATATATTATATATACCTATATGTAGTAATACTGAGTAAATGAAGGTTGTCTATTATTATTTGATAATGCTGTTAGATAATAGTAATATCTAAGCTATTTTTTTTTCCTGGGACTCCTGGGTGGCTCAGTCAGTTAAGTGTTGGACTTTTGATTTTAGCTCGGATCATTGATCTCACGGTTTGTGAGTTTGGGCCTTGCATCAGGCTCTGCACTGACAGTGCAAAGACTGCTTAGGATTCTCTGTTTCCCTCACTTTCTGCCCTTCCATTGCTTATGCTCTCTCTCTCGCTCTCTCTCTCAAAATGAATAAACATTTTTAAATATAAATAAACTATTTTCCCTTAAAACAGATGTTATGGGAAAAAATCAAGACAACCTAGATCATAAATGAAAATAGTTTTATCTATCATAGCTCTTACATTAACTAGAATGAGACTCAAAAATTAATTGCCAATGACCTTCTAGAACAAATATTCAAACTTGTTTTCCCATTAGCTCCTTCTTGTTTCCAACCTAAAATATCTCAGTTGCCCTTTCTGGTCCATATGCCTTATTGAAACACCACAGCTTCAGTTCAGCAGCTGTACTGCTCCTGAGATATGTGCTGGTAGGTGACATGTAGATAATAGTGGCAGGCTATAATAAACATTGAAGTTTTCCAGTAAAATCTGTTTGAAAATATTTGAATAAAAAATGAACTCAATCCGCCCCCCCCCCTTTTAACATGTTATGTCTGCAACTGAAGGTGTAAAAGGTGAAGAAAAATTACCCAAGGCTCTATAAATTGTCATATGTGTTTAAACTATAAAGGTAGTATGATGACTATATTCCCTTCTTGGCCCAAAGCCTATAATTGGGGCCAATGTTTGGAATTATACATTTTTAACTCTACAGCTAGGAAATTAAGTTTCTGTATACAATATATAAAGTTGTATATTGTTGACTGATGTTGTAGTCAAGGATATAAAAGCCAAAAGAAAGATCAGAGATCACCTAATATAACCCGCATATATAAGAGATGAGAAAACTAAGACTCAAAGAGGAAAGTAATTTTTATAAGGTCACATTAGTAATCGCAGCAAAGTATGATCCGTCACACAAACTTCCTGGTCTCTACTTACACTTTTACTATTTCACACACCCTTACCAGGTACTCTTCCTTTTACTTTCTTACATGTCAGTTATAGGCTTCTTATTTGTTCTCATCTCTCAATGTAAGATACTTATTGGTGGTAAAATCCACTGTACCAACTAACTTAGTATTGGGTGAGATAGCAGCATTAATAATATTTATAAGGCTCTAGTCCAGATAAAGGCAAATACCATATGATATCACTCATATGTGGAATGTAAGGAACAAAACAGATGAACATATGGGGAGAGGAAAAGAGAAATAAAGGCAGGGGGAGGGGAAGAGAAACAAACCATAAGAGAACCTTAACAATAGTAAACAACCTGAGAGTTGATGGAGGGAGGTGGGTGGGGACGGACTAGGCGGGTGATGGGTCTTAAGGTGGGCACTTGTTATGATGAGCACTGGGTGTTGTCTGTAAGTGACAAATCACTGAATTCTACCCTTGAAACCAATATCACACTATATGTTAACTAATTAGAATCCAAGTAAACAGTTGCAAAACAAAAATAAGGCTCTAGTCTTAGAGCTCTAGATATTGTTGGGTTGGAGCAACTTGTATGAGAACAAGTTGATCAATTCAACACTTTATTTGAAATGAAAAGTGGTACATTCTGAGGAATAGCCTACTCTTATATTTTGTTTTGTTTAAAAAATTCCCCTTAATGTTGATCATCTAAGTCCTGAATTTTATCCTTAACAACTGATAAAGGGTAGAAATAATTCATTATATACTTGCCTTTGTTGAAAATAGGTAAAATGGTGAAACATACATAAGTATTTGCAATGCCACATAATGTTTATCATTAAATTATGATTTAGGCCAAAGCTTGCTATAAATTAAAATCCTTTCAACAAAATTGCATATAGCTCTATCATTCCCATCCTTGCACTAGCTCCTGTAAGTATTGTACTGTATTATTATCTGAGATCAAAATATTTATTTTCTTGTGAAGTAAATTTATATCCATAAATTTATCTCCAAAATTTATATCCAAAATTTATATCCATAAATATATCCATTTATATCCTCATTGATAAACAAGGCATGCATTCAATGAGTTTGTTGCTGAGAAAAAAAAACACTTATTTCTATCATGATAATACTTTCTAGTAGTTCATGTGGATGAGGTTGAAAACTGGGAATACTCAGTGCCTTTTAAAAGAATGGCAGAGGGGATATTTTATAACCAAGAGCAGACGAAACTCTTTTCTTCCAGACATAAGGAAGTGTGTTCTCAAGAAGAATTTCCTTCTTTAGAAGCCACAGGACCATTCTCATTTTTTCCACCTGAAATACCTCTCCATTTTTTCCATTGAAATTCCTTAATTCTTGGTAAGCAGTGACTTTCAATCATCGCTTATCTTACTTTTTATATGAACCCTTTCCATTTTATTGGAAATGAGTTTAACCTTCAAACATTCCAACAATTTGTCTATATTTTATGAGCAGCTGCTTCAAGACATACTTAATATTTATCTCAAATGCTGTGGTCAGTCAACAAGACAACACAGATTTATTGAGTATCAGGTGCATGGATAATACTATTTTAGGCATTGATTTCATAACTGAGAACTTAGATTTTAAGAATTACTTTTAAAAATATTTACTATGACTTATATTCCCTTGCCTTTATTTCTTAGGAAAATAGCAATGTTATTAGAAATGCATACGATTAAGGGGTGCTTTGGGTGGTTCAGTTGGTTAAGAGTCCAACTTTGGCTCAGAACATGATCTCACAGTTTGTGAGTTCGAGCCCTATGTGAGACTCTGTGCTGACAGCTGCTTCAGATTCTGTGTCTCCCTCTCTCTCTGCCCCTCCCCCACTCATGCTCTGTCTTTCTCTCTCTCTCTCTCTCTCTCTCTCTCTCTCTCTCTCTCTCAAAAATAAATAAACATTAAAAAAACCTTTTTAAATGCATATGACTATATATTTAGTGAGATTGGTAATAATTATGATATGACTAAAAACATCTTTCTTGAAACAGTGTTAACTTGACTGTTAAATGCTAACATCATTCCTGGTGGATTTTATAATTAGGTTGTTATTTGGTAAACATACATAAGAGACTCAGTTGAATAGGAATATTACTAATTATCAACTAGATGCTCATGAGTGCATATTAATAGTTTTCAGTTCTTCCAATTTACTTTGAACTTTCCTATAAAAAACTACAGAAATACTAAGCTTGGTAAAAGTTTTTATAAAAACATGTAAGGATGTCTCCTTTTACCCCTTATATATTGGAAAACCAGGCTTTGGTATAAATAAAGAAAGAAACCTCATCAAGGCCATGACCCTATTCATGCAGTAAGGGCAGTAGCAGAACCAAGAAGCACATACTTACAGATTTCTCCCAGCCTCGTTAGTGAGTCAGGAATATGTATGTCATAAACCCAGTTGGGCTACATCAGCAACACTACATTAAGCAGCATATACAATTTGCACATTTATGGACTGATATGCTTAGCATTTATGAAGACTCATTTTTCTATTGCCTGAAAAGAAACAATACTAATAGTGTGTACAATTAAGAGCTCCCAAGAATAATGGAAAAATTGGTGACCTGTAACCACTTTTAGTACTATGTGCTGCTTTGAAAGCGTAATGAATTCCTCCCTGTTGTCTTTGCAGAACATCAATGCAGATAAATAATGCAGACAAGTAACACAGGAGACAATGAAAGGGTGGTGACCAAGTTAGTCTCTAAAGATGCAGCCCTACTTCCCTGTACATCCTTGCTCCCCCAACTTACTGGCGACTCCTCATGATAACTCAATTCTAAAAGCATTTAATAATCTTCTCTGGTAGGTGCTACACAAATAAATATGAGTCCTTTGTCTCCAAGAATAATAAAGCACACTGAGAAAAGAGACATAAATGAACAATTTTTAATAGCTGTATAGAAAATACAGAGTTAAGGAACAAAATGAGTGGTAGAAATAACACTCGGAGGAAGGAGAAGAAATGGGACAATTTTTAGAATGGAGTAGGAGCTTAGAGAGATGTTAATGTATGGATATAAAAGGGATAAGAGAGAGAGTGTGCAGACATAAAATGACTAAATGTGATGATGAAGGTCAAGTTGTCCTGGCCTCACCCTGCAGTGCTTTTATATTCTTATTTAGGTGTGTGGCCCCTTTTCAGGAAAAATTTAAAAATTGATGCATTGTGCGTCAACATTCCAATTGCAGGAGGAGGCACAACAGAGAGATTTAGGTACTCCGGGTTTGGAGTGATACGTGCGGCATTCTTCATGGCATAGGAAACAGTGCAAGCTCTTTCACAGCTTAAGGAAAATATTTCTCCAAGAAAGTATCAACCTGGGAACAGGGCAAATTTTCCCAGTCTCTGAACACCATTTTTCATATAACTTCTGGACAAATGTCTGTTTATTCTCTGCAGAGAATGTGATTCTAAAATAATATCAGAAATGTAAAGATTATTAAAGACTATATGTTTCAAACCCAATGATTAGAACAAATGCCATGGCCACAACTGGGCATTGTTTTGTGGAGGGATTGTTTGTTGTTTCAGCCTTAATTCCTCCTCTGTGACAACAACCCCTGCTTGCCTGCTCCAGTACCTCCCTTCGTCCCAACTTCAGCTACCCTCTGATCTCATCCCAACCACCCCTTACTATGCTTCTATCTTAGTCTCTTTTACAAGTTCCCTCCTTATTCTCATCTTTCTTCCTTATCTGTGATATATTTTATTAAACACTCTCTTGTGTGCTTTCTCAAGTTCTTCTATCCTATTCCTTACATATTTACAGTTCTGGATCAATCCAGGTATTCAGCTTCCCCACACCTGCACAGCTGGCAAGTACAACTGCAAAATACAACAAAACTGCACATTGTTGCAACTACAAATATATGTGGTAGTCAATTTCAAATGAATCCTCAATATCTGTACTATATTTGCCTTGGTGCAGCTACATTTCCTGTTACCCAAACTTGCTATAGAGAAAGATCCTTGCTTGTAGGTATCCTACTTTCCCTTTAGATCTATCACTTGCAACAACTAGTATTATGTCCTACAGCATACAGAACAGTGAAATCATCATATAGGAGAATCCTCAACTTAATGACTTGTACTCCCTGATTCTCTATTAAATACCTATAATTACTTCTTTTTCTCCAACTCGAAAATTGTATTACCTCCATTTTTCTCCCTAAATTCTATTATTCTTTAGCAGTTTGTTGAGTTAGGCCCACCCTTTTTGTTTGCTTGTTTTTGTTTTTGTTTTGTTTCTTCAGCATATTTTTTTTTCTCTGGAAGCATTTTTCTTTCAGTCTTTATGTATTCACATCCTTCTAATTTTTTTTAGCTACTATGTCCTCTATAATAAAAATTGAAGCTTTTTTTTTTCTTGAAAAGCACATGGCAACTTTTTGGAAATCCACTAATTTCATTTCATTTATCATTCAAACGGGGCTACAGTTGAGACTGAAAGAAGGGTAATAGTAATAGTAGTTACTGATAAAACTGAAGAATACATCTAGGGTGACACACACCAGCTGGCATGTAGAAATTCTGTGTACAATAGAAGAGCTATTTAATCCATTAGAGATATAAGGCCTACTCACTTTTGAAGAGTTCTAAAACGTATTGTTTTACAACATTTGTGGAAATAATCTAGGGTATCCTATTTGTATACTGAAATATAAAACAATGATTGGATCTGAACAGTTAATTTTTTTTTTCTCTTTCTGGATGGATAGAAAACAAGCAGTATATAATACAATTTCTGAATTAATTTGTATTCCATGTTGTCAAGTTTAAGTCTAATTTTAAATTGTCTTACAAATGTATAAGAAGTATTATTTTACCCTTTATTTGGGGCTCCTGGACCCAGTTTCAACGTGTGGGGATAGGTCCCCACAAATACAAAAGCAGTGCTATGACACCAGCTTGACGGCCTACATTTCAACTTGATTCTGACACTCTACACAGGAATGGCATCACTTCCATAAGTTAAGGTTTCAGTCCTACAAAACTGTTCCCCCCAACTCACTTCAGATGCCAGTTGCAAGCCTAGGCCTATAATGCTTCTGACCAACCAGATACAAATACGAGGTTTCCGTGACCTTCTCCTCAAATTACATTAATTTGCTAGAGCAGCTCACAGAACTAAGAGAAACATTTTGCTTACCAGATTACTGATGTATTATGAGAAGATATAACTTAGGAACAGCCGGAAGTTAGAGATGCTTAGGGCAAGGTATGGGGAAACCATGTGGAGCTTCCGTGCCCTCTCTGAGCATGCCACCATTCCCAAATTTCCACATGTTCATTAACCTCAAAGCCTAAGAGTGATGACAAAAAGTGTAGAAAGCAGCAGGAAGAATATAAGAAAAAAATAATGGCATTGCCCAAACAGAAGGAAGGTAGAGTAGAAAAAATAACCCATGAAGTGAGAAGAGTATCGGGTTGGTATATGAGATTTAAGAAAAAGATCCAAAAAATTCTTTTTTTTTATGTTTATTTATTCATTTTGAGAAGGAGAGAGAGCCCAAACAGGGGAGGGGGAAAGACAGGAAGAGTGAGAATCCCAAGCAGTTTCTGTTCTTTCAGCGCAGAGTCTGATGGGAACCATATCTCATGAAGCATAAGATCATGACCTAAGCCAAAATAAAAACTCAGATGCTCAACCAACTGAGCCAACCAGGTGCCCCCTAAATTCTTCAGGTCCAGTTCCTGACTTACCTGAAGGAATTATAGTGGCAAGAAGATTCTGTGTCTGCAACTATAAAACTTTGATGAAAAAAAATCAAAGAATAACTAAATAAGTGAAGATATATTTAATGTTCATGGATAGGAGGCTCAAAATTATCAAGATATTAGTACTTCCTAACATGATCTATAGATTCAACCCAATCCCAATCAAAATCCAGCAAGTATATTTTTGTGGATATGGACAAACTGATTCCAAAGTTTATACAGAGAAACACAAGACCCAGAATATCGAACACAGTATTAAAGGAGAACAAAACTGGAGGGCTGGCATTGCCTGCCTTCAAGACTCACTATAAAGTTATAATGCTCAAGATAGTGTGGTATTGGTGAAAGAATAGACATATAAGCAGTTAACGGTCAGTGGTTGTCAGCAGCGGTAGGAGGATGGGGGAGGGATGATTAGGTGGAGCACAGAGGATTTTCTGTACATTCAACTTTCATTTCCCAAAATGTATCCTAAGATCACCTGTACCAGAATGATGTGACTACTTGTTAATAAATATGCAAAAACTTGGGCCCTACCACAGAACTTCTCAATCAGAATCTCAAGCGCACGAACCTCACATTCAACATTTGTTTTAAAAAGTGGGTGAGTGTTAATGAGACACAGTAAATTTGAGAATTTTCTCCTGGAACTCAAAGCTAAACTGTTGGGCTTTAAATAACCTCAATTTGTTCATGGGATTGCTGAGCCATTTAGTGTCCAGGCAGGGCCAGGGACATGCAGTGATAAAGAAGATGGCCACAGGACTTAAAAATTACATCTTGTGTATTAACAACTAGAATATAAAATGTGTTCTGACTGAGGTTGACTACTAGCTGTAGTCTGACTGGCCCACCAAAGAAGAAATCTCAAGTTACCACTTTCTGGGTGAAAAGTAAAGAAAGCAACAGAAAGGATTAGCAATTGAGTATGGCTTGAGTAATGATTAAGGTTTCAATGTGCCTATGTTGCTGTAGGGAAAAAAGGCATAGGGGAAAGGATATGATAGACCAAAGTTCTAGGCTAATCAGGCACAAAATGAGACAGTATATGAGTGACACAATGTACATGTCAATATCCTAGTGTATGGGAGGCTTTGACTCAAGATGAAGATTAAAATGAATATTATGTACTTTCTCACGTGTTACAGTTGAGAGTGTGAACCTTATATTGAAAGCAATAGCACAAAGGCATGTATTTTGTTTGTAATATTCTTCATAGATATTGCTAATTAACTGCCAGCAAGTTACGAATTTGAGTCACTTTTTGTAATGGTATTAGCAATTGAGTAGACAGAAATGGGGATACAGCAGGTAAATTGTGGTTATGGAACAATTACTAACGTAATATGTTTGTATTTCACTCTGATATTTTTATAAATTTAGGACATCTTTTTTAAAAATTTTTTAAATGTTTTTATTTATTTTTGAGACAGAGAGAGAGACAGCATGAGCAGGGGAGGGGCAGAGAGAGAGGGAGACACAGAATCCGAAGCAGGCTCCAGGCTCTGAGCTGTCAGCACAGAGTCCGACACAGGGCTCGAACTCACAGACTGGGAGATCATGACCTGAGCTGAGGTCAGATGCTCAACCAACTGAGCCACCCAGGCGCCCCTAGGACATCTTTTTAAAGGCATACAACATACACACTGCCACTACAATTGTTAAGAGATGCAATTGTTAGCATAATATATGCCAAATTGTATTCCTCAGAAAACATGTAAACAGGTGTTATGGGTTAGCTGGTGCACCCTAGCCCCCAAATATATACTGAAATTTTAATCCCCATACCTCAGAATGTGATCTTGTTTGTAAATATGGTCTTTATGGAAGTAATCAAACTAAAATGAAGGCATTATGTTGGACTATAATCTAATATGACTAAAAGGAGAAGTTTTGACACATATGAAGTTAGAGACAGAGATTAGAATTTTGCTGCCATATACCAAGGAATTTCTGGGGTTACCAGAAGCTGGAAAAGGCAACAAAAGATCCTTTTTTGTATAGATTTCAGAGGAAGATACCCTGCCACCACCTTTATTTTAGATTTCTGGCCCCCAGAACTGTAGGACCATAAATTTCTGTTGTTCTAAGATACCCAAATTTGGTACTTTATTATGGGAGCCCTAGGTAACTAATACAATAGGTATTGATGTGAGAAAATCATTTCATGGTCAAAATAGAGTGAGGCACACAGTTTCACACACAGCTAAACTGAACTGAACAGTACCTTAGTGACTTCACTGTTGTAGTTCTTATTTTGATATTCCTAGAGAAGAACTATTGCATGAGATATTTTCTAGAAATCTTGTCCATGGGCAAAACTTTTTCCACCTTGGTCATGTCACATAACTACTGCTCTGTGGTACATATTTGGGAAATGGAGCCATAGAATGTCTAAATTTAAATAATTACTGTAATACTTAGAATACTCAAAATAATTTCCCCCCAGATTGAGTCAATGAACCTTTTAATTCTGCTTCATTCTTTGGCCTTCATATATGTTTAGACAAAAGGTTCTTTGAGTTCCAGTTGTGCTCTTGAGGGTGAATCTCAGCCTGAAAAATTTTTGTGGAAAGTGGAATCTACAAAACCAGATGCTCAGGTTGGCAAACCCATCTGTAGGAACATAACACTGTATTGGTTTCAAGAATCCACTTGCCAGGAAAACGTGAAACAACACCAAATGCAATAATTTACATATTTTGTTGGGCAAGATTTACTCTTTGAGTTTTTCATGTAATAGGCAAAATAGAAGAACTATGTATCTGAAACACAGATAATTTTTTACAAATCCTTTAAGACAGTTATATAATTATATCTTCATAATACACTGGAATATAATGTACATTATTAGATATTCAAATTTAAACAGACACCCTATGTTTATTTTGTCCATTCCATTATTTTCTGTGTCAAATAATGTTACTTCTTTATGAAACAAAGTTCCTTTTCAAACTGGGCATATATAGCACATGTAATGTGGCCATCAGATTAAGTGTTAACTCATGAAATGTGAGTGGAAATGTGGCGAACCAATTCAAGAATTATCACCTAAAATACCCAGAATGTTCCCAGAATGAGCACAATTAGAGGATAATCATAGAAAATTTTAAATGAAAATGGTTGATTGACACTGTGGAAGGTGTCAGAGCTTTTGAATCATCATTTGGAGAATTGCTGACTTAGAACGCATTTATCAAACGATTAAGTTTTAAGTTTAGCTACTGATAATTCAGATGTATCTGTTATAGCAGCTGGTGTTACTTTAACTAGAATCCCTGTGTGTGTGTGTGTGTGTGTGTGTGTGTGTGTGTGTGTGTGTATGACAAACTGAGATCTATTCAAAATTTTAATGTTGTTTCTAAATTCACATTTTTCCCCAACTCATTCAGTGGTATTCATTAAGCACTTACAATGTGCCATTTAAATCCTTGCAGATAACGGAATTTAAAAAACAGGCAAAAGTCTTCCTGAAGTGTTCATTTACTAGAGGTTAGCAAAGCTGTTGCAAAGATACAACTATGTAAAAATGCGCGCACACACACACACACACACATATAAGCTGTATGGTAAATCAGTGCTACATAAAATATAGAGGAGTAATAAATTAGGGCATTGTTGTAGCAACAGGGTTTGGAGGAAATATTATAGTTCTCAATAGATTAGTTATAGAAATCTCATTAAAAACAGAGAGGGAAGAAAATATTTGGATCTCTAGAGAAAAAAAATGTAAAATATTAAATACCAGAGGCAAAATCCCTAAGGAGAGGGCATTCTTGATATGTTCAGGATAAGTAAAGATATACATAGATGTGAAACTGGGTAAATGGCAGTGAGAGCAGTTCAGAAGAGAGAGGAAAGCAATAAGGAATAGACATCCCAGGACCCTGAAGCCCATTGTAATTTAAGGACAATGGCTTTTACTATAAGGAAAATGGGAAAACATTAGAATGTTTTGAGAAAGGAATATCATGTATGTCTAATGTTTTAAACATTACTTTGGCAGCTCTGTTGAGACTTGGCCAAAAGGGTAAGAGTATAAGAAAGCAGACCAGTTGTATTAATTTAATGAAATATTCAAACAGGAGATGATGGTGACTTAGACCATAATCTTACAGAAATTTAATATTTCATTAAATTAATACAGCTGGCCTTCTTTCTTACACTCTTACCCTTTTGGCCTAGTCTCAACAGAGCTGCAGGTTTCTCTCTGGAAACAGGTTTGCACATCCTTTGGGTAGATGCCAAAGAGTGTGGTAAGAGTATGTTTAGTTGTAAGAAACCACCCAACTGTCTTCCAGAGTAGCTGTACCATTTTTCATTCCTATCAGCAATGAGAGAGAGTTTCTTTTGTCCTACATCCATTGGTGTTGTCAGTGTTCTGGGTTTTGGCTGTTCCAGTGGGTATATAGTTGTGTCTCTCATTGTTGTAATTTGCATTTCCATGATGACATATTATGGGGACCATCTTTTCATATGCTTGTTTCCCATCTGTACATCTTTGATGAGGTGTCTGTGAAGGTCTTTGGCCTGTTTTTGAGTTGCTTGTTTCCTTATTGTCGAATTTTGAGTTCCTTATATATTTGGGTACAGTTTTTTATCTGAAATATCTTGTGCAGATATCTTCTCCCAGTCTGTGTCTTGTCTTCTACTTCTCTTGACATTGTCTTTCATATAATGGAAGTTTTAATTTTAATGAAACCCAACTTACCAGCTATTTCTTTTATGGATTGTGCCTTTTGTGTTATATCCAAAAAAGTATCAACATATTCACAGTCATGTAGATTTTCTCATTTCAGGTACAAGGTAAGGATATCCCCTCTTACCACTTTTTCAACATCATACTGAAATTTTTGCTAATGCAATAAGACAAGAAAATGGTATAAGCGATGTATACAAATCAGGGAAGAAGGCATAAAACTGTCTTTGTATGCAGATGACATGACATGTCCTCTAGGAGGCCTGAAACAGACATTTCCCTCATAGCCCTCAGAAAGAACTAACCTGGGGCTCCTGGGTGGTTCATTCTGTTTATAAGCATCTGACCTCTGCTCAGGTCATGATCTTGCAGTTCATGAGTTCGAGCCCTGCGTCAGATTCTGTGCTGACAGCTTGGAGCCTGGAGCCTGCTTCAGATTCTGTGTCTCCCTCTCTCTCTCAGCCCCTCCCCAGCTCACACTCTGTCTCTCTCTCTCTCTCTCAAAACTAAATAAACATTAAAAAAAAAATTAAAAAGGAACCAACCCTGCTGTCATCTTGATTTTGCACTTCTAGAGATATTAAATTCTATTGTTTAAGTAATAAGTTTCAATAAAAAGTAAAACATAAAACATAATTTTATGTATAAATAGTGAAATAGATTAGTAATTTTAATAACTTCTTTTAAATAAGGAAGACACATTGGTATAGCACAGTAATTTATAATAATGCAATTTCTATTTTCTTAATTCATTCCTTACTTTTAAAACAAATAACTAAAATAAGATGAAATTGTGGGGCACCTGGGTGGTTCAGTTGGTTAAGCGTCCTACTCTCGATTTTGGCTCAGATCATGATCTCATGTTTTGTGAAATCAAGTCCTGCATCAGGCTCTGCACTGACAGCATGGACCCTGCTTGGGATTCTCTCCCTCTCAGTCTGCCCCTCCCCCGCTTGTTCTTTTTTTTTTTTTTCTCTCTCTCTCCCTCTCTCTTTCTCTCAAAATAAATAAATAAACATTTTTAAAAAGACTAAATCCAACTTTAAAGATATTATTTGGATTCTGTAGACTCTTTCACTTACGACCTAAAACTCACATGTAGCAAACAAAAACATGTTGAGGTTCAGTCACTATTTCACTGTTTTAAATTCTATACACAAGTTAAAAATCCCAGTGTAACACAGAATAACAGAACTGAAGTACTTCATGACTTGTTTCTTCATCTTTACATGCATCACTCTTATTTGAATCCACATTTAAAAATGTGCAGAATCCCCAGGGTTTGGAGATACAAATCACCCTGGAGAAGAGCTCAAACAATTCTGAATTATCACAAGATTACTCTGAGTAAAAAAGGCTTGTAAGCTGAGTCTCTGTGAGTCAAGGCTGAGAAGGAGCTGACTTAAAGATTATAAATTATTAACATTCTATGCTAACTATAGCAATTCTTAAACATCACATAGCAAAATAGAAATATATAAATAAATACATAATTTTTTAAGGAAAGTATTACTAATGAATTGTGACAATCAAAACATAGCATTTTAGTAAGTTTTGTCATTAATTTTAACCTCTCTAGAAATAATGCATATGTTTCTGACTATACCCGGGCAAACACCTCTGTCTTGGACACCAGAGATGTGGTGTTATAAAAGTCCAATTAAAAGATTATCTTAAAATGGAGGTAAAAATCAACTATGGTAAATTCTGCTATTGGTTAGTTATAATGAATACTGAGATGAACACTGAGAATTAACCTCTGTAATCACCAACATGGAAGCCACTTGTGACCTTGACCAGAACACTTTAGGTTGAGTGGTATAAAGGAAAATTGACCAAAGTATGCTATGCACTGGAGACAAAAAGACAAATACATGATCTTTACTTCCCACAAAATAAACAGCTCGTTCACTTAAAAGGTTCTAGGATAACCTAATATAGTAGATGCCATGAGAGCAAAGGAGACACAGCTAACCTTATCAGATTTAGCATTTAAAGAAGCATTCCTAGAGAAATTGAAGTGTGGTCTAACAGAGTAGGCAAAGAGAAATGAGAATGTTCCAGGCAGAGGAGCAACATGGGTGAAGAAACCGTGAAGGTGTAAACAGCACACAATGGATGCTGCGAACAACTTCAGTGTGAATGTAGCAAAGGATAGTCATAGCGGAACATAGGGCAAAATGCCGACGAGGCGGTGATAAGCCTCAGTCAATAATATGCACAAATCAGAGTAAGCCAGTTTTGCATCTTGAGGATATAGACGACATTAATACATTTCTTACCTACTGTAAAATGGGCCAGTGCACACCAGAAAGTAAGAGTAATCACCTCCATTTAATAGACAAAAAAGGGGAGAAAAATCCCAACAAATATTGTAAGCTATATGTTATTTTTTTCTGAAATTATAGCAGAAATAAATAGATTACTATATTCCCTAAATAAGGAAGCCACATACTTCATTCTTAGAAATTGTAAGGCTTATGAATTTGTCGCTAGGTAGTCCTATAATAACCTTCAGATTCCCTGATTCCCCTAATGAAAGGTCAGGGTCTGTCAGCATGTTCTCCATCGAGCTGAGGAAGGCAGAAATGAACATTCCTAATACGCTGGAAATAAAGGCCGTGTCCTGATTTTACCTGCTGGCAGCCAAAGTCCTTCAATAGATTGGTGTTTGTCTTCTCTTGGGAAATCACCAGAATGCAGCTGCCTTCATCAATGTTCCTTTCCTGCTCCTCTTTCCTACTGCCATGGCTTAGTGACAGGCCTCGTGAAAGATGGTAATGTAACAGGACTGTTACAGAATTAAAGTCCAGGCTGTTTCAGTGAAGCAATGTATTCAGTTAGATGTCCTGCCTGCTGCAGTAAAATAACTTGGAAACAAAGCACTGACGGTATAGGAAACAGTCTCAAAATTGATAGGCCATGAATCCAAGGTGTTAAACTGCTAGCATAATATTCTTTGATAAAAAATAAAAGAATACAGAAATGTTATTAATATTTCTTTATAGCCAAATAGATGATGAATGTAACAATTTTTCTTAAAGATCACAATGTATACTTTGGTATTTTAAAAATGATACTATTTTTAATTACTTATCAAATATACTAGGTAAAATGGAACAGAAAAGTGGCATAAAAATAACACTGGCTTTTTCTAACTTACTTTTATTTAAAAGGTTATAAATTCGGTGAATGAAATTCTGGATTTGAATTCCTTCTGAAGACTAATTTTCATCACATTTATGCTCTTGCCGTAAATAATACTCATTAGGTATTCAAAGAAAGAAAAAAAGAGGAAAGACAAGACAATTTAGAACAAATTCTGTTTTGTTTTGTTTTGTTTTGTTTCAAATCTTTATGGAAGTACTGGAAGACAGTTTCTAACCATTTGTCCACATTTCTTTATCTGACACCAGTCCTGGGAATGACTCTTCAAAAGGCCTCTCAGTCTGAAGATATTTCATGGGAAAAGGTTGTTATATGAGAAAGTAAAGACAGTGGGCCAGGTCAACTGATACCTTCAGATACTTCTCAGATCTCATACATGTATTTTATACACCTAGCACTTGCAGAGAAGTGTTGAATTTCCTGTATATACCTTCTTTCTTCAGTCCTTTTTTCAGTACTTAGAAAATTACAATGAGGCTTTTCTCAGAAATAATTGGAAATATGAAATTAAGAACATTCTCTAAAAGTTAAGCTATAAAAATAATACATTAATATCCAAACAAAGCCATACCAAGGAAACTAACTCCCAAGTTTGTAAGACTCACTGTCCTTATCAAATTTACATTAACTAATGAAAAAATAGGAGAAAGGAAAAGTCTTGAGGGTGGAGGTGATTTGATGAACCTTGGGCCCATAGAGGAAGGAAAGTAAATTTAGTCAAAAATTCTCATCCAAGCCTTCATGGGGATAAGAGCTAACAGTGATGGGGAGGACAAGGACCAGAGGCTTCAGTGCTAATGTTATGGCTCTTTGTGTTGTGGAGACATCTATGGAGGTATGGGCATTTCGAGTATTTCTAATTTCATTGATAAAGTAAATCCAAAGTCAAATGACTTATAAGGTTGAGTTATTTAATTTTCCTTGTTCTGATATCTTCCTCCCAAAATCTTCTGATTATAAGTTAGAATTCCACGCTGACTGAAACCAGTATTTTCCTCCATGTGACAAATTCATTTAAGACTAAATATAAATGCATAAAATTTTTAGTTTAATACATCAGTCTCTTTGTGACACTTAATATGAGTCTGTTTCAGAAAGATGATAATTGTTGAGTTTCCTAAACTTAAGGGCAGTAATAGGTACTTTAAGTAATCTTTGGTAATAAAATACCTAAGATAAGGTAAACCATAGTCTAAGATAAATAATCAAGATACATAAATCCAAATTATAAGACCTCTTTATAACAGTACACAGTCCCAGTTATTTAATTTTTATTTAAATAACTGACCTTCAAAGTTCATTCAAAATAATAAGGTATTATTATATGGAGAGATGGCAAAAATAAATTTTTATTTCTGTTGTGGAAATTGTGTTTAAAAATTATAAGTGAAAGGAAAAAATATATATTTTACCAAAAGTGAAAGATTATCAATTAAATCACCAAAACATTGTTCCATAATATAGCATCTTTCTAATAATAACAATGATGGATTAAAACACTTAAAATGTGCATGTTTTAGGTTTAGATAGATTGTACCATATAAGAAACATTGATCAATTAATATCTTGGTTACTTTTTGTTTCAAATTTACCCTTACATCTGTAAAAGAAAAATTGCTGTGGAAGATTGTGTTCCAGGTTTACTAAGATTTTATTTTATTTTATTTTATTTTATTTTATTTTATTTTATTTTATTTTATTTTATTTTATTTTATTTTATTTTATTTTATTTTTTGACTTTTTTTTTATTTATATATGAAATTTATTGTCAA
>NW_024412388.1:91155849-91180519 GCF_014898765.1 Herpailurus yagouaroundi
CTGATGTCTGCCCCCAGCCCACCGCTGGGGCCACAGTCAGACTGGTGTGTGCCTTCTCTTCCCCTCTCCTATGGGCGAGATTCACTGTGGGGTGTTGTGGCCCGTCTGGGCTACCTGCACACTGCCAGGCTTGTGATGCTGGGATCTGGCGTCTTAGCTGGGGTGGGTAGGCAAGGTGCACAGGGGCAGGAGGGACAGGCTTAGCTTGCTTCTCCTTAGGTGATCCACTTCAGGAGGGGCCCTGTGGCAGCAGCAGGGAGTCAGATCCGCTGCCGGAGGTTTGGCTCCGCAGAAGCGCAGAGTTGAGTGTTTGTGCGGAGCGAGCAAGTTCCCTGGCAGGAACTGGTTCTCTTTGGGATTTTGGCTGGGGGATGGGCGGGGGAGATGGCGCTGGCTAGCGCCTTTGTTCCCCACCAAACTGAGCTCTGCCGTCTGGGGGCTCAGCAGCTCTCCTTCCCTTTGTCCTCAGCCTTCCCACTTTCTGAGCAGAGCTGTTAACTTATGACCTCCCAGCCGTTAAGTCGCGCTTGCTGTGGGAACACAGTCCGTCAGGCCCCTCTGCTTTTTGCAAGCCAGACTCGGGGGCTCTGCTTGCCCGGCGAGCCGCCCCTCTGCCCCGGCTCCCTCCCGCCAGTCCGTGTAGCGCGCACCGCCTCGACGCCCTTCCTACCCTCTTCCGTGGGCCTCTCGTCTGCGCTTGGCTCCGGCGACTCCTTTCTGCTAATCCTCTGGTGGTTTTCTGGGTTATTTAGGCAGGTGTAGGTGGAATCTAAGTGATCAGCAGGACGCGCGGTGAGCCCAGCGTCCTCCTATGCCGCCATCTTCCCTCTCTGGAATTATATTTTTAAAAGGTGATTTATTTTCTTTTTTCAAAACATGAAACATTTAATTAAGTAAGAAGATTCTGCAAAATTAGAGGTCAAATATAATTGTTTTAAGATAAAAACTAATGTTTACAGGAACAATGATAATTTCAAAAGGAAGGTGGATATGCATATAAGAACAAAACAAAAAAAGACTAAATATGGAACTAAGTCTAAATTACTTATAAGCAGCAGTAAACATGTTTTATTAAAGGCATATAAAGAATTCAAGTACAAGCCCTAAAACAGGTAAATTGAGAGGTCCATACATGAGGAAACACTATTTTAAACTGTTAAAATGTTCTTTATCAAGAAAGAGGGAAAATATTAACTCACATTCCACTTCATAAGTCAGGGATGTAGGTTTTTATTTTTTGAAGAACTGCACAGAGGATGTTAAAAGAGTATATCAATAGTCTATATAGAGTGGTGAGAAGAAGTAATTAAATATGCTCAGTCATTCCAGAATAATGAAGGAAATAAGAAAAAATAATAGAATAAAAGGAATACATAGTAAGCAAATGCTTAGAGGGTAGATTTAAACTAAATTATCTGTGACCACTTAAATATAAATAGATGAAGTACATGTATGTCTGCCTCAATTTTTAAAAAATCAACTGTATGACACTGAGAAGCACTTAAAATATAAAAGTACAGAAAGATCAAATGTAAAAAAGGAAAAACATATCACCACTACATAACTGATCAAATAAAGCTACTAAAGTTATATTGGAAAAGTAGATTATAAAGCAAAAATTATTCTGAGACATAAAGGAGAACACTTCATAGTAATACGAGGATCAAATTGTCAGATAGATTTAACATTTACAAATTTGTATGTAACTAATAACATAATCTTATTAGAGATTAACCAAAAAATAGACCCAAATAAAAGGGAAAACAGACAAATCAACATTAGTAGTGGGAGATTTAATATACCTTATGAATAATTACACAAAAATCAACAAGGATATAGAAGTTTAGAGAAGAAGCATGATTAACAACAACAACAAAAAGTCGAATTCAAATACAGAACACTACTTCCTACAAGGCATAATGCATGTTCTTTACAAGTATACTTGGAACATTCTCAAAAAATAGGCATACCTTGGGCCATTAATAAAGTCTCGAAAAATTTCAAAGAATTGAAATTATACGAAGTATGCTTTATCACCACAATGGAAATAAGAAACAGTAACAAATATGTAGCTATAAAATTCCCTATATTATTTGTGATTAAGAAATCTACAGATTAAAGAAGAAATTACAATGATTTTTAGAAAATATTTCAAAATGAGTAACAGTGGAAATAATGTATATGAAAATGTGTTTGATTTGCAAAATACACATTTATAAGACAATATATAGTTATAAATGAAAATATTAGGATAGAAGAAGAGATTTTTAAAATAACCAATAAATATCAATTTCGATAAATGTTGAAAAATAGCATCAGAGACCTAAATCTTTTAGGTCAGCATTCTGTTCATTCAGAAGTCAAAGATTTTCATGCACCTAACCTGGGAAGTACCTACTTTGTCTTAGCTAGTGTTTCCAAAATTCCAAAAAATATTCTTCTTTGGGATTTAAAAACAAGAAATCAGAATTCCAGAGAATTCTCAAGAATCCACTCATCTTTTTTTTTTAAATTTTTAATTTTTATTCATTATTTTTGAGAGAGAAATAACGTGAGCAGAGTAAGGGCAGAGAGAGAGAACGGCACAGAATTTGAAGCAGGCTCCAGTCTCTGAGCTGTCAGCACAGGGCCCATCACTGGGCTCAAACTCACAGACTGTGAGATCATTACCTCAGCCAAAGTCAGATGCTTAACCGACTGAGCCACCCAGGTGCCCTGAGAATTCACTCATCTTTAAGGTGGCGTTGATAGATAATGTCTACTACAGAAAGTATTTTACTATCTTTTTCTAAATACTGTCCCTTGATATCCTACCAAATTGTGCATGATTTCTAAGAAGCAGTAGGCATTGGCTCAAAGGATCATTATCAGAATTGTGGTGTTTGTGTGCTCTCAGAATGTTCAAAATGCCTCTGAAGTGCAGTAGTCAATGATGTTTCATTGCAGTTATTTAAAACATACCTGGCAATAAACTAATGGATTTCTTATATCTTCTTAAATACATTCCCAATGTTTTTTTCATACTTTTCACTAATTATTTGGCATATCTGATAACTGTTTAGTGAAGAATGATAAACATTAACAGGTTTTACAAAGAACTGTAACTTATAGTGAATAACTCAAACACTGGAAAATACGAATGAACACTATCAGATTTGAATAGCAGTTTGGAGCACCTGGCTGGCTCAGTGGGTAGTGCATGTGACTCTTGATCTCAGGGTTGTTAGTTCAAGTCCCAGGTTGGTCATGGAACCTACTTAAAAAAAAAATGACTTCATACAGAGAAAGGCAGATACCATATGTTTTCACTCTTAGGTGGATCCTGAGAAACTTAACAGAAACTCATGGGGCAGGGGAAGGAAAAAAAAAAGAAAAAAAAGAGGTTAGAGTGGGAGAGAGCCAAGGCATAAGAGTCTCTTAAAAACTGAGAACAAACTGAGGGTTGATGGGGGATTGGGAGGGAGGGGAGGATGGGTGATGGGCATTGAAGAGGGCATCTTTTGGGATGAGCACTGGTGTTGTCTGGAAACTAATTTGACAATAAATTTCATATAATAAAAATAAATAAATAAATAAATAAATAAATAAATAAATAAATAAATAAATTTTAAAAAAGGAATAGCAGTTAAGGTCTCCTAGCAAGGTTTATAGCAGTACACAGAATCACATGTCATAATTGTGAATTTAATAACTTGTTTTGCTTTCAAAACAGTTCTGTTTCTTGGAACAACATTCATAAGCTTTATATCATCTATTAAGTATCATTATTAATCTATGTATATTACCTATTAATCTTAGCTATTTATATTAATTTAATTTATTTTATTTACAAGAATGACTTGTCATTATCAGCAAACATAATCACAAGTACACACATACTACATAGCAACAGCTACATGGGTGGCTGATTAGATCCTAATAGCTTCTCTATGATGTGCCCCTGTCCCTGTTCCCATAAATGACAATCTTATTTGACTCCACATATCAGCATTTCTTGTTCTTGTTTATGGCCTGAAAACTTTTTTTTGCATTTTCCCAATTTTGTGACTGATTTTTTTCATGATTTGAAATTTGAAAGACATACACATTAGTGAGAGATGCTAACCTCTCAACTCACATGATTTTAGGTAGGATTTGGCAGAAGACTAGTCTGGTGCCTGTAGCATGCGTCTCTGAGCCTGACTTGAGAGACTGTAAACTTTGGGGCATCTGTGTTGCCCAGTTGGTTAAGCGTCCAGTTGGTTTCGACTCAGGTCATGATCTCAGGGTTTTGTGTGTTCAAGCCCAGCCTCAGAGCTCCATGCTGACTGTGCAAAGCCTGCTTATGATTCTCTTTCTCCCTCTCTGCCCACCCTCCTCTCTCTTCCTCTCTCAAAATATAATAATAAACTTAAAAAAAGTCTTAAAAAAAGGAGACTGTAAACTTTGATAGGTTCACAATCTTGAGGCAATGTCAGTCTAGTGTCAGACTTTGAGGAAAGTCAACCTCAAGATAAAGTAACATAGTGGTTTTCCCAAAAACACAAATCAGAGCTGGTCTCATCTGCCCATTGCCATCCCCATTAAATAAGAGTCTCTCTTTCGTACTACTACAGCCCAAAAGATCAGGGATCGCACATTCTAAGTGTCTAATTCAAAGAATGAAGCTATCCCCACAGAAATCAGAGCTTCTGACTCTCCACTTTTCCATACTAAAAGCTCCTGTCCATATCCCTATGGTCTTATATATAAATGTTTTTGCCAATTTTTTATGAGACCATTTTTCCATTCCTTAACATCACCTTGGATACATGAACTTTGTGAATTATCTTGGATCCATGAGCTTTGTAAATTATCTCTTGGACATTGACCTCAGAAGCCAATGATAGTATTTTTCAATTGAGTTTGCCTATGACCATATTATACAATAAACTGAGTGACATTCTGTTTGGCTCTATTTTGACACTGTGCTTGATGATGTTGTCTAGTGAAGCTGACTAACAGGGAAGCGAAATTGACACCTCTTACCCTGCCTACAATATAAATAGACATGCAGATAACATCCCACAAATGAGGAGAAAAAATGAAACATCACCACTGCAAAAAAAAAAAAAAAATTTTTTTTTTTTTTTTTTTTTAAAGACCCCTGGGTCACCTTGTCTGGTTTTCATCCTCAAATTAAATGAAACTTTATTATTTTTCCCTATATTTCCTTGCAAAGATAATTTCATCCTTGGCTTTTGGAATAGCAATATCTGAAGATATATGTTTGCAGACGTCATAACTCTATGAGAAACTTTTTTTTTTCCTTCAGAACAGCTAAATGTTAACCCAACATTTCATACTCTTTCGGAATTTTTGTTTTTGTCTACAGATACCTTTGCTTTTTTTTAATCTGTGAGTCAATACTTCAAAAGCCTGAAACTTGCATTTTCTTCCCCACATAAACTACTCTTCTCAAAATGCTTGTATTTGAGTCATTTTTTAAAATGTCTATTTTTCAGAGCAAGGTAGAGGTAGCATGAGAGAGTGGGGGAGAGGCAGAGAAAGGAGAAGGAGATCTGAAGCAGGCTCTGCACTGACAGCAGAGAGGGAGAGTTGATGTGGGGCTCCAGTTCACACTGTGAGGTCATAACCTGAGCCGAAGTTGAATG
Organism: Herpailurus yagouaroundi; assembly: GCF_014898765.1. Lineage (NCBI taxonomy): Eukaryota > Metazoa > Chordata > Mammalia > Carnivora > Felidae > Herpailurus > Herpailurus yagouaroundi. The sequence continues at coordinate 91,161,483 of NW_024412388.1, forward strand.
TTTAATCAACTGAGCCACCCAGGTGCCCCTTCTGAGTCATTTTTCAATACTAGAATAGGTGATATAACACACAAAATATGACAGCATACCTCCAAAATATAAAACTAGAAAGAAGAAATTTTCTCTTTCCATAATATAAATGGATTTTATACAAATACCCATCATTATTGCAGATACAGTGAAGTCCATGGAGTCCAGTTTAAATCCTAACTCTAGTACTTGCTAGCTCTGTGTCCTGCAGGAAATTACGTGAGTCGACTCCATTATCTTCATCAGTAACATGCACTTAATAATAGTACCTATTTTTATGAGGTATTTGAAAGTGTAAAGACAATAATATATGTAAAGCACTTAGCCCAGAATCTGGTATATTAGGCAGCCAATAAATTTTAGCTCCACTGATCATTAACTGCAAATTCAAAGTTTCATGGAAAATAAAACTAATTCTACCATACATACTTTTTACATTTTTTTCCACCTCAGGAATATCATGAGAACTAAAAGGTACCAGTGGGAAAACCTATATAGAAAATAATTCAAGAATTTAAAAAATCTTTATTGAACAGAAATTTGTTATTTACAAGCACAATATCTACTTAAATGATGTAGGCAATGGATTAACAGCTTAGCAATCAATGTATCCCATAATACTTTACCAAAACCATTTTTAAATGAATATATATGACATAAAAAATTCTATGAAATATTTCTACAATTATACAAGTGAATATATCACTATCAAATAAGAATAAATTTTAAAATAGACTATTTCCACAAGGAAAATGGTCTAAATTTCTGTTAAATCACTTTGTATAAGATATAAACAGAAAAATACATTTAATATCTTAATACAACCAACAAAAGATACCAAATGAATTCTAATTTTACTGAAGGGAATTAAATGTCAGAAAAGAAATAATATTTTAATGCAAAATGTAACCCTATACAACCTGTACTTTAAAAACAAAATAGAGATTTCCCTTGAGCAAATACTGCTATTGGCTTTAAACTTTATGTTTTTAAATATTAAAATCATTAAATATATTAAATAGGAAGCAAAAATGTGAATTCCATTTTTCCATATCCCTGTAGTAGATTTAGATTTCATGAAATGAAGTATCATTCTAAAAACAAGTTTTAGGGTTTTTTTTTAAATTCTCTGTAAAGAAAACTACACTAATATTGAATTTATTGTAATTTTGAGTTGAAATCATGAATGCCAGTGGTTGGTCGTTATTGTTTCAACCATATATCCAGAATTCAGTCTATCCTGGTTTCCTCATCAAAAAAGTTGTGAATTATGAAAGTATTAGTAATAAGGTATGTGACTTTGCTCACAAATGGAATTCATTTGTAGCTGGGTTGATAAAATAGACATATATATATATATATATATATAATTATATATATATATAATTTTTGTTTGACTTCTTTTCAAATAATTGTACTGCCATTACAATTGGAGTTTTACCAAATTCATTTTTTCATTTTTTTCTTTTTTCTGTAAGTGACACAAAGGCAATTTGGGATATGTTCAGAAGCTAACAATCAACCATATAAGGAAGAAAAAAATTAGAACACTGTTTCCCAAAAGAGAGTGCCTGGGTCATCTATGTCAGTAATGCCTAATTTTTTTTGAAAAATTCATATTCCAGGGCTTCACTCCATAATATTTGCATCAGAATTGGGGGATGGAATATTTATATTAAAGAAATATCTTTGTAGGCCTAGTGAAGAATGATCTAACAAACAAAAAAGGATTTTTCACCATTCATATCCCTCAGGCAGTGTCAGTGCCACCACAAAGAGCAATCCCAGCTGTTTGATGTCTTGAGAAATCCCCTGAGATACAAACACTATCTGAGTGCTAGAGTGTGTGGACTTTAAGATCCCCCTCAACCCACACCTGCTGTAATAGCACTTTCCTCTCTAGATGCAGTTATATGGTAAGGGGTTTCTTTTGGTCATTTATGGATGTGTTCAAGCATGTTAACTGAACAGCTAGAGTTGAAAGAAAATGGATGGTGGACATTACAAGGAAGAATAAAATATAGACAGGTTCTGAAAACTTGAAATCCAATAAGAAAGAAAAGGAAAACTACAGATAATGATGTAGGTTAAAATGCTATAGGCTCCAGAAGAAAAATCAAAACTAATGTGCAATGAGACAGAAATAAAAACAATTAAATTCATTGTGATTAAGAGATATTGAAAAGAGCTTTTATAATGAAACATGGTATTACATTTACACCCTGAGGCAAGACTGTGAGGGGGCAATAATGGAAGTTTTAAAGATAGGAAAATAATTAAATATCCCTAATTGTGAACTCATAAAGTACCCAATTTTCAGGTCATTTTTTTTTCATTATACTATATCTTTAGCTAGATTTTTTTGGACATCTCCTACATTTTTTCACTGAAATATTAGTGTCCCAAAAATGCCTGGGGTGAGTGTTTATCTAGATATTGTAAGGTGTTTTTTGTTTTGTTTTGTTTTGTTTTGTTTTGTTTTTTGGGTTTTTGTTTTTTTTTTTTTTTTTTTTTTGCTTAAGTAAAACCATCACATATGAGACTCAGAAAAAGAAAAATCTTTATAGATCTTAAGTTTAAAACTTTAAAGTATTAGCAAATTCTTTATCTAAGGATCAAAAATCTTTTGAAGAGCTGTGCGTAAAGCACAACTGAGACTCTGCATATGCTTCAGGGAGTAGGACTCTGTCAGTGGCTGATCATTATCCTTCCATCTGTATATCTAGATTTAAGGCTATCACACTTTTCTTTATAAATAGCAACTATAGCTTAGTATTTCTAAGAGTCCTAAATCCATAGATTTAAAAAAAAATTGTTATAGTCAATCCACAAGTATTTGTGAAGCATTTGTGTGTTCCTAAATATATATTACTGGAAGCATCAATTAACTTGTGGCATCAAATCCATTTGGATAAGCAATTTACATTTTTTAATACATTTACACAAACTGTGTTCTAAGAAAAAAATATATGTAAATCTGAATAGAACCTAAACACAGTAATTAGTTTTATTGATGTTAGTGTGGAGAGATGATTTGAATATTGAAAAAAGGAAAAAAGTATGTAAAAACAAAACAGAATTTCAGATGCACAAAGAGAACAAATTTATAACCTGGGAATTGCAGCCAAAAAGTAATAAAGCAGTAAATTGGTAAAGCTTTCAGTTCCTTTAATATCAGTTGTGTATCACATGTAAAAGAGTTACAGACGTGGCCAGTCCAGGGCTGCTATGGCAGTTCCACAAACACTTTAAAGACTTGAAGGCCTTCTATCTCTCCAGTTACCATAGTTTCCAACTTCAAGGACACAGATGGTTACTGGAACTCCTACCATTAGGTACAACTTGCAAGAAGCACTAAGGATGCCATTCCCAGATGAGAAAATCCCTTTTAAAAAGCTTTTCCAGAAAGTTCAGCTCCATATTGTCCAACCTATTTGAAAAGATGACTTGGTGGATTTTTCTTCCTTTGTCTGTTTTTGTTATGATCATTGCATTTTTCCACCCAAATAAAACCAAGAAGGGTTGTAGGAGGAATGTATACTAGATTCACAGTGGTAAACTCCATCATTATAAGAAGATAAAGAGGTTTAAAAGATCATTTAATCTGCAAGATAGTTGTTTTACTCTGTTGTTGAACTAGTTTGAAAGGATAGCAAAGACTTATCTTTCTTATTAAAAAAAAAAGAATAAAAAGCATAATACTCAGGAGTTCACCATGACCAACTCAAAACAAGTTCCAGCTGTGATATGTCTAAAAATGTGTTTTCTGGTTATGCTTTAATATCAGTTTTAAGTAACTTTGTGCTCAATATTTTATCAACATATTTTGTTTCTTGTTTCTAGTACAAACGGATCATGTCTCAAAAGTAAAACTTCACTTAGAATGTCCACAGTATGTATCTGTCAGTTTCTACCCAGGAAATGACTATATATATTTCACAAAAAATTACAAGAAATAAGATTACACTGAAGAAAGAAAAACCCACAGGACTGATTTGAGCCAAAATATTTTATGATGAAAAGAAGACTTCTAGCTTTCATATGTGATTGAGAACATCATTGTAATGACTTAATGCAAACAATTACCTAGTATAGAGACAAATGTAAAGTATGGTGGAAAAGATGGCAGTTAATTTTTCTACAGTCACATTGCAATAACATTTTTCTTGTGACCATGATCTCAGACTCTGTCCACACAGAAATATCATAAAGTATATAATCTACAAATACACCTCGAATCACATAAAAACTCAAGGAATTAGGATAGCCCACTTACTAACAATACTTGCTTCTTTAAATATCCTATGAGGTACCACATTTAAGCCATGAATACACATATAGGAGTTTTTCTAACACAGGCAAATCATTCCACATAGTATCACTGAAAATAAATTGAACTGTAAGATGGTAGTAATGACAGAGTTAGCCCCAGAAATCTACATTGTGATTTTAAAATGACTACAGGTTTTGACATGATAACTAAGGTGTAATATTCCATCTTAACTACTTAGTAGAAATATTGTGTCTGCCTGTCAACCATGTTTTTAGCGATCCAGTTGTCCTTCCATCTTAGTTCATAAGATTTGCGTGGTACTTAGCACAACCTCCAGCTTGGGGCTTTGGCAAGAGAGTCAAACCTGATCAGTTACAATGTGCTACTCCCTAGCTCACATTTTGAACCAGGGATGGGCATGTGACCAAAGTGAGCCAACCTGGGTCTTTTGTGGGGACTGCTACGGCTTCTGAAGAAAGAGGGTTTTTCTCCTTGTAACATAATAGTGATAAAGAATCATGTTATTATTTATACATACAAGATTTTCAAGCTCCTAGGTCAGCAAATAATAGACACATTATAAAATTTGAAATTTTTATTCTATACTTAAAAAAGAGCAGATTCCTATAATAAGAGATCAAGTAAAATAGAGTAGCAGAAGGAATACAGGATCTGAAATTAGAAATCCAACTCTACCCCTTGCTGTATATGGAAATTCACACAAATTATTTCACATCCGTGGATGTTTTCTCACCAGAAGAATAGTTTAATACTTTTTTTATCCCTCTGATTAATGTGTGTAGTGAGAACTGGCTACCTAACTTGTGGTACCCTGTGCAAAATGAAAATGTGGGACTCATTGTTCAAAATTTATCAGAAATGTAAACACAGTGATTCGTTAAACCAAGTGTAGTTCCTTCAGAGATGAAGCCCAGTGCAACCAAATGAGTCATTACCTGTGAGGGGGGCCCCTATGTGTGGTAGGTTAAATAAGGCATGACCCCTTGCCTATTCCTCTGATAAAACGTTGTGCCAGCTCCTCCTCCTTTTGACACTGGGCTGGCCCTGGGGCTGGCACTGAATAATGGAACATGGGAGAGTGATGGTGTGCCATAACACTTTCACCATTCTTGAAGCCATGAGTGAAGTTTGCCAATTTTAAGACCACCATACTATGAGGAAACCAAAGCTAGCCACTTAGGAAGAGGACAACAGAGACAGAGAGAGAGAGTTTGGCCATGTGGATAAATATCAAAGTGGCAAACATGTGAGGGAAGTCTTCTTGGATCTCCCAGGCAAGGCAAGACACTAGCTGAATGCAACCATCTGAATGATCCCAACCACACGCTGCCCAAATTCCTGACCCACAGAATAATGAGAAAGTAAAATAATTATTCTTTTAAGCCATTAAGTCATGGAGAAGTTTGTTACAGAGCAACAGATAATGAAAGAGATAATATTAGAATATTTTTATAATGTAATTTATCATTCATGTTAATAAAATCAATAATTAAATCATTAATAAAGTCATTAATGTTAATAAAATAAGGTGGTATTATTTTATTGTTTTGTCTGGGTTGAAGCAATGAATCTTGACATTGAGCCGAGATATATATGTACACACACACATTCTGGGCCTCTGAAGTTAAAAAAAGTTTTGTATGATGACATTACTTTGTTGAGTTACAGATACTTAGTATAGTTATATAATATAGTAGACAAAATAATGGCTCTCTAAATGCCATGTCCTAATGCCTAGAACCTGCGACTATGCTACTGGATATGATGTATTAGTTTTCTAGGGCTATCACATAACAAATTATCACCAACTTGTTACTTAAACAACAGAAACTTACTATCTCACAGCTCTAAAGTCCAGAAGTGCAAAATCAAGGTGTTGATAGGATAATACTCCCTCTGAAGTTTCTAGGGGGAAATTCTTCCTTGCTTCTTCCAGTGTCTGGTGGCTTCGTGCATTCTTTGCCTTGGGCTTATATAACTCAATCTCTACCTCAGTCTTCACATGGACTTTTCCTCTGTGTCTTCTCCCCTTTTCTTCCCTATAAAAATACTTGTCATGAATTTAGGGCCTATTCTAATCCAGAATGATCTCATGTCGAGATCCTTAATTACCTCTGCAAAGTTTACCCTTTTCCCAAATAAAGTCACATTCATGGGTTCCAAACAGACATATATTTGGGACGACCATTCACCCCACTGCATAGGAAAAAGAGAACTAAGGTTGCAGATGGGGCCACCCAACCTTAAAATAAGAGTACCCTGTGAGAAAGAATGAAATATGGCCCTTTGTAGCAACATGAATGGAACTGGAGAGTTATGCTGAGTGAAATAAGCCATACAGAGAAAGACAGATACCATGTTTTCACTCTTATGTGGATCCTGAGAAACTTAACAGAAACCCATGGGGGAGGGGAAGGGAAGAAAAAAGAGGTTAGAGTGGGAGAAAGCCAAAGCATAAGAGACTCTTAAAAACTGAGAACAAACTGAGGGTTGATGGAGGGTGGGAGAGAGGGGAGGGTGGGTGATGGGTATTGAGGAGGGCACCTTTTGGGATGAGCACTGGGTGTTGTACGGAAACCAATTTGACAATAAACTTCATATATTGAAAAAAATAAAAAATAGAATTCAAAGAAAAAAAAAAAAAGAGTACCCTGGATTATCTAGGTGGTCCCGTGTAATAACCAGGTCCTGAAAAGTGGAAGGAGAGGCAGAAGAGTAGGTCAGAGAGGTTCAGTGTGTGAAGGACTTGACCTGACACTTTTGGCTTTGAAGATAAATGAAGGCGTCCCCGAGGAAAGGAGCGCGGACACCCTATAGGTGCTGCAGAAGACAAGGCTGCTTCTTTCCTAGAGCCTCCAAGAATATAGGCCTTCTAACATCTCGATTATAGCCCAGTGTGATGTGTCAGACTTCTGACCGACGGAACTGCAAGATAATAAATTTTGGTTGTTTTAATTTTACTAAACTTGTAGTAATTTTGTTACAATAGTACTACTAAACTAATACCCATAATTATATAGTTTTTTTCCCCAAAAGTTAAGGTAAACATTACAGTAATGCAGAAGTATAATCATTTATATGATTTCTTTTAAAAGGATTTTTATTGTGCACAAATTATTACTATCACTATACTTCCATAAATATTTACCAAATGTTTACTACTTTATTGCAGTGATAATGGTATGTAACAAACAACCTCTAAGCTTTTAAATGTTACTATGACAACATTTAAATTTCTCCTGTATCTGTGGATTGTCTGGGGTGGCTCTGCTTTTGGTTGTGCATTAGATTCACTGCTCAAGTCATGTTCTTTTTATTTCTGATGGCAAAAAGCAATAGAAATGAGTAGAAACACATGACACCTCTTAGGCTTTCAAACCTACTCCATTGGCCAAGGCAAGCCACATGGCTAAACCTAACATCAACAATATTAGGCTGTGTACTCCACTCAGAGAAAACCATGGCAATGGGCAAAAAGGATGCAACAATTTCTGTGAAAACTTTATGCATTAAAAAACTTCCAATAAATTTATATATAATGTAAATATAAAGCATTGTGAATAAAAATGCAAAATTTATTACATACTAATAATATATATTTAGTATATACTATATTATTATATGCTATACAAACTGAATAGACAGGGTATCAGTGCTAACATGGAACAGCCCAGAACACAGCGTAGAACTGCATACTTGAAGATCACAAAATACCTCATAATACCAAATTCAGTGTACATTTCTCAGGCTCATTTGTTCTGAAGCATTTTATACTATCAACTACTTCCTTATTCTTGCAACATTTTCCTCTCATCCCTTCTGTAGCAATGTATGGTCTTTTCTCTTACCATTTTGATTCCTTTCTCTCATTCGCTAAATCTTTGTCTTCCAACTGTGCAATAATTTCGTAATTTAAGAGCTGTATTGACACTAAGGTGGAAGGTCTAAGATGAATGCAAAGGAACAAAAACTCATAAAGAAAAAATATGTTTAACTGCATGTATTATTAAAATGGTGTTCAGGTTTGAATGTCAGAGGAAAAAGTTAATAGTGGATTAAACATATTAGAAGCTTATTCTGGAGGTAATGAAGTTTATGGCTTATATGGTGAGTCTGTTCCATCAAATCTATCACTCCTCCGTCCCTTAATTTTAATGTCAAAGGAGTCATCTGCATTTCAACAATAGGATGTTGAATGGGAAACATGGGCAATAGGAAATTATGTTATTATGTCATAATGGGAAATAATGGGCAATGGGCATGTGACCATGTCTCTTGAAGAAGTCCCTGTAAACTGCACATGATATCCAAGTTACATTCAGTTGACCAGGGTTTAGACACAGGACCACTCATAACTGCAAGAGGGTATTAGAAATGTATCCTTTTTCTTTGTTGTCTTTGTGCCTAGATGAAAATTTTGTCAGTATGAGAGAAATGGAGAATTACTGTTGTGGCCATGCAATCTCTACAACACTAAATAAAAGTTTTAAAATATGTGTGAAATGTAATAAAATTTTCAAGTTGGGAAATGCTGCAACTTAAAAAGTATAAAGACCGTAATACAAATTCGTACAATAAGTATAAATAGTAAGAACGATGGAAAATTCCAGTAACAACACACAAGCAAAAGATAAAGATAACAACTCTAATAACAAATACAAATCAGGAACAAAAAATCACTTCCATATTATTGGAAATGTTGAGATAAAAGGCAGGAAACTCTTACGGGACAGGTAAATACAGAGAAATAGATTCTTATGAGCACTAGTCTTCCATTAATAGAAGGAAACACTCAGCCTTAGGTTAATAACTGGGGTGTCTAAATAGAATTCAAAGGGTAATTGGTCCAGGACTGGTAGATGCTCTGGATTGGAATTCTTGCTAGTCAGAGAATCAGAATGAAGGGAAATTATCCCAAAATAACAATCTGCATTTGTCTGTGTTTTTCCATTCATGTAGTAAACAGCTTCAAATGATCTGGGAATGGCTACAGTAAATTACAGAGAAAACATTCTTCTAGGCAAAACTGTCTCTGTGCAGGAAGTTCTGGTTTCTGACTTTGTCATGATAATGAGAAAATTAAGTAATCTCATCACTGTTTACCATCTGTATGGGAAAACAGGAATAGTAGGGAAAGAAAAGTGCAGTTTATGTAAAAACAATGAATTATTCCTGGGAGCAGGTAAAAGAAGGGCAACATTTGAAACTATCATCTGCACACAGATAAAGCCAGTGACAATTTTTATATGCAGAAAGTTAAACGAATGCCAATAGTGACATTTTTTAAATTCACCTGGGGCACCTGGGTGGTTCAGTTGGTTAAGGGTCTAGCTCTTGATTTTGGCTCAGGTCATGATCTCATGGTTCATGGGTTCGAGTCCCACATTGATGGGACTTGCACTGTCAGTACAGAGCCTGCTTGGGATTCTCTCTCCCTCTCTCTCTGCTCCTCTCCCACTCACACATGTGCATGCACATGTCCTCTCTCTGTCTCTCTCAAAATAAATAAACATTAAAAAAAAAAAATACGAGAGACACAGTTCCAAGGGCAACTACCTATCATAAGTAGTAAGAGAAGCAACACTGCTGTTCCTCCCCGGAGAAAAAAATGAAATTGTAGGTAGATGAAAGTTACAGGACATTCAGCTTCTCTTGAACAAGTTAACATTTTTCGTACACTCAAAATTATGAAGAATTTTTCCCCCAAATATTCCAAATGTATTTTCTGTAATGTATATAGTACATGACATGGTTTGCTGAACATTTTACGATATGGTTTCTGCGTATCTTGCCAGCTTCAACACGCTCCATGTCAGATGCCGTTCTTCAGCCATATTGAATGTTTCTGCCAGAGGCATGAGGTCTTGGCCTGGAGGTCTTTGTGCATACTATTTCTCTCTGTTGGCATTATTCTCCGTTCTCTTTCCCCCTGTCACAACCAGGAATGCAAGAGGAAGTAGACTGGGCAGGGGTACAAGAGAATTAAACAAACAAAAAGACCTGCTTTCAGTCTCTCTTCTGTTTTACCCCTACTTATCTTCCCCATCTTGGGTTTTTTGTTATTTCCCTCTAGAAGTCTTTTTATCCTCTCCTCCTGAATTTTATTATTTGGTTGCCCCTTACACTGCCATTGCACTGCATAATGAACCTATCTTAACACATTCAGCCTGTGTTGTTATTGCCTGAATGCATCATAACCTCATAGGCTTCTAGAAGGCAAAGACTCCATGGTAGATGCTCAATAAATATGTGTTAAATAAAATGGAAAATCAATGCAAGAACATAATTACGATATTATTTCATAAAATAAGAAAAATGTGTTCCATAGCACATAGTTTATAAGCACTAAGTCAATTCTGGGGTCGTAATATTTATGAGATAAGAACAAGAATCATATGTAAATTGATAATGAAACAGGGAAGGAGTGCATATTAAATGATAGAATTCATACAGTTTTTCAAAATGTTTAGGGAGTACTTTGTGCAAGGCACTCTCCTCAGTGCTTGGGACATTTGGCAAGATAATGCTCTATCCAAACAACATAGTAGAGTCTTTTTCATAAGATGTAAGATGTAACATCAACATCCCTACTTTAAGCAAATGTTTAAAATGATACCTGCATTATTAAATGTACCTTTATTTGTTTCTATTATTCAGAGACATTTAGAGAATACAGTTTAAATTGAGCCTGAATTTCCTTTAAGAAATGTGCTATTTTAACACATAATTGTTGTTGATCTTTTGGTGAATTTGCAGAGACATTTAAATCCTGTGTCTTACTAATAAAATCTAAAAAATGACTCAGATGGCAAATAACTAAGAGTTTTAAGGCTATTAAGAGACTCTTAAAATTGCCAGTCTGCCATTTGGTGAAGTCATCAATGTCAGTTGCCATACTGCCACTGTGATAGACATAATATTATTCCTTTTGCCTATCTGTGTTTGTAACACTTCCATATTATAATTGAGCAGAAGAGTTATTAAGTGTTACTACCCATAGGGACCAAACTGTGGCAAAATTATGATAGTTACTATGTCATTGCCCTGATCCAAAATGGACAGATCTAAATCTGAAGACACCGATAAAGAGAGAGTAGAAGGGAAATGTGTTCGTCAACATAGAAATATCAATATTTATATCATATCTATATGTAGCTGTATTGCTACAGCCCTAAAACATATAGATGTTGGGGGAAAAGGAAGTTGTTAACTCTACTGGGAAGATGCTTGTAAAGAAATGAAATAATTATAGAGCAAAGAGCTGAGGTCAGGAAGCACTGCTGCTGGAAATCCCCCCAAATTTCACCACTAAGTATTTAAAGACAATGAGCAATGAAATGTCTACTTCAGAAGATCTGACGATTCATTCCAGGGGCAAGGACCCTGACAAAGCAAGTAGTTTACAAGGAAAAGAAACAAGTGTATTCAAGAAACCCAAGACTTAAGTTTGAAACTTCAGTTTGGTTTCTATTTTTGATATTCAGAGAATTTCTTTCAGGATCACACAGTGATGTTCAGAAGTGAAAACATGAATCAGCCCAAGAATAAATAACAATTTAAAAAAAGAATAAATAACAATAACCTTCAAAGAAATAAAGCAATTAAGTTAATAGAATCCAGTGTATAACTAATCTATATTTTCCTATCCAAATGTATAAATAGATAAGATAAATAAATATACACAATATATAAATAGCATATATATGAGTAATGATGTATCTACCCTGTTGGAACATGTCATCTGATTAAGAAAATAGAATATGCATGTAGAAGGTTAGATGAAACATAAGACATATCGAGGTAACAGGTTAAAATGCTGTGAAGATAGGGACTATTCCTTAAGGAATCTCTGAATTCACTGTAATACACGTGGTGGGAGTATTATGGTCATCTGTATCATTGTCATCATTATTGTCCATAGGGAAATACACTATTTTAAGTACTCCACAAGTATTTACTAGTTTTGCTTTCACAAACACCTTATGAGAACGGTGCTATAATTATCTACATTTTACTGGTTAGGAAACAGGCACAGAGTGGTTGAGGAATCCACCAAGGTTACATAGCGAATAAATTGTAAAATCAATGTTTAAAACCAGGCAGACTGATATGGGAAACTGGAGCTTTTCACCAGTATATCACACAGCCTCAGTGAATGTATTGAGTTGAATTCAATTAATTCAAGGGTACAAACTGTTTAACTATAGGAAAACAGAAGAGGAGATGAGATTAGTCTTATTTTAGATTAATTAGGATAATACAAAAGTTAGCACTCCAGTGCAATTTCAACTTTGAACCAAAAGAAAATAGGAAAAGATTTCTTGTTATCTCTGGAACCCTTCCATTTCAGAAATCATAAATTCCAATGTCTGTTTGACCCTAAATTCATATCTTTGTATCACTTGAATTCTTTCATCATATTTTCCCTCTCATTCAATTTTATTGATTGCCTTACTTTTCCCTGTCTCTCAGTCTTTCAATCCATGATACATATTTATGGAAAATGACTGAATAAATATATGAATGAATAGGTAGCATAATAAATGGCACAGAAGCATAAATGAGCTCTGTTTAAAACCCTGAAATAACTCTTTATTTCACTCAAAGTAGCATATTTTTCAAGCTCAACATGAGCTTCCGCTTTATGCCTAGAATATCATCTTGTCTCCTAGTACTATGTCCCCTTACTGCACAGCCACACTGCCTCTTTGTTCTCAAACACCACCTGCAAAGTCCTACCTCAAAGCTTTGCTCAATGATTTCCTCTGCCTGAAACATGATCTGCTGCCTTCAAGCCTCTGCTCTCACTTCTCACTCCGTCAATGAAACTGGCTCTCACCATATAGTTTAATGCTATAATCAGCCCCCTCACTTGCCCAGAACACCCAATAAAACTTGTTTCACTATGCTTCCTTTTTCTATTAGCATGTATCAACCTCTACCATAGTGTATTAAATATTTTATTATTTTTGTTTATTGTGTTATAATGTAATCTCCACAAGATCAGGAATCTTTTATCCACTAAATAAATATGTATTGTATGAATGAATACAAATAATATATGCTGGAAATGTGTCTCTTTGTAAGGCAACACAGGACTTGTCATTGGCAGTGGTGGCCCCAAAAGTTAGCTTGGGAAATGTTACCCCTAAGTTCCATTAAATTATTTAAACCAATCTGAAATATGTAAGGGCAGTTTGCTGTACAGATGCAGCTTTGAGATCAGTAATCTAGCTCACCTTCTTGGACATGTTCCCAAACCTAAGTGTCTTCTGTTTTGACACATGGGTAGAGCCATGAATACTGAGTTATGATGGAAGATTGTTGCAGTTTTTGGATTCCCAGAAAATTTCACATTCACTCAGTCACTCATCCATCTGTACACCCATGTATCCATGCAATCAATATTACCTGCACCCACTACAGGAGTCAGGTACACTGCTAGGCATTGGGGAGACCAGGATGAAAGTGTGCTTCATGGCTGAATCGGTCTGGGTACCACATAAATGTTTGATGAATGCTGAATGAATGGGTGTATGGAGGCCACTAAATGTTTAAGTTGAAGAGAATGGAAAACTTACCCACTCTCTGAGGCTTATTTCTTCCTGTGCAAAATGAGATTACAAGATAAATAATTTTAATATATCCCTTTATAAGTCCATGATTTGATCCAATGGAGAACAAAAAACTACTAAAAAGTGTTAAGCAAGAAGATGTCAGAGAGTGATATTTGATGAAGATTCTTTTTGACAAGGATTTGCAGCATGAATTGTAAGAGAGAGGTAGAGTCAGAGACAAGACAAGCAGAGAAAAACAGAAACAGGTACCATCATGTATACAGAAACTGAAAGCTGGGAGAAAGGAGTTTAAAGAGTCATTAAGGCCAAGCCTCTGGTATTGAGGCACAAAGAAAAAAAAAACACAAAAGTTACAGTGGTTTAAGGGACATATCATCTGTGCTTTGTGTCTGAATACTGGCAAGGGAGAATTCAAAGCTATATCTGCAGGCATCTTTATTGTCTGCAGCTCTGAGTTTAAGCAATTTTATGTTGTTATTTATGGTTTTATTTATTTGCCCTATTAAATAACGTATTTGGGGCGCCTGGGTGGCTCAGTCGGTTGGGCGGCCAACTTCGGCTCAGGTCATGATCTCGCGGTCCGTCAGTTCGAGCCCCGCGTCGGGCTCTGTGCTGACAGCTCAGAGCCTGGAGCTTGTTTCGGATTCTGTGTCTCCCTCTCTCTGACCCTCCCCCATTCATGCTCTGTCTCTCTCTATCTCAAAAATAAATAAACGTTAAAAAAAAATTTAAAAAAAATCAACATATTTAAGTTGAAAGAATAGATCTTAAAACAAAAATGAGGCAAAAGAGGTACAGACCACAAGGCATGTGGTGAAAAAAGTAAAGTGGAGGAAAGAAATTATAATTTATAGACACTATTTTTTGTTTTATATTACAGTGCTATTACATTTTAAGCTTTCCATTAAACTCCAAACTTTGTAGTAGGAGGATCAAACTATTTACACATGTGTATATCTGAAAGCACCATACCATATTAGCTAAATTAATGTTTATTTTTTGAATTTGTCCTGGATTGTTTTGGCATGGATTTTGAGGGGGGGAGGGGAAGAGGTGGGAATGATCAAGAGAATAGGTCTTTGATAAATGAAAATGTTTCCAATGCATAAACTGTGACTCCAATAGAAATTTTATGAACCAAGTGAATTGAATACAAAGTATTTTGAAATATGGCTATTATGTAACCTGGGAAAAGATTCAGATGACTTACACATTTTCCTAAGGAAAATAACACTGTTATGTGATCACTAATTTCCAGTCCCCAGTGAACGAATTAAAAGTAGCTTGTAAACACTAGGAGTATCAGATTTTACCCAGTTAATTAAACACAAGCATTTGATTTTCTAATATATTTGGCCTCAAAAGTCCAGTTGAAAACAGTTAAATTTACACGACAATGGTAAAAGGATAAAATATTCTGAATGGAATGCACAGATATAAAAAAAGAAAGAAAAAAATGAGTTGTAGTGATTATGTTGAATTGCCCTAATCTCCTCTGATTGTGTCTTCCTAAATATGAGAACTTGGTAAACTATATTCCTCAGACAACCCAACAGTTGTGTTCCATATGTAAATTATTCCTCCAATTTGATGTACTGACGTGAGAGTTGGAAGGCAGGTGGGGACATCTATGGCTTTGGACATATATTTTTTGTATGATGATTCTTTGTTGATGATGTACACAGATACTGAAGTATTGGATTTTCTTCAACTGTGGCCCAGTCATTAGCTTTGTGGAGGACTGAGGAAGATGAGGCAGAGGTGAGACTGAAGCAGATGGGCAGAGGTGGGAGAGCTTCCACACGTGGAGACAGCAGGAAGCTCTTTGAGTGAAAGTCTCCAGCAGAGGTCCCCTGAAGCCCCCTCTCCTGCGGTGGCCCCGGTATTCTCTCCTTCGGGGGTTCGTGGAACTCTGGAGTGATTTCTGGGAGGTCAGCTTAGAAAGCCTCTTGCTGTCCTCCAACTGTTGTTTAAGAACCTAATTTCCTATGTTTAAACCTTCTTCATTAAGATGGATAGAATGGTTTCAGTTTCCTGCAGCTAAATTTCACCAGATCCATCAATGACTTGATGGCCTACAGTGGCCCAGCACTTTCTTTCTGTCTTGTTTTTTTAGTTTTCATGACTTGCCTTGTTTCTGCTCTTTTGATAGGTTTTTCTAGGGTAGCATAGAAGCAAAAGAACTGGAAAATCAATGACTAGTCAAGAATTACCTCACAGAAGTAATATCTTTTTGAATTACAATGCTCACATAGATTATATAATTTTTTTTACAGATATACAAGTATAATACTTAAACATACTAACCATCCTCTCGTATAGATACCTTCATAAGGAGTCATTAGTTAACCCTCTGTATAAAGTCTTTTATTTAAAACTAAAACAAGCAAAACTTATTTTACAGCCTGTCAGTAATTTTGCTGATAGATCTGGGGACTTGTTCAAAGGAGCAGTAGACACACTTCAGGAACATTTTCTGTCTGAAAATTAACATGTAAACTAGCAATACTAGTCTGAAAAACTATGTAGCTTGAAAAGCAAAAAAATAAAATTTAAAATAAAATAAAACTCATGTCTTCAGGAAAAGCTAAAATTGCCTAACATCATTTAATTTATAAGTTAAGAAAATCAACATGTGAATATTTGATGACAGAAATAAACTCAATAATTGTGAACTAAAAATACAGTGCTGTATCTACAACGTGTACTGGATTTTGATACATTTGCTGTTTTAAGGAAGAATATCTCTATAATTATAAAGACTGAAATGATATTATAGAATTCACATGTTCATTAAGGGCACTCCTTGAAAATCATTTAACTGTGTCAAGACCCTCTCTTGCTATTATAGCTGCTCCACAAAAATGTACATTGACACGGATTAATCAAATTCAATTTCATCTGTGACTGTTTCAGCAAACTTTTTATGTAACTATTTTCACGATTTTGCCAGCTTCAAAACTGAGTGTCTTTTCTATACGTTTTCTAAACAGCAAGGAATAAAAAAAAAACATATTAAGGACTGAAGTACAAATTAGATATAGACAAAATGTTAAAAATGAAATCAAGCAGAGTGAAGACCAGGGAGAGATTGATTACATTGCCCTTCTCAATGTAGTAATATTGGGGGCCGGAGTGGGGAAGGGATAATTTAGAGTCTTGAAAATTTCTTTCGTCCAAAATACCAGAGGCTATCCAAGGAAGACTTATGGACAACAGTCATTCTCTAGGGAGAGACAGTCATGATTCATTAAAGTTCAAAACAGCAAAATAGATGTCAGTTCTGAGCTTCTAAACATTTTCCATAGCTAGGAATAATCTATTTCACGTTTTAATAACAGTTAAGTGTCACAGAGAGGAAGAAGAACAATATACATCATTAAGAAAACCGTGCATAGGGTATGCTTTTTCTCAGAAAATATGTTATTTTTAGTTTTTTTTTAATGTTTACTTTTGAGAGAGAGAGAGATGGGGAGGCAGGAACAGAGAGAGAGGGAGACACAGAATCTGAAGCAGGCTCCAGGCTCCAAGCTGTCAGCACAGAGCCCAACGTGGGGCTCGAACCCACTAACCATGAGATCATGACCTGGGCCCAAGTCAGCCACTTAACTGACTGAGCCGCCCGGGTGCCCCTTCTCAGAAAATATGTTAAAGGTATGGTGAGCTCATTCTACCCCATCAGTAAGCAGTTGTCAGACTTAAGTAAGAGCCTGCACAACTGCAAGCAACAAGCAGTCTTCTCACAAGATTTAGTAAAGCATCGTATGGATTTCTGAAGCTCGTGTGTGATTCTCTTCCTCAAGAATTCCATTCATTTAATTTCAATATAGCTAAAGTTTACCAGAAGACATATGAAATTATAAACTGATACGGAGGTAATGCATTTTTTAAAGGATTTTCGAATTCTTTCATATGCATTCCCAAATGTGTCCATGAACACTAATGTATATTTCATGTACCTCCTCCATTTTAGCACCTCCGTTAATTTGCAAGCTCCTTGAAATAGGGACCAAACCTTACTCACCTTCAGTATCTCCCCTGGTATTGAGCTCATGGTTGGATCCACTAATAAATTATTGATTACCTGATTGAAAATAACTCATTCGGTATATATAAAAGACAAGCTGTTTCTAGTAAGTTTAATCTGTGCTTTCGTTTTTCATTCTCAAATGGTTACTAAGATTATAAAAGCAACCACTTTAAACTGATCTCAGTTTAAAAGTCGTTCCTCAGGGAAAAGTATCTCTGATATTTAACCGCTGCCCTCTGTCCCTAGCCACTTTCCGTCCCAGGTCCAACAATGGCAGATCCTCTTGTCTACTGTTATAAACTTAGACTCAACTTACCAGTTACATTTAACTCTGTGGTTATTTCATTAATGTCTCCTTCATTAGAATATGAAATCTCATACAAAGAGGAATTTTGTTTTGGCTCTCATTTGCATTTTACCACAATAGAATTTGGCCAATAGTGTAATTTTTATAGATTTTTAGACGTATGGGAAGAGAGGGGAAGAAGGGAATGATGGAGAGGAAGAGACAGAAGGGAAAGGAGGCTTTCCAGTTTACTACTTATTTAATAACAACAAAGAGTTTGCAGTGATTGAGTCTTTCACCTAGAGTCCCCTCCTCTCCCTACTTCAACTTTGACCAAAGAATGCATTGATAAGATGATTGGCCAAAATCGGGGGTGTAGTTTTTGGAGAGGGTTCACTATTTTTCGGTATGTCAAAAGGTCAGGCTCATAATGTATAAAGTAAATGTTGCTGAAGACATGATTATGGTCCAGACAATGTCTAATATTGATTCTCTCAAAAGGAGTCTGGGCAGCAGATTTAGTTCTTATTTTGTATGTTCTATAGTAGCAATGCCCAAATCTTGCTATGGAGAATAGCAGTTCCTCAAGGTCTTAACAAAGTACTCCCTGCACAAATTTGTTGTGGTTGTGCTTGTTTGGGATTTCCTCATATTTCTTTGTAAGCGGACTTCTCAAAACCTTTAAAATATTAATATCATGATTCCCGAGGAAGGGAAATTAGCACGCAGCATTTGCCAAACCTATTGAACATTGAAGATTTATTTTATTTTATTTTATTTTATTTTATTTTATTTTATTTTATTTTATTTTATTTTATT
>NW_024412388.1:91180529-91203758 GCF_014898765.1 Herpailurus yagouaroundi
TTTTATTTTATTTTATTTTATTTTATTTTATTTTATTTTATTTTATTATGTTACTTTTAAAGCAGCTAATCATATCCCTAGGAACCAATATTTCACTAATTGCTAGATTTTGGGTTTGAGTGCCAAAGTTTATGTTAACACAACCAAACATTAAAGCCTTCTCAAACTACCCTTCAATTCATACTAATAAAGGATAAAGAAGGAAACTGACACAGTAGGCATAGTCTCTGATTCTACATTGTAGATATTGTTCTCATCATTTTAGTATAAATAACATGAGGACAGATATGCTGCATGTTTTAGATACCTTCCCCCCTCCTCAAGGACTAATGTGTATCATGAAGGACAGAAAAACTGGATCTGAACAGCCTGGTAAAAATGTAAGTGAAAGTACCAATTCTCACTCTTTCTCCAGAAAAAAATTAAAAGTAACTCTGAATTTGAATTCTCAGATTATACCAAAGTTTAGAAGAGGAAGCTTAAAAATCAATGTACTAAAGTTAAAGCTTCAGTATATATTGAGCTCCTGAACCATATGTTTTATTCAGTTATTTGGCTGTGGGCTCCACTTTGCAATGCTTTACTCCACCTCCACAAGGAAAGCAACATATCTGATCAACAGCTCCAAGACTGTCTTTAACCACTGGGTTTGATTTCATCCCTTGGCCCTACGCAAATAAGATGCACAAGGTTTTACTGCTTGTTGTTTTTGTGGTGGTTGTTGCTTAGCACTTCACTGGTTTATTTTCTCTAAAATAAATGTACATATTAAAAAAAAGTCTAAGGATGCCTGGGGATTTCATTTCTGTAATGTTAGATTTATTTGTACAGGTTAGTTGGACATAAACTGTCAGTTTCTTTATGTTTTAATAACTGAAATGTAAATAGGGCAAGTAACAAAAAAAATCATTTGATTTACTTGGACTTAAAATCTGTATAAAAATGCCAGTATCATATCTCTCATCGCATCTATCTATCTATCTATCTATCTATCTATCTATCTATCTCTCATCTATCTGAAAATAAATGACAAGGGGAACCTGGGTGGCTCAGTCAGATGAGCATCTGACTCCCAATTTCACCTTACATCATGATCTCAGGGTCCTGACATAGAGCCCCCTGTGGGCTCCGTGCTGGGCTTGGATCCTGCTTAAGGTTCTCTCTCTCCCTGTCTCTCTGCCCCTCCCCTGCATGCATATGTGCACTTGCATGCATTCTCTTCCTCTCTCAAAAAAAGAAAAGAAATGGTAATAAAAGGCAGCTTATGAATGACTTTGCAATTATATCATAATTGAAATGAAATCATGTAACTCAAATGTTGAACAAATGTTTCGTTACTATCAGAAATGGATTCCTAATATTTTGATTAAAGATTTAATGGCAACTCTTTCTAACTGAAAACAGAAAACTTGGTAGATCAGCTGTTATTTTACATCTTACTAATTAAGTATAGTTTAATATCAAGTTTAGAAGCAGTAAACTTAATCAGGGTGATGTCACTATTTTATGTTCAAAACTGGTAAAATAATTTTTTCACAGTTATTTTGAACAGCCCCTCAGAATCTTTGAAACTGGAATAAGTGCTTATAATGATTTTTGTTTCTCAGGTGTATAATCAAGCATTCAGGAAAGGCTTCTTTCTGTGAAGGGCAATAACCCCAAGACTCTTTAAAGTTTGTTATTGTATTGTTTTGTTTTTCCCTCCCCATGAATAATTTGACTTTGTCTTTATTTGAAAAGAAAACTACATGGATATTTTTGTAAGATAGGGATAACATAGAATACATGTCTACTCCAAGATTTACCAACCTTGACACATTCACTAAAAATAAGGTTATGATGTTAAGACACTGTGATTGCTGGAAAAAAAATAATTTTGCTGCCATATGTTTTACCTTGAATATGCTGAACCTACTTTTTTGTGAGGTAAAAACAATGTTGCCTTTTTCATTTAGTCTCCATCTTATATACAATTTTAAGCATTTTTGATGAACTGGAAGGTTCCAGGTTAATCATTTTGAGATGGGATTTAAAATATAAACTGTTAGGCAACTTTTACTATAATACTACTTGGTACATGGCTTCAGTAAGCATTTCTTTTTAGTTTTATTTGCTTTATAACTACTCACTGCTCTAGAAGGAATATTCAGAGTAGTTTCTTGAAGTTTACATTCAATTCTAAATTATTGGTGATCCCCCAAAATAAATAGAATTTTCTGAAAAAGAAATTTTAATTTTTATTTTAGCTCATCATCTGGCAGTGAACTGGGAAAAAGAAAGGTAGGTTACCCTACCCACTTTGTAATAAGAATAATCACAACATGGTCTTTCAAGAACAGAAAGGATAGAATGACAAGAATCTGACACAAATGGCATAAGATAAGTAAATGATTATAAGAATTTGCAATTAAACAAATGTGTCCTCAATAGCTGCTTTTCATCCTGAGAGAAGTGTGAATTCAACACATAAAAAATCTTTGATATCGTACTGTTTCAGCTACCAGAAGTTCTAGAAGAATCTATGTATAAGAATCCCTTGGCATAAACTCTGAAAAAAATGCCTCTGTGAGAGAGCTCTAGTGTTGTTTCAACTTCTAGTTTGATCATATTCTAAACCTAGTTTCTAAAAATGTGCTATATTGACAAAGTATTAACTTTCAGAAAAAGAGATAATCACAACAGAAAAGAATGAGAAGTAGATCATTGAACTGCAGAGATGGAGACACATCCATAAATAAACTTGAGTGCTCTTGTGAAGCCACGAGCAAATAGAATGTTAACACAAGCTAACAGATTTCCAATTGTGGTTTTATTGCAGGCTTTGGAAATAGCTATCCTTACAGCCTTTATCCAAGATTTAAAAAATTATATTTATATAAAAAGAGACCATTTTTGTTAGCTTATAAATACTTAAGAACTATGATGTAACTTACAAACTAAAACTATATAGAAAAGGCAAATTGTGCAGGCAGTTCTATATATGCAGTTGTCCAGATTAAATTTATCAGGTTTTATTTTTCCTGCATACACTCTAAAAACATATTTCTTCAATTGTTAAAAACAACAACAAGGTTTAGATAGCTTCAGAGTAATTTTAATGTGAGTATTTAAAAAGAAAGCCTGGCAAAGCTTTAAATAGAAGGCGAACACACCAATTAACTAGTCAGCATTACCTTCTTTCAGAACTTTAAATAGGTTTAATTATTCAATAATTCAGATTCATAGAGCAGCTTTAACTTTAAGTAATTATATAGAGAAAAAAGTTATTGTCTTCCTATGCATCCTGGACCACAATGAGAAAGGAAAAAAAAAGTGTTTTCTTAGTAATCATCAACCAACATGCTTAAGATTTTTTGAATTGTGCATCATTCAATGTTTCTAGTAATACAGGTCTTACTATGTCCTTTAATCTAGTGATTTAATATTGTATGACTTAGATAAGCAAATCATAGGTATGCAGGAAAAAATAAACAAATTAAATTTCCAATTAAACTAAGTATTGGTAGAATTTGTTAGATTTTACAAATTTCTTGGATAATTTCTACAATATTATGCTTGGTAGAATGGAAATGCCTGATGAGATGTTTCTTAGTGTATGTGGCTGGCTGTTACTCACCTGTTACTGTAAGATGGGGCTCTATTTTTTGTATTTTTGTTTTGTTTGTTTAGTTTTGTTTTCATGTGTCTCATGGCAGAGGGAAAAGGCATTGGTAGGCCCATGTGATAGCTGTGAAAACTCCTGCTCAGAAGTGGCATTTGTCTCTTCCACTGACATTTCCTTGGCCAAAAAGGCCACAGCAAAACTTGGAGAAGTATGTTGGAAAAAGATAATTCTGTTCTGGGGGAAGAGCAAGTGATTGGACACAACTATATGATCTTGGTCATAAATAATTTATCCTCTTGGTCACAAATAGTGGTTTTCTCCCTCCCTCATCTAAAATGCATTCACTTCTCCCTAAAGTCCCATCTAGGCATGACAGAAGCTGAATACACAGGGTCTCACAATAGTATATATTCTTATCTGTAGCAATTCTAAAAACCTACTTGGACAAATGTTGCAAGGAGCCATGAGGTGGGAAATGTTCCTTTACCAGTGTTAAGAAATTCTGTCTTGGGGGGGGGGGCACCTGGGTGGCTCAGTTGGTTAATCATCCAACTCTTGATTTTTGATTCAGGTCATGTTCTCATGGTTCAGGAGATCAAGCCCTGACTCAGGCTCTGTGCTGACATCGTGGAGCCTGCTTGGTATTCTCTCTCTTCCTCTATCTCTGACTGTCCCCTGCTCTTTCTCTCTCTCGCTCTCTCTCTCCCTACCCCCCCCCCACACACTCTCTGTTTCTCTCTCTCAACATAAATAGATAAGCATTAAAAAACAAAGATCAAAAGAAAGAAATTCTCTCTTGGGAGAGCTCTCCTCAGCTTATTGCTCCACACAGTTCTTTGTTTATTCTTAGAGTAGTCTAGTCCTCATTTACCATTATAATTTTTGGCCACATATGAAGAAACTATTAGAGAAAATGCCAGTCTTGAGTGCTGAGCAATTTTATTATCACACTTCCTGCTCATGAAAAGTTAGAGGTTCAGAATGTGTCTTAAATCTCAAGCAATTGCATTCTGTTTCATCCAAGTGAATAGCTCTTTTAGAAATAGGACTCTCTCAGAACTTTGGTTTAATGTCTTTGCTTCCGATCAGCAGTATGTGCAAAACCACATCCATAATTATCTTCCAGATATGCTTCTCTCTAAGCATCTTACCAATACCATGAACTTTGCAAAGGAAAGTAGGAGAGCCACACCTTTTGGTCATTTTTCTTTCTTGAGATGTTTTATCAACAAAGTAGTTTACTAGACAGTATCTTAAAACATTCAGAGATGTTACCACAGGCAAAGAACTATCTCAAAGTTCTATTAAACTTATTTTTTTTCATTTAAAACAATTCTGTTTTATCTTTTACTAGTTATATGTGAGAAACAGTTGCCTCTTTCATCCTGTAAATCCCAGAATTTCTGGATTCTCCTTATACCCCAGTTATAAACCATCTAATTCTTTCTGGAATCGTCTTTTTTCATTATGTATTGCCAAGTACAACCAGTGTTTACCGGCACGTATTAGTACCAGTTCATTTCACAACAATTTTGCCTGAAGGCACCAACTTTCTCAGTTTATTATCTTTTTTTCAAGTAGTTGCAGAAATAGTTTTATCCAATGCTCCCCAAATGCATAACATAGGTTGCCATTTTTCCAGCCTTTGTTGCTTACTGCTGGGCTCTAAAATCAATCTCACACTTTAGTATTTTTATTAGACCAGCAAACAACTTCTGTAAGCCATTTTCATGTCAACTTTCAGTAGGTTATACTACGGAAGGAGATATCCTATAAAGTGTAATAAATTACAATAACTAAGGTTCATTTCTTGCTCTCATAACATACTGGCTGTAGGTCAGCTGTGACTTTGCTCCAGATGTCTTCTTTCTGGGATGTAGGCCAGAGAAGTAGATCCTACTTGTGGCATAAGATTCTCATATAGAACAAAAAAAGTAATGGCAGAATCAACTGATAGATCATACATTTTGTGCTCGGAAGTGACATATGGCACTTATATTCATATATCATAGGCTAAATCAAATCTCATGCCACAGCCTGATGTTAATAAAGTAGAGAAGCATAATATTCTCTCAGAGCGTGGTGCAATGTACTGTAGATTGGAAATAAAATATTCATATTTCACCCTTGGGGTATAGAATCCAGAACTGGTCAAAGACCAGTATATACTGTTAACCTCAGAATATCTTATCTCCTATGGCCAAGTACAATAATTTGAGACCAATGAGTAACTTTGTTGATTGGTTATTGTTATTCTTTATTTTTGTTATATATATGTTTTTTACCAATTATATTAAAGTTCAGCACAAAGTATTAACATAGAGATATAATTTCTTTTGAGACCTACTGATATCATCTGAAACCACTGTTTTAGAACTGTTTATTTTCATATCAAGATACAAAGAGCTGTGTAAAAATATTTCAGCTCAAAAATATACCTAACACTTTGATTTTAGGATGAGGATCCCTTTATACCCAACCACACCCATTTAATAATCCCGTCTCTCACTCTGAGGTATAACAAGGATCAGTAAAATTTGGCCTATAGTCCAAATCCAGCATAAAGTCTTATGCATAATGTGTATTGGGAGACAGATATGTCTATAAGTTTATATATTGCTTATCATTGCTTTCACCCTATAATGGTAGGGTTGAGTTATTGCAACAGGTATTGCTTTACTTATTGCACAATTTATTTTTACTATCTGACCCTTTTAAGTAAAATTTTGCCAACCTATCCTCCATAGCATTAAATTTCAATTAAATAGCAAAATTTATTATACTGTAATTTGATACTGTAAGGCCTAGGTATATGATGTCCTGAAAATCATATATCACATTGAAGAGTAATTAGTATGCTATATCAGAGTAGCTTTATTACTTAGTATAATTGTTTGTGCTGAAATTCAATACTAAAATTTATAAAACTTGAACAAAATATTTGATTTGATATATCTATTTAGACATGACCATAGGTAAAGTCAAGTGGTACTTTTTTTAGAAGATGAATATCAGATAATCATAATAAGTTCTGTAATTTTTCTGTAAGGAAAAATATAGTAAAACAAGTATCTCCAGAATTAGCTACCCTGAAATAAATGCATTATTTTGAAATAAGGCATTAATGTTCACTAGTTACCTTCATCAAAAAACATGTATCCCATTCTCTCCAGTTATCTACTTTGTTCTCAGGAACATATATTCTAACCTACTTATGAGTTTGGGTTAACTGGACATTTAAATTATTGCAGATAGTGCATTTATACTTAATGAAATTGTTTCAATAAAATGATTTATTTAAAGAAGTGAAGCAAAGTGATATTTTGAGGGGAGGACAGGTATGCAGAACTTCTTTTTACCATTCATGTTGCGTCCTATAAGCAGTACCTCTTACAAACGCCTACTTGCTAAATGCCAAAATAGACAGCTTATTGCAAAACGTTTTCTAGCAAAAGCTCATTATAGCAAAACCAATGAGATGTCTATTGTACAAGTCACATAAAACATTAGGTAAGGCCTTTCTACCTAGCATCCCAAATGGCAGAGAACACTTATTTTGTTCAGTTACCACTAAAATGTTTCAAGAATATGAAGAGATGATCTCACAACACAAATGTCCATTAATAACATAATTAACATATCATTGAAGTCAACACTATGGCATATTATATGCCTGAAAGAATGGTGTCAATCTGTACTGAATATTCTGGGGAGATAATACAGTGAAGTAAAAGGGGATAAAGTCACTGATGTTGATGTTGTATCCTTGTGGCTATAGCTATATTTATACATTTTTATGAATGCACAGAGAAGAGTGAATTACATTGGTTGGGTTATGCATGTAGGGAGTGTGGAAGTTTCCATTTCACCTGTTAAAACACATTTAAATACATGGGACGCCTGGGTGGCTCAGTGATTTAAGCATCTGACTTTGGCTCAGGTCAATGATCTCAGGGTTTTTGAGTTTGAACCCTGTATCAGGCTCTGTGCTGACAGCTCAGAGCCTGGAGGCTTCTCCAGATTCTGTGTCTCCCTCTCTCTGCCCCTCCCTTGCTCATGCTCTGTCTCTCTCTCAAAAATAAATAAACATTAAAAAAAAAAACATATTTAACCCAATGAGTGTGTGAACAACTCGGAATTCATTGCTCCCATTGCCTTGAATTGCAGGTCAGAACCCTTGCCATAAGCTCATCTGTCTGCTTTTCTCAGTGTGCAGTTTGTTTCTTTGACAGCACTGAATTTCCAGAGTAGGAAAGAATTGCGTGGAAGAAACCTAAATGAAAAGTTACTCAAAGTGGCACAAAGTAGTATAGCTTATCTAGCATCTTCAACAAAGAATTTCTAAAAAAAATGGCAGGAGATATGAAAGCAGTTTTAGGCTTCCCAAGAGTGGCAGACTTCGGGGAGGTAAATATATAGGAGGGAACTAATGGAGTAAAGTTTCTTTGCATAATCCTCTGATTGAAAGGACTCTGTCTCCAGGAGAAGGACAATTTATATCCTGCCTTTAGGCAGAAAAAGGAAAACTTTTTCTAGGTAAACTGCTTCTTACTTACCTGCAGCTCAAAATAATTTTTATGTCAACAAGGTATATTTTGGGGTGACATATTCTGGTTTCTTTCACCAGCAACTCATCTATTATAGTCAGGTCTCACTGTCCCAGCACTGCTTCCTGTCATGTTTTCTGCTCTGAGAAACCGTGACTTCCTATATTGACCCGTTTATCTCTCTAGTCTTCTGCCCTGTGTCCTCCTTTCCCTTTTGGATCACCAAAAAGTTGCTAATTTTTCAGTCTATTCAGCTTTTTACATCTTTTAGGATGTGTTGAAATAACTCTAGGCCCAAGATGGAGCCACTCCTGCCCAGGGTGCTGTGTTAGCAAACTGAAACTTAAATAAATTCTATTTTACCACTTGACCCAAAACACAGTATATCCAGTCAGCCAATCCCCAAGTGCCGAGCCAACTCTGGGCTTTCTCATCCCAAACTAGGGTAACTATAAGGCTCCAGCTTGCCTCCCAGTCCATCTAGCACAAAATAAATCAAGATAAAGCACAGATGCTCACGGACGCAGTTCAAAGCTCTCATGGCTAGATGCGGAGATGCTGAGTGTAGTTTTGTGGGCAAGGAGTTTGGCGGGGCCACTCTCACTGCCCAAGGTACTACATGCAGCTAAAAAGGCGTTGAACTCTATTTTAACTTTTTTTCATAAAAGCGGAAACCTTCAACAGAATTCTTTCAATTAATGAAAACAAGTACTAAAATGGGTCTTTCATAGAGGGGTATAATGTGAACTTTTGAAAATCAGGGGATGCCAGTACTCCAGAGTACTGAGTTCTTTTTTTTTAACTTTATTTTACTTTAATTTCAACGTAGTTAACATACAGTGTTATGTTATTCTCAGGTATACAATATTCAACGATTTCATATATTATTCAGTGCTTGTCAAGATAAGTGTACTCTTAATTCCCTTTGTCTGTTTCACCCTTCTCCCCACTCATCTCCCCTCTGGTAACCATCTATTTTCCATAGTTAAGAGTCTGTTTTGGTATGTCTCTTTTTTTTCCCATGTTCATTTGTTTTGTTTCTTAAAGTCCACATATGAGTGAAACCATATGGTATTTGTCTTCCTCTGACTGGCTTATTTTGCTTAGCATTATTCTCCCTAGATCCTTCCATGTTGTTGAAATGGCAAGATTTCATTCTTTTTTATGGTTGAATAATATTTTATTAGACACACACACACACACATACCACATTTACTTTATCCATTCATCTATAATTGGACAATTAGGCTGCATTCATAATTTGGCTTTTATAAATAATGCTCCAGTAAACATAGGGGTGCATATATCCCTTGGTCTTAGTAGTGTGATTGGGTAAATACCCAGTAGTGTGATTACTGGATCATAGGATTTTTTTTTTTTAATTTTTTGAGGAACCTCTGTATGTCCTCTACAGTGACTGCACCCATTTGCATTCCCACCAAAAGTACAAAAGAGTTCCTTTCTCTCCACATCCTTGCCAACACTTGTTGTTTCTCGTGTTTTTGGTTTTAGCCATTCTGACAGATGTGAGGTGACATCTCATTGTGGTTTTGATTTGCATTTCCCCAATAATAAGTGATTTGAGAATCTTTTCATGTGTCTGCCTTCCTTGAAGAAATATCAGTTTATATCTTCCACCCATTTTTAATTGGGTTATTTGTCTTTTAATTGGGTATTTGTATTTGAGTTGTATAAAGTTCTTTATATATTTTGGATACTAACCCTTTATTGAATATGTCATTTGCAGATACCTTCTTCCATTCAGTAGGTTGCCTTTTTTGTTGTTGTTGATTGTTTCCTTTGCTGTCCAGAAACTTTTTATTTTTATGTAATCCCAATAGTTTATTTTTGCTTTTGTTTCCCTTGCTTAAGGAGGCATATCTAGAAAAATGTTGTATGACCAATGCCAGAGAAATTATTGCCTATTCTCTCTTCTAGGATTGTTATGATTTCAGGTCTCACATTTAGATCCTTAATCCATTTTGAGTTTGTTTTGTGTGTAATGATAGAAAGTGGTCTAGTTTCATTCTTTTGGATATAGTTGTCCAGTTTTTCCAGCATCATTTGTTGAAGAGACTTTTTTAATGTTTATTTACATTTGAAAGAGACAGAGCTTGAGTGGGAGAGGGGCAGAGAGATGGAGACAGAATCTGAAGCAGGCTCTAGGCTCTGAGCTGCAAGATGTCAGCACAGAGACCATCACAGGGCTCGAACTCATGAACAATGAGATCAACCTGAGCCAAAGTTGGGCACGAAACCAGCTGAGCCACCCAGGGGATCCAGAGACAATTGTCTTTCTCCAATTGCATATTCTTCCTGAAGATTAACTGACCATATAATTGTGGTTTTATTTCTGGGCTTTCTATTCTGTTCTACTGATCTAGGTGTTTGTTTTTATGCCAGTACCATATAGAATACTGAGTTCTTCTTAACAAGGCCTGCCCTCAGGGGAAACTTATTAACCAAAACATAACCTGTCAAAGTATTATCAGAGCCTAACTGACCTGGGAAAGGAAAATACCCAACTCCATCCCACTCTAGCATTTTGTCCCAACTAAGGACGTAGAAAGAAGTAAACAGAAACACTTGTGAAGTTCACAGTCCAAAGGTATAGGCTCACACAGAGATGACTAGAAGCCCGAAGTGATATACACCAAATATTAACTATGGTTTTCTCTTGGGGAAAAAAGTATAATGAATGGAGATGAGCTTCTGAAAATCTCATGTATTTTTTTGCATGTTTATGTAATCTTCAAAAGTCATATGGTAGATATATGAATTTTAATAATAAGAAGCTACTATCTTATCATGCAGGTGTATGCAGAATTTAAACCATCCTTTCAGAGTATGAGTGTAACATACTTGTAGAATTTGTAAACCAAGGGAAGCAGTCTTCTAACAATGTAATGGAAGGCTGCAATTCAGTTATTAAGGTCTCGAATGATGACCAGAAAATTGTTCAGAGAAAGATAAACTTGTAGGTACAAGAGATAGAGTGTAAATTGGCGTTCTGAGGGAACTTTTCCTCTTAGTTATTCTGAAAAAGCTGTTCTTGGAAAGAAGTAGTTCATGATCGTTTAAAGTACACACTTTCAAATATCCTAAAAGCTACATGAAATGCTATAAAAGTAATAAAACTCTGTTTATAGTAAGTATGTGTGACATTGTGCAGCAATTCTATTTTAGCAGACAATAGTTTAGGCCCTTCTAAAACATCACTTTCTTACACATGAGTAGAGAGCAAGATTTGGGGAAACCATGACAGACCCCAGATTGAGTATCAGTCAAGAACCTGACCTTCTATGAGGGAACATTTTATAGTTTGTTGGTAATTAAAGAATAATCAGATTTTCTTATCTGTAGCTAGACTAACTTAGGTTCTATAGTAAAAACTGAACATCTTTGCTGTGATCACAGTAGGTTTTAGTTTTCAAATAAGAAAGCACATAAATGATGATTTTAAGTACTGTAAAATATTCAAAACTATATTAACAGGACTATTGAAGAGTATGACTACTACGAACTGTATAGCAGCATCTCGATTGGAATGAGCTGTAAAATTATCAGAAACGTATTTTAATAAGCTTTGGCTCCAAATGATAAGAAATGAAACAAATGATAAATGTCATCCATTAAAGTGGCATCTATTCAATAAGAACATAAGGGCAAAGCACATTTCTCCTATTTAATGCCATCATAATACCTGAACTTTTCCTTCATAGAACTTGTTGTGACTAAAATACTTTAGGTAATGGTTTAATTTGCCTCATCTCCTCTAGACTATAAGGTATTTAAAGACTGGGCTATGTTCTCCATGCATTTTATTTAACAGATTCTCCATTAAGCATTTGTGAGATAAATAAATGAATTAATTGCTCTGTGAGAATATATATCAATGAAAATGAGAAATGTATTCCATTACTTTGCACTATATAAGAATGTCAATAATAATAATAATAATAATAAAGACAGCCTCAAGAAGAATAAAATAGGAAATGTGGGATGTTTGTTTTTAAACCTAGTTACTTAACATACTGTGATAAGATCATAGTCTTAACTTGGTCAGAGCACAATAGCCCTGTTCATTCAAGAAATAGTTATTGATCACCTACTATGTGCCAGACATTCAAAGATGAATGAGCAAACATCATGGATTTTATGTTTACAGAAATCATATTTATCCCTATTTTCTTCTGCGTTTTATTACAAAAGTCAAAGGCAAGGACACATTAAAAATAGGCACAGTAAAAGTTCTAGTCAGGATGAGCCAGTTGCAACAACAGCTTTGTATACAGAGAACATTTACCTTCTGCAAAAGATGCTGAGGCTTCTGTGTCACTATTATTTATAGAGTACCCTTAGAGGATTGGAACAAGACAAGGCAACCAAGGATGATACAGATCTAAATATAAATCAGTTCTATTATAAAAATTTCCTTTGAAGAGGTGCTAAATATGAAAATGTGTATGCTTAAATTCTAGGCTTCTATTATATAATTTGCAGTACTGCCCTTAATTTTTCTTCCCAGTCTCTCCTAAAACCACTTCAGTCAGCCATCTGGAAGGGCCTTGACTTTGGCATGGTGTGAAGCTGAGATTGTGAAGACTCCAAACTGGTTTCTGCAGACCAGATAAAGACAGGGCTCCGCTGGTCCTGAATGCTGTCATCTAAAGAGGGAAAAAAGTCAGATGTGAAGGAGGGAGATCCAGTTAGAAAATGGTTGGTTCTTTTGATGAAAACGAAAAGCTTAAGTAGGAACTGACAAAATCAAAGCTGTTTTTTGAGGAATTTTGTTTCCAATTAAAAGAAAATGTTAACCTCTCTGAACTTTATTTCAAGGTTGAAAAGGTTGTTTATACTACGAAGAAAATTATTTTTATAGTTTCTATGGAATTAATTTCAAGAGAGACACATGCACATAACTCATCTTTCTAGAACTTTATTTCAAGATTGAAAAAGTTGTTTATACTAGGAAGAAAATTATTTTTCTAGTTTCTATGGAATTAATTTCAGGAGAGACACAGGTACATAACTCATCTTTCTATAGCGCCTCTTAAGGAAAAAATATTTAAGTTGCTTCCAACCATTCTGCAGACTACTAGGTTAGCAAAGGGGAGTATGTGAAATTTTAAATTTATTTTTGTAAACAAAAACCAAGAAAAACTTTTTAAAATGAAAATCTTTCTTGCTCTATAAATGTAATGATAATTATTTGATAATTTGATAATTATTTTCCGGGAATATATTACCTAACTTTTTTTTTTTTTTTTTTTTTTTTTTTTTTTTGCTGGCACTAAGAAGTTAGACTGTAAGAACAATTAACAGTTCAGACTAAAAGTGCTAGAACATGAAGGTGGAAAAGTGTGAACTTTGCTGTCTGCTGAGTTCCTATTATTACCAAGTTTCTTTCTCTCTCACTTTGTCACCTCTAGCATTTCACTTAAGGGAATATATAAAGATAAAAGAGAAAATTTTTAGCATACATTTACGCTGCACTTTTGATAATCAAAATAGTTACATATGCCCTGTCTTATCTATGTTGCCCAACAGTAGGATATATGAATAAAACTAAGTAAGAAAAGAATTTTAGATAATATCTCATTTAAAGAGAAAGGAATCCTGCAAAAAGCATCCTATTAGTTATAGCATTTCAGCAATTATAGTCATCTATATACTTATGCATTTATGAAGGATTTCTGGTAAGAAAAACCGGAATATAAAAAACCAACCAGTAAGAACTCAGCGCTGTGTCATTAAAGATGCCTACAATAATGTGCCAAAAATGTATACATCAAAGGTATATTACTCAATATTTTAAAAATAATTTAAAATCATTTTCAATTTAATTTTTATCCCAGTAGGCGGAATGAACTTCAGTGCTCTGCCTAATAGATTACAACTTAGTTCATAATCTAGTAGCCAATTTTAATTTGATTTTTCCTGCAGGATTAGGCAAAAGGTTACTTGCTTATCAGAATGATAGGAGACTATAGACTGGTTAACCTTAAAGAGGAAGCAGAGGCAGTTAAAGACATGGAAAGTTGGACTTGCAGGACAAAGCTAGGCACCTTCAGTCACCTGAACTTTTTCTTAGTAGAGTTGGAACCAAAACTTTTTTTTTTTTAAATGAGGATGGAAATAACTAAATTGAGGAAACATGTGCATTTAACACTGCTGACCATTACTCACAGAGTGATTGGAAGCCAAGGAAAAAGTAGCCAGTCCAGACTGGTGGCTGACGTGATTGGCACTTGAATGCCATGGGAGATTCCTGCTGGCTGAAGGATGAGATGATTCCAGAAGAATGGCATGCAGTTATCTAGGCTAAGTAAGAGGAGAGGTTTGAAATGAGAATAGAAAAAGTTGGACAAACCAGGGAATAAGGAGTCTCTTACAGAGGAGCAAAAGTATTGCCAATTATTAATGAAACTACAGACTTATAATAAGGCTAGTCAAGACAGTTTCCTGTATGTCTCCAACCTTGTTTAGTAGGGAAAATGGGAGTTACATACTGTGAATTATGAAGTTCCTTAGAATTAGATCTTGTTGGTACAGGAATTATCTTGAAGACCCAGATGAAATACAACCTTCTAAAAGCCTCCCTAGATTTTCAACCCCACTGACTGCTCATTTTCAGAATAACCCTGCTTTTCCACATCTTGCCCTGGATGTGTGGCCACCTCTTAAAGGTGAATACCTGGTGAGCCACCACCATCTCTACAGTACCCCATATGATAGTGACCAGCTCAGGACCTTAAACAGAATAGGAATGATCATGAGAGCATTGCTCTAAGGGTGGCCTCAAGAATCTAGCTGTGAACTAAAGAAAGTATTCAGTGCAAATGTAGTTGACATAGAAATCTAGCTATATATAGCTAGATCTATATATAAATATAAATTATATATATATGTATATATATATATATATATATATAACCCACATGCATCAAGACAGTAGGAGAATATCTTTTTAAGTTGATAGACAATTAGAGATAGAATGGAATTCAGTGTTGTAAGAGAGTCCATGTACTTAAAAAGAGGGAAAGTGGTATAACAGTGGTTTGGAAGTAGGTAATGTAAACTAAATAGTCTGTCTGTGTTGTCTTTTAATCCCACTGGTAAGTGAGAATCACAAAATCTACAACATAAGGGATTTGCAAGGTGATGGATGTGATCAGTGAGATACGATTGAGAAAGAGAGGAATGCAGTATTAGGGGAGAATGAGATCAAAGATTTGTGCTCAGCAGGGCTAGCTTCATGGATATAGGACCAGTGCAGTCACTACAGGGGCTCCTACTCAGAAGGGTGCTGAACTTGGCATTGAATGCTCTTTGGTCACCTTCATGAAATTCTCAATAATTTAACTTTTGAATTTGTGTTTTGTGAGGAAAGTCCAATGGGACAATAAAACATATGCCAACAGCTTGGAGCCTCAACTCGCATGCAGCCCTGCCTCCTACTGAACCCTCTACCCTCCACCCTTCCAGGAAAGGTTCAGTGCTGCCTGCTCCATCAATCACTAGCCACTGTGCCCCTCCTGGCCTCTTCCTCCCCACTACCTACTCCCCTCTCTCCATGACAGCTCCCATCTCCTGCCCCTGGTGCTCCAGGCCCTGCCTGGCTTCCCCCTCCCTACACTCATCCAGTCACTGCTACTGCCTTCTATCCTTGGTAGAGGAGGGGGCATGGGTTGAAGGAGAGAGCCAAGGCAGGATGTGCATGCCCCATGGCATCTCGGAGCTAGCTGGGCATGGCTGTGCCCATCCCTTTCTAGGGCTTATAACACCATAGCATGTTTGGTGGGGAACTTGGTGGGAGTGAGCCTCTAGCTCAACCCCAGTCCAAGGACCCTGTGTTTCCTATTGCAGAGGTCATAATTCCTTCATAATTTCCTGCCAACTGTGAATTGGAACAGCCATGCCATGGGGAAGGGAGCTTGACTTCTCTGTCCCTGGCTAGGGCATAGCATATCAGTTGACTGGTGAGAAGAGGAACCGAGCAATCAGTGGACTGAGTGAACATGCAGAGTCACAAGGTGAGGCTGTCTGGTAGCAATGAGTGTCTGCACTCTGCAAGATTAACTTGTAGATAAAAAACACCTTGACAGATTGAAAGAGAAATAGAAGAAAAGAAGAGGTTTTACATTTTAGTAACTTTAGGGGCACTTTTTTCTTGCTATTTGAACAAAGGGCTGTGCATTTACATTTTGCAATGAGCCCCATATGCAAGTAGGTATATATAAGTGGTGCTCAGGATGATAATTTGAATATTAGAGATAAAAAATAATTATGGAGGTTATAGTAGTAATAAGACAGTTTACTTGGGAGGTGATCTCAAGAAACACAAAGTAGAGAGTTGGAAAGAGAGAGAAAAAAGTTATAACCCCTCCCTCTACTCAAAACTGGTGTGAACCATTTTTTTTGAACAAGGTAGCATTGTGTAAAACTGTGGCCAGGTTTCTTTGAGGACTTTGACAGAGTAGAAAATGCCTCAGAGCTGCCCTAATCACCTTGTAAAGGCGCGAGGAAGCTGGAGGTATTTGAGCTCTGACTTACATTCTTCACTGGACTACTTATAGCAGACTTACCACTTCAGCGTTTCTGGCCTGTGTATCAGCTGAGAAAAGTCTTCAATCCTAGAGTCTCGGGGGCCGGCAGGAGACAGTAGGGGCCTGACCTGGATGGAAATTGTAAGAGGATCTGGCTTGGGAACTAGAAGGATCTGCTATACAGAATGCTTCTTTAACCCATTTGATTTTTAGTGAGTTGACTCCAGGGATGATGCTACTGAACTGGGCCACACTAAATTGGGAGTACCCTACATGGGTTCTTCTTCCCAATGTTTATTTAGATGTGAAACTAATAATAACAACTCCAGAGGCCTTGAAACTCTACTTGCCATTTAAAGTAATAAGAATTCACAAAATCACAAACATGTGCAATGCGTTCTATATAAAGTACCTGATTTCTTAACTTCTTCAATATACTTCCCTGTGTGAACACCATTCTCTCTCAGCTCAGAATGTTCTAAATACAATAAGCTTTCTGCATCAACTAAGTGCACTGGTTTTATACAAATCAAAGTTTTTATTTCTAGTTTAACTGAAATTCAAATACCCATAACTGTAACATCTTGCTCTTCATCAACTTATTTATTATGAATATTTAGAAAATATGGTATGTCATCTGACCTGTATTAGGTATCAAAAATTTGACTTTAGGGGCACCTGGGTGGCTCCAGCTTCAGCCAAAGCCAAGGTTCTTGAGTTCCAGCCCCATGACAGGCTCTGCACTTTAGTAAGGTTCTGCTATGAGAATACCTGGAAAACTGAGAGGGGCGGTAATATCTTGTGTGGATACAGGAGCAGGGATTCAGGATACATAATGCCTAGGCTTGACTCTGGCCTCCGACTTATGAGCTAAGTGACCTTAGGAAGTTACTTGACCTCTCTGTGCTTCAGTTTCTTTATCCCCATAAAAGTTTTTCAGATTTAAATAAATATTTATAAAGTGCTTACCATAAGCTTTGTATGTGAAATAAGTGAATTCATTAAAATTGACTTATGTGTTCTTGGAGTAAACACTCAGAAATGTTTTGGGCTTTTATCCTAGAAGCAGAAATTAACTCCAAAACAGTCAGAAGAGGCCAGAAATATCTCACCATAAAAATGATACAAGGAGTTTCACAGGGAAACTGACAGGATAATCTCTCTAGTCTGATGGTAACATTAAGAGTAGGTCCCCCTGGTTAGAAGGCTACTGAGGTTTGGGATTTATGTTGTAGCTTCATATACAGTAAAACCTTGGTTTGTGAGCATAATTCTTTCCAGAAACATGCTTGTAATCCAAAGCACTTGTATATCAAAGCAAATTCCCCCATAAGAAATAATGGAAACTCAAGATGATTCATTCCACACCCCAAAAAATATTCACGTAAAAATTATTACAATACTGTAATATAATACAAAATAATAAAGAAAATACAAAAAATAAAAATAAACAAATTAACCTGCACTTACCTTTGAAAACCTTTGTGGCTAGTGTGAGTGAGACAAGAGAGAGGAAGTTTACTGTGTAGGATAATTTTCATTGTCACTAACGGAATCACTGCTATCTGTTGGCTCAGTGGAATTTTTTTTTTTAATTTTTTTTTTCAACGTTTATTTATTTTTGGGACAGAGAGAGACAGAGCATGAATGGGGGAGGGGCAGAGAGAGAGGGAGACACAGAATTGGAAACAGGCTCCAGGCTCTGAGCCATCAGCCCAGAGCCTGACGCGGGGCTCGAACTCACGGACCGCAAGATCGTGACCTGGCT
Source organism: Herpailurus yagouaroundi (assembly GCF_014898765.1). Lineage (NCBI taxonomy): Eukaryota > Metazoa > Chordata > Mammalia > Carnivora > Felidae > Herpailurus > Herpailurus yagouaroundi. Next base: position 91,198,998 of record NW_024412388.1, read on the forward strand.
GAAGTTGGACGCTTAACCGACTGCGCCACCCAGGCGCCCCACGGAATTTTTTTTTTTTACATGGGGACCATTGTATACGCTCAAACAGATGCTGACTACAGTATAGTATTAATAAACTCTTGCCATATACTGTACTTAATGTAACTGGCAATAAGGCAGCAGAGGAAAGGGTCTATATCTGCAGGCAGCCTGACCTAGAAGGAGCAAATCTAGGCTCACTATTGTATGGAAAAGCAAAGAGCTGTCTATAGGTGCTTTGAAGTGACCAAAAATACACTAGTGCCAGTTGTGGGCACCTTTCAATGTTCTGAAAAATTACTGCTTTCTGCCAAACACCACAGCCTGACACTGAGCATCCAAGCATGGGAGAAAATCACCCTCAATCCTACAAAGAACGAGAGAAAGAAGAACTGTTGGCTTAGTTGTGATCATGTGACGTTTGGTGTCATGTACTACTCGTATTGCAAGACATGGCTCATTCATCAAGTTAAAATTTATTGGAAATGTTTGCTCATCTTGCAGAAAACTCACAGAACAAGCTACTCACAATCTAAGGTTTTACTTTATTGTTTTATTCCCACTATATGACAGGTAACATGCGCCAATATTAATTAAACATATAAATTCTGTCTTATACAAACTCATTCAGGGAATGTCTCCAAATCACTTGTATATGGATAGTGAAACTTTGATATCAATACTATATATAGATATGAGAAGAAAGAGGTCAATATCACCTGTAAATATGAATGCAAAAATTATAAGCAAAATTTTAGAAAACCAAGTGTAGAAATGTACGTGTGTGTATGCTCACACATATATTATATGCAAGTATGTGTATATAAATAGAAAGGCTTATATGGGTATGCATATTTATAATTATAATCAAGCTGCATCACACATGTACCCATTTAAAAAAGAAAAAATATAGGATCATTCTGATAAATGGAACAGAGAAAAAAATTCCAAAAATAACTAATAACTTAAAAATGATTCTTAGCAAACTAGTAATAGATGTGAATTTCTACAACTAAGTAAAATTGATCTTCTGTATCTCAGCAAATTCATTTTCTTCTTTTTAAATTTTTTTAATGTTTATTTTTTAGCGAGAGAGAGACAGACTGCAAGCTGGGGAGGGTCAGAGAGAAAGGAAGACACAGAATCTGAAGCAGGCTTCAGGCTCTGAGCTGTCAACATAGAGCCTGATGCGGGGCTCAAACCCACAGGTCATGAGATCATGACCTGAATTGAAGTCTGATGCTTAACCAACTGAGCCACCCAGGTGCCCCTCAGCAAATTCATTTTCAAAGAAGCATGAGAAACATTTCCTTTAAAACTCAAGAATGAGGCAGGATAACTAGCAACACCACTTTTATTCAATATTGTCCTGCAGGTTCTAAACAACACATTAAGAAAGAAATAAAGAAAGTATGCTATTTGTAGAGGATGAAAAGAAGCCATTATTTGCATATAAAATGATAGCCCATATAGACAGTCCCATAGTACCACAAGCTATTATAGACATTAGCAAGGTTTCTTGAAACATTACCATTAATAATCAGTAATATTTGTTCTAGAAATCAGCATCAAAGCATTAGAAATTGTAACTGTAAATAAATATTGTATACAGTAGAAACAAAGTTTTTAAAATTCCTAATAATAAATCTAACATATATGTGCGTGTCTGGAAGAGCAAAAGACCAATAATTTCTTGGAGAATTCTGAAGAGTGAGGATAGATTTAGTCTACTGGACTTCAGGAGTTATCCTAATTCTGTGCTAATTAATAAGACTGTGTGATCTTGACAATAAGCCAATGGAAGAGAAACAATAGGTGCAAAACAGGCCCATGCATATAGAGTATCCAAATATATGTCAGAGGCAGCATTACAGTTCAGTGGGGAAATGTTCAGTCAGTAGTGCTTGGATAATTTTGTCTTTGCATGAGAAAAACTAAATAAATTTGTATGTTTTCCTGTAGACCTAGTTGCACTACAACTGAATTAAAGACCAAAATGTACAACCAAAAATATTTTTAAAAAGTAAAAGTGTAGAAAAACTGTTTATGACTGTTGAGGACTGCAGCATTTAAAAAAAATTTTTTTAATGTTTATTTACTTTTGAGAGAGTGTGTGTGCAAGTGGGAGAGGGACAGAGAGAGAAGAAGAGGCAGAATCTGAAGCAGGCTCCAGGCTCTGAGCTGTTGGCACAGAGCCCAATGTGAGGCTCTAACTCATGAACCAAGTGATCATGACCTGAGCCAAAGTCGGATGCTTAACTGACTGAGCCACCCAGGCGCCTGAGGACTAAAGCATTTTTAAAACTAAACCCTAAATGAACCTATGTAAGGAAAAATGAATTTTATGTGTGCATGCATTAAAATTGAATATTTTTACAATTAAGGAAATAATAGGCAGATCAAAGGTAATAAATAGAAAATAAATAATGAATTATACCTGTACAAATGAAATGACATATGCTCAGGGTTATTCATTGTGGCATAGTTTCTAGTAGAAAAATACAAGGTGAGCCTGGGAAATCTTATTTCTCCCCATTATATAGGTTCAGGAGATGAACTCTGTTTTGTGTACACCTATTAAAAAAAGAAAAGAAGGAAAAGAAATACTGTGGCCTGAAATAATCCAACAGAATTGCATAAATGCCAACAATGGAGGAGGCATTTTCCTTGACAGTTTTCTTTCTTTTTTTTTTTTCCTTGATATTTTTATGTTGCTTAACACTTGGTGCCACCACCTCCAGGGAGGATTATCCGGGTGCCCTTAATTCCATGGGAGGGAGAAGAGTCAAAGTGAAAATCTGTGTCAAAGACTGAAGGAAAACAGATGCAACTCATATGAATGGCAGACAATTAGTATCTAGAACCTATTGTAAAACTGCTACAAGACAATAAGAAAAAAATAATACACTCAATGGCAAAGTATATGAAGGCTTTTCAAAAAGAAGACACTAATGGTTTATATACACGTATAGGGGATACTTTTTCATACCCATTGAAATATCAAACTAACAATATCAACATCAGTAAATATATAGAACTACAGGTACCCTTATATATTTTTTTAATGTTTTTATGTTTATTTTTGAGAGAGACAGAGACAGAGTGTGAGTGGGGGAGGGACAGAGAGAGAGGGAGGCACAGAATCTGAAACTCACCAACCTAGTGATCATGACCTGAGCCAAAGTTGGACACTTAACTCACTGAGCCACCCAGGCACCCCTAGATACTTTTGAATTCGTATAAATATCTTCATTTTGTTTTGGAGAGCAATTTATCAACATCTGGGAGAATTTAAGAGGAGTATATTCTATGGGTCAGTAATTTATTACCAGATGTACATCTTAGAGGAACTCTTGTATTTGTGTACAAGAATATGTATGGTGCCTGGGTGGCTCGGTCTGTTGAGCCTCCAACTCTTGATTTCAGCTCAGGTCATGATCCCAGAGTCATGGGACTGAACCCTGTGTTGGGCTCCTCACTGAGCATGAAGTCTGCTTTGGATTCCCTCTCCCTCTGCCCCTGTCCCCCTTCATATCTCTCTCTCTCTCTCTCTCTCTCTCTCTCTCTCTCTCTCTGTCTCCCAAATAAAAATTTTAAAAAGAACAAACATGGAAAAACGTTTATTGTTTTATAAGCTACAATTGTAGAACATTAGAAAAAATCTGAATGATCCATATAGAGAATGGATAAATACATGGGAGTAGAACAGAATATTCTAAAGTGGATAAAGTGAATGATCTGTAGTACTAGGCATCAGTAATACATCTCAAAAGAAATAGAGATTAAAAATAGAAATTGATCATACATAACTCATAGACACAGAGGTATATAGTAAATTAATAAAATATGCACAGGAATGAAAAATGTAAAAGTAGGACCTGAAAGAGAGGAATTTGAAAGGGGAGAACATGGATTTTAACTCTATGTGTAATACTGGATTTTTAAAAAGAGAGCAAATATAAAGTGCTATGGGTGACAAAGCCAGTCAATAACCATGTAGGCAAGTTTTTACATTATTCGTTACATATTTTTGGATGCTGAAAATTATTTTCTAATATAGGATTACTAATAGCAAAAGAAAGACAGAGGCCAGGGATGGGGGTGAGGAGAAGATTGCCTACAAAGGGACATGGTGGGGAGCATTTTGGATTGGTGGAACTTTTCTCTCTTCTGATAGTGTTGGTAGTCACATGATTCCATATATTGTCAAATATCAGAACTATACACGTAACACTGGTGACTTTTATTAGATGTAAATTACTACCTGTAATAAAGCAAATTACAAAAAATATTCTCAGACTTTCCAACTCTAAAAAAATGGCAGGTGGACACTCACTACTCTGGAAGTATCCCCGAAGATGTTTCTCTTCCTCTCTTCCTCAGTTTCTCTCACAGATGTCCGTTTTCTTTATTTTTCTTTCTCCCGGCCCCAGATGTTTTGTCTTTCTGTTTTTGCTGGTCATTCTTGGCAGCCGCCTGTCCTGCTTTCTATCTGTCTGCCTTCCACTAAATCTATTGCCAGAATCACATTCCCTTCTCTGGTAACAGTGAGTCCTGCTTAAACCCAACCATAGAAAAAAAATCAAATCATTTCACAGGATCTTTACAATTTTTTCTTCCCGGTGCTCACCCACATACTCTATTGCAGACGCCAACCTGGAAAAGGTGTGGAGGGGAGGGGGAACCAGCTGGTAACTTCTTTTTTTTTTTTTTTTTTTTCAACGTTTATTTATTTTTGGGACA
>NW_024412388.1:91203858-91253793 GCF_014898765.1 Herpailurus yagouaroundi
CTTAACCGACTGCGCCACCCAGGCGCCCCCAGCTGGTAACTTCTTTAAGAGAGATGGGTGCAACGGAAAGGTAGAGGATGATATGCTGGGTTATGGGGTCAACTACAGTGCTTGACTTGACTAGGACATTTCGCTGGGGCTATATAGTGAGGGAAATGTAGAGAAATTATATCCTTATTAATGTTTATAGCACAGACAAAAGCAGAATCAGAAACTGTTCCCTGAAACATCCCACCATCTCCTTAGAGCAAGGATACTGCTGCCTGAATCCCAAGTTAAGAATTCTGTGCACTTGTGCCTTGCCGCAATGTCATTGCCTTCATATTATTACAGCTTCTTGGTTTTTATTAGCCCTACCCCAAGCTTCTGCACTGTGATCCACTTGCTAGTTCCGCCTTTGCTTCACCACTTCATCTGGCAAGCCACAGTTTGAAGTCAGTATAACAAACTTTAGCTCCTCACACATCTGGGTACTAGGATAGGAGGTAGAGGGCTCAAGGGGGTTGAAGCACCGTTGCTGTCCTCAAACATCTCGTAGTCCAGAGGGGAAATACACTTTGTCTCCTCCTCTTGACTGAAATATTTAGACTAGCAGCACAGTGTTTACAATCTCTTTATTGATCTCTATTATATCTCTTAAGAAATGCTCCCAAGTAAACTCGGCCTGACATTCCCAGGAGACACTACAGTTATAAAGAGTGAAATGTTGAGGAAAAATGACCATGACAACAACTAATTTCATCTCTTTCAGATTTCTGATGTAGCGTGATATAGGCAGAGATTAGTAAATTTGGTGAGGAATTAAGGAGAGGACTTCAATACGACAAACACAGAGAAGTTATCTCTAGATGGCCTTTTTCTTCCAAGGCATGCCATCAGCGTTTATCTCCTTATTACCTCCTCAACTTCATGTAATTCCTTTGATAACACCCTAAACATGTTAGCTGGAAAACAAAGATGAAGAATGTATGAACAATTTACTAGATTTTGGCATAACTTTTCCACTCTACAGCAAAAAAGCAAAGTGCAAATATTTCTATACCCTTTAAAAATATTAAACTTGTCATTGCTTACCTTTTAGAGAATATTTTTGTATCTGACCTATAATTTTGTGTTGATTTTTAATAAAAAGTACAATGCTAAAAATAAGCAACATGAAAAAGCCCACAAAAGTGTACCTGGTCTTTAAGCATTTACAATAACCAGGAAAAAAAAAAAGAAAGAAAAAAAAATTACTATGAATGTAGTAACAGTATTAGCTTTTTTATTTTTCTAATTTGAAAACTATCATTTTTAGATACTTATATTCATTTTTACTTCCTTTAAAAATCATTAACATGAATGTAAACATACTGAGATTTTTCTTAATTAAAAGCAACTATAGCTGAAAAGACACAAAATTTTGTGGGAAGGAAAAAGAATGGCAAATTCTAGGTAGTTTTCTTTTTATCTCTAGCAAAATGTAACGTGAATTGGAGAGTTTGGTTAATGTTCAACGTAAACTTAATCTCAAGAAAAACCCACAGCGGAAGCTGGCTGCCTTAGTGGGTAGAGCATGCGAGTCTTGATTTCAGGGTTGTAAGATCGAATCCTGTATTGCATGTAGAGATTACTTAAAAATAAAATCTTAAAAAAAACAAAACCCACAAACATTGTTCCCTATGGATGAAGGCTAGCCATTGACTGCTGCCTAATTTTATTGGTTACATTTTTATGCTAATATCATAATTTTTCAGGATCTCTTAACTAATTTGGGTTTGGTTTTGCACTAGTAGACTTCAGTTATTAAATAAGAGAGTATTGGAGTCAAACTGTTATGAATTTCTAAAGAAAAAAAACCATTATAACTCTATAATATGACTCTTAAAAACAGTAGCATTATTGGAGCTTGGTCTTCAATTTTATAAAAGCTAATTGGAAATGACACACCATATTTCACTGTAATACAAACCTTCATTAATTGCCAAGATGGGGCATGAAGAGATTTGGCTATATTTTGGAATGTGTGAATTTTAAAATTTTTCTTCAGAACATAGGGTTTATAAAAATAAAAGAAATTAAAGCAAGTGTTTCTATTAAACTTTTTTACTTATTTAGACAACTTCTGTCTCTCCACTCTGATTCAGTAGTTAAGCTTTATGGGTCAATATCCTAGATATGTCTACCCTTGGCTTTTATGGCACATAAATATAAAGCATTGTATTGGAAATCACATAACAGTGGTTTGTTCAGTTTGGTGTATTGCCACAATTCTTAGTATTAGTAAAATAAAATATTTATTACAGATCAGTTCCTGAGAGACCTGAGGCCTACATTGTGGAACCACACAGTCTGATAAAACTCAAGAAAATACACGGCATTACCACAGGTTCTCAGATGGCTAGAAATCCAGCTCATCTTCTTTAACAGCTTAGCTCTTAACTCCTGTAATATGTCCCCTTTTGATCATCACATGAAACAAGAGAAGCGTATCTGAAAACTCAACTGCAAATCAATTCAATTTACTATATGTCTTTAGCTGCTAAACTGCAGGATAAAGTTCCTATTTATATAAAGCTCACACACATAAGTCAGTAGTGTGCTTTTACTTTGATTTTGAATCCAATTATATGGATATTTAACTGAATAATAATTATAGCATATTTCGAATTCAAGGTACTTTTGATGAAAATAGATGGCTCTTACTGACATTTATTGTTTGCAATCCTGAATCACATTAATGCAATTCACCATCTGAAATTTCAATCCTATACATCTTCAATGTGCATAAAACTGTTCAGTTGAAAAATGTATTTTTATAAAACTATACATTCTATGAATGGATTTAAAGAAAGATACAATGTTCTTACCTTAGAGTCTAGTGTAATTACTTGAGAAGAATATGATGCTCATTTCAGATGATTTCTTTATTTTTTTAATTGATTTTTAATTTTTCTTTTTTAATTCAAGTATATTAGTTTCAGGTATAAAATGCAATGATTCAATAATCCTATATATCAGAGTGATTTAATATTTAAATGTATTATCATATCAGTTAATGGCCAGGAGAAAATGCTTTACCTGTGGGATTGCAATGTCGAATTTGAGGACCTACGAGAAATGAAGTGGCCAAGATTAATAGGTTTTTAGCAAGATGCCGCAGCCAGAGAGTTAGGAATGCATGTGCAAACCACCTTACAATACTTGGGTAATATTGTATTTGCATAAGGATGTTTCCCAGAGGGTATGCGACAATACTAGTAGTATTTTCCTTTGAGGTATGGAATTTATGATCTAAAAAGTGGGAACGAATATTTGATAGGAAAGAGTAGACCAGGAAAGAAAAAAATAAACTTCAGACAGGGCAATATTTTACTCCCACAAATGCTGGGCTGCAACAGGGATGTAATTAGGTTTAAAAAAACTAATCTTCCCAAAGGATGTGGCACTGAAAAATATCTCAACTTCCAGATTACCTGGTTATTTAGTAAATGTACATGATATTACCTTTATCATTTTGTACTTTAATTTAAATTTTAAAAAATATTAGAACACACATACTCATAATATTTGCATTTGGTTCACGCATTCTACCTCTTCCAGGATTCATTTTCCTGGAGGATAAGGTATAAATACTACCTACCTTATAGAGCCAGCTCAAAGATCTGTAACAATGTGTGTAAAATCTCTTGCAGTGAACTCAGTGAAGGTGCCCAATAAATAGTTTCTTTCTGCAAAGTCCTTAAACAGCAATTAAAAGGCAGATGAGAATGAGTACATTTACCATGCTTACTTACCTTATTCTGTAATGGCACTTCTACTAGTTTATGACAGTAACAATGTGGAAATATCAGTTCTGGCATAATCTTTCCTGAACTGAATGCTAACATTCTTTTCATTCATTTAACGAATATTTAAAAATGCCTACTACGCACCAGATCCTATACTAAGCAAAAGAGTTACAAACATGAGTAATTATGTTCTTGTCACAGATAGAACTTACTTTGTCTACTCAGCCATGCCAGGAATGTAACTGCACATCAAGTAGTGGTTTTGATCATTATGGATCAGTAACCACAACCCAATAATGATAACAAAAAATATAAGCATATCCTCAGATGTGACAAATCTGAGCAGAAATCTCTCTACACTTGTTTAGTTTGTTTGTGTATGAGGAGACCAGGAGAGGAGGGAAGGGATGAGACACTGAGGAACAAATACATGGAAAGAGGGAGCCAAAATATTATTGCCACTATCATTCTCCATGTACATGAAATACCGGTTGAATAAAATTTAGTTATATAGCAGACAACTTGGAAAATATTATCACTGCATAAAATGAGGAAGCAGAAATAATTAAGAAAAATATATCACTAATATTAAACTACGTAGTAAAATAAAACCAAAATAATAATTGAATGACTAATAATGAAAATGTATAATATTTGTAATTAATTCACTGAATTGGAGGTTGAGTTTACTGCATCTGACTCTTCATGTCTATAATACATCTATGATAGTCTCACTATGGTTTTACATATAGTTAAAAGCTTCAAAGCTTATTCTTTGAGTTGCTGATATTTATGAAAGGGAAAAAATTTAAGTCCTATATTCTTTTTTTTGTTCAATTTTGCCTTTGACAATTTCATTATGATATAATTGACATACAATAAACTCATAATTTTAAAGTAAATTTTAGGCATGTTTGAATATGCATAGACATCATTGAAACCAAAATAGTAAACATATCCATCACCCCTAAAATTTTCCTCATATTCTTTGGTAATCCTTCTCTCAAGCTCCTCCTTCCTATCCCCAGGCAACAATTCACCTGTTTTCTGTCAGTATAGGTTAACTTGTCTTTTGTAGAATTCAAATACATATAACCATTTAAAAAATTTTTTTTAGGATTTATTTTTGAAAGGCAGACAGAGACAGAGTGCGAATGGGGGAGGGGCAGAGAGAGAGAGGGAAACACAGAAACAGAAGCAGGCTCCAGGCTCCAAGCTGTCAGCACAGAGTCCAACGCGGGGCTCAAACTCACGGACCGCGAGATCATGACCTGAGCCAAAGTCTGCCGCTTAACCAATTGAGCCACCCAGACGCCCCTCAAATACATACAATCATTTTAAAATGTACTTTGTATTTCTTCTTTCATTCAGCATAATTATCCTGAGAGTTATTCATGCTGTTTTTTAATAGTTCATTGTTTTGTGGCTAGGTAATATTCCATTATATGGATATGTCATATTTGTTTATCCAGCTGTTAATGGACATTTGAGTTGTTTTGCATGTTTGGCTACTGTAAGTAAATATGTTATGAATACTCATATATATGTCTCTATGGACGTATGCATTCATTCCTATTCAGTAAGTGGCTAGCAGTAGATTAGTTTGATCATTTGGTAACTTTATAATTAATTCCTTTTTTAAGTTTTTATTTAAATTCCAGTTGGTTAACATACACTATAATATTAGTTTCAGGTGTACAATACAGTGATTCAACACTTCCATACACCACCCTTTGCTCATCATGACAAGTGAACTCCTTAATCCCCATCACCTATTTAACCCATCCTCCCCCACCCCACCTCCGTTCTGGTAACCATCAGATTGTTCTCTATAGTTAAGAGTCTGTTTCTTCGTTTGAGTGAAACCATATGGTATTTGTGTTTCTCTGACTGCCAAGCTGTGTTCCAGATTGCAGTTTGCATTTCCACCAGCAGGGTACCCGAACTCCATTTGCTCCAACACTTGCTTGGGCACATCTCTTAAATTTAGTCCATTCTAATAGGTGAATTAGATTGCATTTCCCAATGAATAATTATAAGAGATTCTCAAATCTCTTCATGTAATTGTTTGTCATGTCTGTGTCCTCTTAGATGAAATATCTATTCAGATTTCTGCCTACCTCTTGATTGGGTTATCTTTATATTAACCTGTTTCAAGTTTATCACATAATCTGGATACAAGTCCCTTGCCAGATATGTGACTTGAAATTATTTTCTTCCAGTATCTAGATTATCCTTTCATTCTTAGGAATAGTTTAGAGACCAGAAGTTCATAAATTTGGTAAACTATAATTTATCACTTTTTTTCCTTTTATGGAAAAAGGTGCTTTTGGTGTTGTATCTAAAAGCTTCAAGATACGTGCAAAAACAACAGCTGATCAAATGAAGGAAATAAACATATCTTCAGGCAGACTAGAGCCTTTCATAACTGTTACTCAATAATTGATAGAATAATGCACAATCATTAAAGATATAGAATACCTGAACAACGTTATTAGCCAAGTTGCCCTACTTGACATTCACAGAACACTCCACCCAACAACAGCAGACAACACATTCAACTCAAAATCCACAGTACAGTATAGGCCAAAATTTGGACCATAAGTTGAATTTCAATAAATTAAAAAAGATTCAACCCATACAAAATATGTTCTCTTAATCAGAAATCAATGACAAAAAGGTCTCTGAAGATTTTCCCAAAATATTTGGAAACCCAAAAAAACACAATTCTAAATAACCTATAGAACAAAGAAGAAATCAACAGGAAATCTGAAAGTATTTTGTACTGAATGACAATGAGAATAACCCAGCACTCAGGAAATTTATAGCACTAAGTACCTGTCTTGGAAAGTAGGCAGGGTCACAAATTAAGGGTCTCAGCTTCCACCTTAAAAAAAAAAAGGAAAAGGAAATCCATCCCAAAGTAAGCAATACAAAGAAAATGATAAAGGTCAAACTGAACAGAATCAATTGAATGGAAAATAGAAAAACACTGGTGAAAATAGAACCAGAAGCTGTTTCTCTGACATTAATGCAATTGACAATTACTCAGACTGACCAGAAAAGACAAAAAATATTAATATCAGGAATAATAGTGGTGTCATCACAACAGGTTCTATGGATATTAAAGGATACTAAGGGAATATTATGGACAATTTTATAACAATATATCAACTCAGTTAAACTGGGAAAATTGCTTAAAAGATACTAATTGGTGAAACTCAAGAAGAAATAGATAAAAATTAAATAGCCCAATATCCATTAAATAATTAATTTGAAAATCTTGCCATAAAGAAAATTCAAGGACCACATCGTACACTAATTCTACTAGACAATTAAAAGGAAATAATACCAATTCTACACAAACTCTTTTAGAAAATTCAAGAACAAGAGTATTTCCCAACTCATTCTCTGAGACCGTCTCTGATATCAAATCACATAAAGTACTATGAGTAAGAAAACTAAAAGAATAATTCTCACAGACCTAGGAGCAAAACTTCTAGAAAAAATTCTAGCTAATTTAATCCAACAATATGTATTAGAATAAAACATTATGACCAGATAGGACTTATCCAACGTCCATTCCCTTTTAAACAAACAAACAAAACAAATATCAGGAAACTAACAATAAGAGAGAACTTCATCTGTCTGATAATGGGCACTGCTTAATGTTAACAGACTGAATGCTTTCCCCCTAGATTAGGAATGAGATAAGGATATCTTCACTCAGCCCCTCTATTTAACATTGTACTGAAGTTGTAATCAGTGAGATAAGGCATAAATAAAATAAGTGGCAGGCAAATTTAAAAAGAAATAGAAAAGTTTTATTTGTATGAAACATCATTATCTATGTTTAAGAAAAGCTGCTGGAATAAGTGAGTTTGACAACGTTGCAGGATATAACATCACATATGTAAATATCAGCTCTGTCACAACTTTACTCTAGCAATGAACAGTCAGAAGTTTAAAAGTAGTGTTTTCAATGGAATAAAATAATATTGCTTTGGGATAATTCTAACAAAGTACATGTGTCTTATATATTTAAAATTATAAAATGTGGCTAACATAATTTAAGGAACACCCAACTAAATAGTGAGATTTTTACCATGTTTCTGGTTTAGACGACTCAGTATTTATGATATAAATTTTCCCCAAATATATGGATTCAACACAATCCTAATAAAAGTCCCAGCAGCGTTATTTTATAGAACTCTACGCTTTTGTTACAAAATTCATATGGAAGTGCTAAGGATATTGGACAGCTCAAATAACTTTGAAAAAAAAATTAGTGGACTAGAAGTAAGCAACCCTAATCAAAGAGATGTGGTTTTGACTTAAAATTGCAGTCAAATAGATAAAAAATAGAATAGGGAATTTAGAAATAGATCCACATATGTATGAACAACTTATATTTGAAAATGTTGTAAAAGCAATTCAGTATGAAAAAAAGTATTTAAAAAAAGTTAACTATTTTCAACAAATGCTTCAAAAAAATTGAAAATCTTCAAAAAAAAAAAAACACCAAAAGCAAACAAACAAAAAAACACTTGAGTTTGTTACTTGCCGTATATACAAAAAATTAACTCTGAATGTATCATAGATGTAAGTGTCAAGCGTTAACCTATAAAGGTCCTAAAATAAAACATAGGAGAACATTTTTGTTTGCTTTACCTTGGTTTATGCCAAGATTCCTTAGATACAGAACTGAAAGATTAATTCATTGTATAAAAACATTGATGAAATAGACTTTCAAAAATACAGACTTACGCTTTTAGAAAGTAAATGAAAAGACAAGTTTAAGAGAAAATACTTGCTAAGCATCTTTCTTGTGTTCAGAATATATAGTCAAATTCTCAAATCTCAATAAGAAAATAATTTAGGTTTTTAAAAGGGCAGAGAATTTGAAAACACAGTTCAACAAAGAAGATTAAGGATAGCAAAAAGCAGATGAAAAGATGTTCACATCACTACTTGTTAGGAAAATGCAAATTAAATATCATTGAGATGCAACCTGACACCTGCAGAATTGGATAAAATTAAAAACACTGATTGTACCAAATGTTAGCGATGCTCTAGAGCAACTGAAACTTTTATACTCTGATGAGAATGGAAAATCCTACAACCACTTTGGAAAACAGCTTGACAGTTTCTTAAAAGTTAAGCCGACACAGGCTATACCACTGGGCCATTCCACTGTTGGTCATTTACCTATGAGGAAAGAAAGTACGCATCCATACCAATCATATTACATGAGTATTTCTGATAGCATTATTTGTAACAGATGAAATCTATTAAACAACACAAATATCCACCAATGGGTGAATGGATAAACAAATATGGTAGAGCCAACCTCATTATTAAGGATTCCATATTTGGGAATTCCCCGTGTGCAAATTCTGCTACCAACTAAATTGTATTTGTAACACCCAAATGAATCCTCTTGGCATTCTCACAAGCATTGGTGGACACGTGAAAGCGCAGAGCAGTGAAAACATTTGAGTAGCCCAAAGAGCTTATTTTTCTAGTTGAGGTTGAACAAGATCTTGTTTCAGCTGTCATAATATAAGCAAGTCTCCTTTCTGCTCTTTATTTAGTGTCATGTCTTTTGCATTTTTTGTGTTTTTTGTTGATGATTTTGCTGTTTAAATGGCCCCCGAACAGTACTGAAGCACTGTCTAATGCTGTGCCTCATGGAGAAAATATGCATATCAACTAAGCTTCTTTACACCATGACTTATAGTGCCATAAATTCAATGTTAATGAATAAAAATATATATTAAATAAGGTGCCCTTAAACAGAAACTCATATCAAACAGGATTATGTATTGATTGGTTGATGAAAATGTTGTGACCAGATGCTGGCAGGAACCTAACCCTGTATTGTCCCCAGGGGCAATGACTCAGTATTTGTTAATTCAGTCTTTGCTTGAACTTTATAGAATATAAATAATGTTCTATATCATGAATAATGAGAATAATGAGAATTCACTGTATATCCATACAATGGAATATTACTTGCAATAAACCAGAATGAACTATTGATAGATGCAACAAGATAAATCTCATAATAATTATACTGACTGAAAGAAGTGAGGGGGAGAAAAAGTACATATTTTATGATTCTATTTATATATAACTCTAATAAAGGCAAACTGATCTTTGGTGACAAAGAAGATAAGTGTTTCCCTGGGGAAGAAAGAGAGGTGAGGAATGACAGAACTATAAGGATTGTGTTGAACATGTCATTTTCTTGATTTTGGTAATAGTTTCATGGATGTATACATGCATAAAAACATCAAAATGTACACTTTAAATATGTAAAACTGTGTATATGTCAGTTATACTTTAATAAAACTGTTTAAAAAATAACTGATTTTTGACAGTGGTATAATTGCAGAGTTAAGAATCTAAACCTCAATTATATAAACCCCATGAGACACAAAGTTGAGGATGTTTGCATTATATTTGAATTCAATGTGTTAAGAATATAATCTCCAGCTCCTACTGGAGTGAAATTCCTCAGTGCTTAATTTTTATCAGTTTTAAATTTTATTGGCCTCCTTTTTTATATTCTGTCATGTGACATATGCTTCTTTGTTTTTTAGATATCTCCAGTGAAGCATTGCATGTTCATAAATTTAAACTAATCTTTATAAAAATTATTATGTTGTTCATACTAATTTGTTAATTTTAATGAAAAACATTGTAATGTAAACCACTATCTATTAATTTGCATGTATAGATAAAATTCCATTTTTGGCCAAAAATTTACAGAATCTCTATATAGCCTTTCTCCATTTATATTTCTGATTGTAATAAAGAGCCATAATGACTTCAGTTTTCTTACAAACAACACAAAGATGATACTTTACTTCAATAGTACATTCAATGAAATAGTATATTTCCACTCTCAAGTTTTATAGTTGATAGCTAGCTAAATATCACATGATGTTTCAGTGTCAATACAAAATTTAGATTGTTTGCCAGTGGCAAACTATTTTTCATAATGTTTGCTAAATAAGAATGTGTTCAGAAATTGACATGTCATTTTAGTATTTTCATAGGTTTTATTTTATGGCTAATGTTTATTTGATTGTATATATAGTTTTAGTTTTTTATGTATTTTATCCTATGCTTTTAATCCCTATAACTCATTTATTTTATAACTGGAAGTTTGCACCTATTAATCCCCTTCACTTATTTCATACGATGTATATTCTTTTTTCTAAAGATGTTTATTTATTATTTATTTTTGAGAGAGAGAAAGAGAGAGCAGGGGAGGGGCAGAGAGAGAGGGACACATAATCCCAACCAGGCTCTGCGCTTGAGCCTGACTCTGGGCATGGACTCACACACCATGAGATCATGACCTGAGCCAAAACCAAGAGTCAGACAACCACCTGAGCCACCCAGGCACCCCACGTTATATCTTCTTATATGGAGGGGAATAAAGCCAAGTGACAGAAAAAGATTGTAATATATTCAGTTTACAAAAATGAAATTATAATTTCTCCTTTTTTAGCACCGAATGAACTATAACTACCCTTAACATGATTTTTATGTTGGCATAAATACAACTTTACTTTTTTTCTTGGTGAATAAATTAGTGTATAAAATGAAATGAGTGTTCAAAATATACAATGCTGGGGCGCCTGGGTGGCGCAGTCGGTTAAGCGTCCGACTTCAGCCAGGTCACGATCTTGCGGTCAGTGAGTTCGAGCCCCGCGTCAGGCTCTGGGCTGATGGCTCAGAGCCTGGAGCCTGTTTCCGATTCTCTGTCTCCCTCTCTCTCTGACCCTCCCCTGTTCATGCTCTGTCTCTCCCTGTCCCAAAAATAAATAAACGTTGAAAAAAAATTTTTTAATTCAAAATATACAATGCTAATTTCTGGAAGAATAGATCAAAATTGCCTTAACATTAATATGGCTGGTACTATCCATAATTAAATTTAAATTATGTTATTATTGATTGTGTTAGAAATGGATGATTCAGACTTGTTTTTTACATGTCTATGCATTGCAATTTCATTCACTGAGGAAATGTTTCTAATTTGAAAGATTAGTCTTATTTGGGATATTATGCCTTTTAATTTTTTTCGAGTACAGTTGACACACAACATTACATTAGTTTCAGATGCACAACATAGAGATTCTACTTCTCTATATGTTATGCTGTGCTCACCACAAGGGTAGCTACCATCCACAGACAATGCTTTTACAGTATTATTGACTATACTTCCTATGCTATGCCTTTTATGCTTTTAACTTATTCATTCCATAACTGGAATCCTATATCTCCCACTCCCTTTCACCCATTTTTTTCCTATTCCCCTACTCCCTTTTCCTCTACCAAACATCAGTTTGTTATCTGTATTTATAGGTCTGAGTTTTTTTTTTTTTTTTTTGTTTATTCATTTGTTTTGTTTTTTAGATTCCACATGAGTGAAATCATATGGTATTTGTTATTCTCAGTCTAATTTATCCCACTTAGTATTATACCTTCTAGATTATGCCTTCTAAGTCCATTCATGTTGTCAGAAATGGCAAGATCTTATCCTTTCTTATGGCTATATATTTCAGTGTGCGTGTGTGTGTGTGTGTGTGTGTGTGTGTGCATATTTTTTAAACTTTTATCTGTCGATGGACATTTGAGTTGCTTCCGTATCTTGACTGTTATCAATAATTCAGAAAACATAAGGCTGCGTTTATCTTTTTGAATTAGTAATTTTTATTTTCTTTTGGTAAATACCCAGTAATGGAATTACTAGATCATATGATATTTCTAGTTTTAATTTCTGAGGACACTCCGTACTGTTTTCCATTGTGGCTATACCAATTTACATTCCCACCAACAGTGCATGAGATTGCTTTTTCTCCACATCCTTACCACCACTAGTTATTTCATGTCCTTTTGATTTTAGCCATTCTGACAGGTTTAAGGTGATATCTCATTGTGGTTTTAATTTGCATTGTGGTTTTAATTTGAATTGATGACTAGCAATGTTGAGCATCTTTTCATGTGTCTGATGGCCATCTGTATGTCTTCTTTGGAAACATGTCTATTCATGTCTTCTGCCCATTTTTAGTCAGTTATTTGCTTGTGGGGGTGTTTTTTGCTGTTGAGTTGTATAAGTTCTTTTTTTTTTTAAATTGGATATTAACCCTTGTCAGATATATCATTTCCAAATACCTTCTCCCATTCAGTAGGTTGACTTTTTGTTTCATTGATGATATCTTTCTGCTGTGCAAGAGCTTTTTTGTTTGATGTAGCCCCAATAGTTTATTTATATCCTTGCATTACGAGATATATCTAGAAAAATGTTACTATAGCTGATATCAGAGAAATTACTGCCTTAGTTCTGATATTATCCCTTTTTGATCTTTTGCTTCCCTAAATACAACTCTATAATTTTATATAATTATATATTTTTGATGGAAAAGTTGTGAAAATTTTCTAAGAGTAAAGAAACACAACATTCCTGAGAAATTTGTGAATAATGAAGAGATTAAGTCACAATTTCATACATCAAAATATGATAATTCAACTTGTCAGTGTATTCATTCTAGGAATTCATGTATTCATTCACATGTACAGTTTCTTGATTTAGTGCATTACATATGAGTTAGTAAAGGTATTGATTAACTTTGGTATGAGTAATGATTTTTCTGATGTTTTCTATTAGGTAATTTAATTCCAGCTTAAGACAGGAAGCCATCAAAATCCTACAGGAAAACACAGGGAGTAACTTCTTTGGCACTGGCTGTAGCAACTTCTTAGTAGATATGTCTTTTGAGGCAAGGGGAAAAAAGCAAAAATAAACTATTGGGGCTTCATGAAGATAAAACGTTTCTGCACAGCAAAGGAGACAATCAACAAACCTAAAAGACAGTCTGTGGAATGGGAGAAGATATTTGCAAATGACATATCTGATAAAGGGTTAGTATCCAAAATCTATAAAGAATTTATCAAACTCAACACCCAAAAAAAAACAAATAATCTAGTTAAAAAATGGGCAGAAGAATAAATAGACATTTTTCCAAAGAAGACATCCAGATGGCTAACAGACACGTGAAAAGATGTTCACCATCATTCATTATCAGAGAAATACGGATCAAAACCACAATGAGATACCACCTCACACCTGTCAGAGTAGCTAAAATTAACAACACAGGAAACAACAGATGGATGCGGAGAAAGGGAAACCCTCTTGCTCTGTTGGCGGGAATGCAAACTGATGCAGCCACTCTGGAAAACAGTAGGGAGGTTCGTCAAAAAATTAAAAATAGAGCTACCCTATGACCCAGCAATTGCACTACTAAGTATTTATCCAAAGGATACAAAAATACAGATTCAAAGAGGTACATGTACCCCGATGTTTGTAGCAGCATTATCAAAAATAGCCAAATTATGGAAAAAGCCCAAATGTCCATTGACTGATGAATGGCTAAAGAATGTGTGTGTGTGTGTGTGTGTGTGTGTGTGTGTATAATGTGTGTGTGTGTGTGTATATATATATAATATATATATATTATATATATATATATATATATATATATATATATATATAATATATATCTCCACAATATAATGTTACTGAGCCACAAAAAAGAGTGAAATCTTGCCATTTGAAATTGCAGGGGTGGAGCTAGAGTGTATTATGCTAAGTGAAATAAGTCTATCAGAGAAAGACAAATACCATATGATTTCACTCATATGTGGAATTTAAGAAACAAAACAGATGAACATAAGAGTAAAAAGGAGAGGCAAACTGTAAAAGAGACTCTATATAAAGAACAAACTGTAGGTAGTTGGAGGGGAGGTAGGTGTGGGGGATGGATTAAATGGGTGATTGGTACTAAGGAGGGATGAACGCTGGGTGTTGTATGTAAGTGATGAATCACTAAATACTACACCTGAAACTAAACAAACAAACAAAAAACACTCAAAAAGCAAAGAAACAAAAAAAACTGAAAACAAAGCAAATAAATAAATAAAAAGTTTATGTATATGATGTTTGGAAAAGTTAACGAGCCTTAAGTTTGGCCAAATACTCTGTTAGAAATAACCTAACCGAAAAAATCAAGCATAACATACATTTATTATATTGAATATTAAAAAAGAAACCTGTGAAACATTAAGAAATGTTAGTTTTGCTGTCATAAGAAAAAAAATACCCTCATTTTTATCTAACAATTTAAAAATATTTTTAATATACTAAAATATAATTTAATTTTGATATACACTAACAACCAAGAGTGGCAATCATTTTTCAAAAAATTGAATTTGACAAAAGGGGAAAAATTTTTCAAATATAATCAATATTTTTAATTCCATGAAAATGAATACTATTATTATAATAATATTGTTAATTGACTAGCCAGTTAGAGATCCAGTGTTCTTTCTTGCCACCTCCACTCTAGACTAGAAATGCTACACATTTTTTCCCCACCTCTGTTACAGGGAAGTATAGCCACGTGACACAGATCTGATCAATGAAATAAAAGCAAAATGTACTGAAAACTTTCGAGAAGCGTTTTGCGTTTCCTAAAATAGAAACAGATGTAGCTGGTGCCATTCATGTCTGTTCTCTTATTTTAAACACTCACATGAAGCCTAGAGCTGCTGCAACCTTCGTGTCACCATGATAGAAAGGAAAAGAGGAACATTGAGATTCCATGACCAATATCATTAAGCTTCTTTTCTCTCATTTTTAAAGATATAATTGACACATAACATTATATTATCTTCCTGTGTACAACATGATTCGGTATGTGTATGTAATGTGAGATGATCATCGCAGTAAACCTAGTTAGCATCCATCACCGCTCATAATTACAAATGTTAGCTCTCAAACTAATGTCACAAGCTACTGACATCCTTATTTCTTCATATATGAAAAATATTGACTCCTATTTATTTAAGACATGGTAGGTCAGGATTGATTCTTACTGATATTGGTGTGACAGACAGTTAAATGTATTTTTAACTTGTATAATACTTTTTTATTGTTTTGTTTGTTTCAGGTTGCCTATTTCACTGAGCAGATTTTCTTTTATTTGAATTATGGCTATTATTAAAATTATGCTGTTCATGAACAGCAGAAAAAGCTATGATTTCTTATAAAATTGATAACGTCAAAACAGCAGTCAGGTTAATTCAGGTTAGAAGAATGAGTGTTGCCAGGATAATTCAGCATGCTATCAGAAATTTCTAAGCTAATTCGATAAACTTTCATTTCATTTAGCTGGCATAGATTTGGTGGGATCTCATGAATAAAGAGAACGGTCATGCTAAAAGAAGCATCCTTAAAATAGAAAGAAAGTATTTCATAGGTATGAAATTAACATTATATATGTGTTCATATAAATTCTGTTCCCTATTCGTTTTTCTTTTATAATGATTATAATAATAAACCTAAATCTCCAGTTAAAATCTTTATTTCATATAAGGTCTGTAAAGCTAGGTTCATTAAACAATGAAAAAATACACATAATAATAACCATAATAATAATAATAATAGCTGAAATTTATTGAGTGCTTATTAAGTTCTGGATGGGGGTGTAAGTGATTTACATATAAATCAGTTAACAAACTTATGAATTCAGTACTAATATTATCCTAACTGTACAGATGAGACACAAAGAAATACAGTAACTGAGACACAAAGAAATAAAGTAACTTGCTCAGTGTCACATAGTGAATTCCAGAATTAAGTTTTGACTGATGTAATCCATTTGCAGAACCTGCTTGCTTGTTATCTACAAAGTGTCTCATTTTTTCTTATGTAGACATGGGATGTTGTGGGCAGAGGAATCATTTCCCTTCATAGATTTATCTCAGTCTTGAAAGAGGGATTGTCTGGTATATTTTGAAAATGGAAACACAATATGTGTTCTTCTCCAATAGCCTATGGAAATTGGTAACCAACCTTCTCTGTTTTTGCACAAAGACATGTGGGGCAGTTGCAAAGAATAAGCAGATCAGTTTGTTAGTATTCATCTTTCAGTCTAAGAAAGTATATAGATTTAGTTGTTTGGTAATTTCGTAAGGACATGGTCAACTGGAAGTTAATCCTTTTTCTCTTCCCTACTTCCTTCCATTCTTCCTTTCTTCCTTTCTCCTTCCTTTCATCTTTCCTTCCATTAAACAAGATTCTGGAAATTTGAAAATGAATTTCATAGTATTAAATGATTTTATTATTTTAAAAAGAAGAAAGAATTTGTTCGTCCTTAAAAATACTAGATCTGCTAATTTTTCACATACACTGTAAGAAAAAAGTTATTCTTTTTATTCTAATCCTTTAGAAAAATTTTTAAAAACTTTATTTTTTAAACTTAAATTTTAAAAAGTCAAGTTGGGTACCTTCCAGTAAGAGGAAAAAAATTAAGGAATGTCTTTGGAGTGAGAAAAGTAGGTACTCTTTAAAGTCAAAGGACAAAATAGAGAACCCATAATCTCCTCAATGGGCATTAAAAATGAAACTTTAGCATCCGAGTAAAGCTAGATCTAAGAAAAGAGATACCATGCACAGTGGGTGTAATAAAGCTGTTAGTGGCCTAATATGTTGCAAGTGTTTTGTCACCTATAGCACTGCATTCTTTAAAAGATGTCTAACACCCAAAAACTCTCTCAAGTGAATTTATTGACTAAAACCAGTTCCACAGAACCAATTAGCATCTTACACAGGCTGCCCTGCAAGGCTTATGAGGCCATCCATCACCTGTCCATTTAACTATTTAGCATTTGTTCCAGCAATTTGTCACCATGTCAGAATGCTAGCATTTCAGAATGGGAGTTTTTGGTTGAAAGAAATCTAACTCAGATACTGCAGATACTTCTCCTTTAATAAGACTTAGAGAAGATTTATGTTTCCATTATACTTAACCTTAAACATCTTGTCTTGGAGGGTGAGGTTAATTCTTTACACTGTAAATTTTTCAAACTTGAAGCAGTCGTTTTACATTAATTTAAAAATATTATGCAAAATGGAATGATTTTATATTTTCACAACAATTCAGAGTGATAACACTGCAAAGTACCTTACTTATCTAACAGCTTCAGTGATTACATTTTTATTACTTTTCCAATTCAGTCATTTGCTTTTATATTCATTTCTCCTACCTTTATTAATTTCACACTACTGAATGAATTACATCATATTTACCACTGAATGAAAGAGAAAATATCTGCATTGCTCTTAACATTATGCAGCTCAGGTAGACTTGGAATTCTGGAAATATTTAATGGTGGAAAAATCACTGCAGCATTTCATTTCAATTATATATAATTTATAATCAAATGTGTACCCATTTCATGCACAGGGTATTAATTATAAAGCTTGGCTGTTGATTACAGATCACAGTCAACCGTTTAATTTTTCTCTCATAAAATGTCACACAAATACTACAATAGTATAAATTGAAACATGCTGGTCATTTAATGTAGAATAAATTGACCAGAATCACAGAGTAGAGGACTGTAGCAAAAATATAATTTATTAAATGGGTCCATGTAGTAGAACAATTGTAGAAAAATATAAGCTTTACATATTGTCAAAGAACCAGCCATTCATTATACTACCTTAGACATGCCAATCAAATGAAAATTATTCAGGTGTCTAACCTCTAGAATTGATTCAAAAATAGGATGCATCTTTTACTGGTGAAAACAGATATGTAGCTGGTCTCTTTTTCCAACTACCCTGTAAGTTCACCTGATTAAGATTTCCAATGCAAAAGAGGCAGGCCAGATGCTGGGAACTCAAATGCCATCCCCTCATCTGAATGCTGTTAAGCAGTTCCCATGGCATTTCTCACAGCCTTTCAATGTGTGCTTGTCACTAAGCTCAATCCCAGAGATAAAACAGAAAATGTAAACTCCTGAGGGAGGAGAGTTGAGTAAAAAGCTTTTCTGAAGTCCTGAGCATGCTGTGCTTCTGTCTACTAAAGCACTAAAGCTTTAGTAGATAGCTAAAGCTTCAACCAGCAGTCTCATCTCTCTTAACATATACAGCCAAGAGTTTGACACGGATGGATATTAGGTTGAAGTAAGGAATGTACAATAAAAACGTACATGAGTAGGTGTGCACACATGCATACATGGGTATTCACAACTAATCTCCACGTTTAAGTCATTGCAAACCCCATCATCCATATCCATTCCTGACAATTATGTTGTTACTAGAAAATATATTTAACTAATAAACCATCCTTTAAAGGGTGGAGAAAAGGAGAAAAATGTTTTTAAGGATTATTTGTTCGATATATTATATTATATTATATTATATTATATTATATTATATTATATTATATTTACACACCAATATATGTTACATTTTGATGGGTTTTTGAAATTCTTATTTTCAAAATGACTCTAGAAAAGAAATAATCTTACAGAGATATTTTCCATTGGTATCTAAAATAATAACATTAGAATATTTTCTTAAGGATTTGTCAAATAAAAAATAAGTTATGTGGCCAAGTCATTTAGCTTAGATCCTCATTAAAGTAGCCTATCAGAGGTTATAACTTATCAGAGGCCATAAAGTACCTTATCATAGTATGCAGACAAATATAACTATTAGAGAAGAAATTCTTGAGAAATTGTCTTCTTATGAGTAAAAGGGGTGGAGAGAAGAAAGAGGGTCGGAGGTGACAGAGCTAATAATGAACAAAGTAAATAGAAATCTCTTGGACCCACCTATGGAAACTACAGAATAGGAAGGACATACTCTGCTGATGACTCAAAGAAGTAATGATGATCATGCTGGTTTTGGTTATGCTCTTGTTTTTGTTTCAGAAAAAATAATTCTCTTTGTGTAATAACATGATAGTTTGATTTTCTCATGACTCTCAAGTAAGGATAAGTACTAGGATTGAATGGAGAGAAAGTGGATTGTATACAAATGTTGATTGATTTCTTTTTTTAAATAATTTTTTAACATTTATTAATTTTTGAGAGAAAAAGAGAGAGAGAGAGAGAGAGAGAGAATGCGAGCAGGGTGGGGTAGAAAGAGAGAGAGACACAGAATCCAAAGGAGGCTCCAGGCTCTGAGCTGTCAACAAAGAGCCTGACATGGGGCTCAAACTCACGAACCATGAGATCATGACCTAAGCCGAGGTAAGATGCTTAACTGACTGAGCTACCCAGGTGCCCCAGATTGATTTCTTAATCTACTTTAGCATAGGAATTGGAAAGAGTATTGTTT
Source organism: Herpailurus yagouaroundi (assembly GCF_014898765.1). NCBI lineage: Eukaryota > Metazoa > Chordata > Mammalia > Carnivora > Felidae > Herpailurus > Herpailurus yagouaroundi. The sequence continues at coordinate 91,223,836 of NW_024412388.1, forward strand.
CCATACATGTATCGTACCAAATTCAGATATAGCAGCTATACAGAGATTACCTCTGGGCAGAGTGAGCTCCTTTTGTTAATTAATCATGATAATAATATATTAATATTGGAGAGGACTTTTATTTATCAAAAATTACTACTGCTAACAATAATAATGATAATAACTATTAATAATACTAATAATGCTACTAACTATATTCCAGCCACTATTCCTTACTTTTTTGTATAAATGTATTTATTTCTTATTTATTTTTATTTTTTAATATGATTTATTACCATGTTAGCTAACATACAGTGTATACAGTATGCTCTTGGTTTCAGGGGTAGATTCCCATGATTCATCACTTACATACAACACCCAACGCTCCACCCAACAAGTGCCCTCCTCAATGCCCATCACCCATTTTCCCCTCCCCCCCCCACCATCAACCCTGAGTTTGTTCTCCATTTAAAAGTCCCTTATGGGTTTGCCTCCCTCTCTGTTTGAAACAATTTTTTCCCCTTACCTTCCCCCATGGTCTTCTGTTAAGTTTCTCAAGTTCCACATATGAGTGAAAACATATCTGTCTCTCTCTGACTTATTTCACTTAGCATAATACCGTCCAGTTCCATCCACATTATTGCAAATGGCAGGATTTCATTCTTTCTTATTGCCAAGTAATATTCTATCATATATATAAGCCATATCTTCTTTATCCATTCATCAGTCGATGGACATTTGGGATATTTCCATGATTTGGCTATTGTTGAAAGCGCTGCTATGAACATCAGGGTACAAGTGCCCCTATGAATCAGCACTCCTGTATCCTTGGGATAAATTCCTAGTAGTGTAATTGCTGGGTCACAGGATAGTTCTATTTTTAATTTTTTCACACTGTTTTCCGGACCAGCTGCACCAGTTTGCTTTCCCACCATGAGTGCAAGCAGTCACTGTTCTTTATATATCATAACTCATCCAGTATGTTCACCATCTCTAAAAGCAAAGTATCACAGTGGAAGGGGTACAATTTGAGCCCAGAAAGGTCTCTAGTGTCTATCCTCTTAACTTTTATTAGAGTAAGCTCCTCTTAACTGCCTCTACTATTATAGAAGCAAAGAGAGAAACTACCATTTATTGAGTTCTTTCATTTTTACTCGATAGCAACTTTATATATACTATCTCATTTAATACTACCCGAATCTTGTAAAGTTATTATTGTCCCAGTTAAATAAAAATGACTTATCAGAGGTTATAGCATGAGTAATTGACAGAAGATATATTCAAACCCAGGTCTATCTCATCTCACAGTGCATGTTTGATTGCCTTTCAACCAGTTAACATAATACTTTTGCCTGTACAAAGCTTCTGTTTTAGCCTTAATGTCATCTGTAGTCTTCCTAGGACATTAGGCTGTATGTAGGAGCATAAGTTAAGATGGATACCCAATTGTCCTTGTGATAAGAAATCTTTGGTTTATATAGACACATTTCTTTTGGAAATTAATGTTAAAACTTGGAAAGGGTAAGCATAACATGAATGTAGATTTTCTTTATTCTCATAATTATCAACTTGGAATAGCTGTCTTAAATTTTCTTAAAAGTCTTCAAGGAATAAGAGAGAAATAATTTTCTTCATGAGCCATAGACAATGCTAAGGTTTAATTAAATAATGAATATGTGTGTAAAAATATAAAGCTATTGCTCTAAATATGCCAGTGGTTTTATTTTTTTAATGTTTATTTATTTATGAAGAGAGAGAGAGAGTACAAGTGGGAGGGGGCAGAGAGAGAGGAAGAGAGCGAATTCCAAAGAGGCTCTGTGCTGTCGGCAGAGAGCCTGATGCGGTACTCAGTCTCCTGAACTGTGAGATCATGCCCTGAGCTAAAATCAAGAGTCAGACGCTTAACCAACTGAGCTGCCCCCCCACCCCAGGTGCCCTGCCAGTGGTTTTATTTTAAAACTCTCAACCTGAGTGAGAGTTCCTTGAGAGCTTCTCTCCTATTGCACATGATATTTCCATGACTAATAATGGTGGCTGGCACATAGTATGTGCTTGAACTATGTGCTGAAAAAGAGGACTCGGCATAGGCATGACTAAAGCATGTGAACAGTGGAACAACAATATTTATTAAGTGTACCAATTAAAAGAATTCTAGAAGCTACATTTGCCCATAGGACAATGTTTCTAACTTTGCCGGATGAGGCAGGGTAGAAATAAACAGAGATGTGAAAGGGAAAACAGTCACGTGTAGTCCCTACCCTCTTAGTAGAAATCTTTAAACTCTTCTGGAACTTTGATGTTTAGTCATATTACATACTATGGTAACACATCACCAATAATTAAATGGTAGGATCTATATAGAATAATTTGCCAAGAAGACCCTCAAAATTCTATTTGAAGAGGAAGCACGGAGAAAAGGACTGGATATGATCTAAACAGATACAGAGAAAAGTGTGTGTGCGTGTGTGTGTGTGTGTGTGTGTGTGTGTGTGTGTGTGTGGCATATATATGTGTGGTTGCTTTAAATATCAATGTTTTTCCCTTCCTCTATAAGTAACATTTGACTTAAGCCAGAGCTAATATTGTCAAATGAGCAAACATTCATGGATAAATGCCTCACATCTGGCAAAGTGAAGTTAGCTGACATTTACTTCATACAAAGGAGCAAGGATTAAGTCAGACAGAATCTCATAGGATCTAATATTGGTGTATTTTTCTCTCAGTTTTTTAGTTGTTTTTGAAGAAAAGTAGGAAAATTCATTATCAACCAGGAGGTTTCAGGGGAAATCATATATTATATATGTTTTTAACCTATTTGTCTCATTGTATCAATAGATACACATTGTAAAAAAGTTGAAAAGCACAGAAACATATGTAGATAATTTGGAAAATGCAGAACATGTTAAAAAAAAAAGGAAAAATAGCTCATGACTCCTTAATTCATGGAGAAACACTCTTAAAATATTTATGTGTTTGTCCACAGTATTTTCAGTATGTGGATAGAGAGATGATAGATATATTGAAAGAAAGAAAAATAGACTTATATATATGATAGATGACAGATGATTTATCAGTAGATAGATATATAGATTCTGTACATAGATACATAGAGTTATGTGTATGCATAAACATTTTTTATAAAACTAAAATCAAATTAAATAGACTCTTTGTGACATGCATTTAATTTCAAATACATCCTGAGTATTTTTCTAATTACATAGTTTTGAAAAACTTAAAATTATTTTATAACATTCCATCATAATTATTTTCTCTTATGGCAATAAGGTGCAATTTAAAAAATTTACAAGAACACTTTCAAAGAAATCACTTTGACTCTAAAACAATGACATCTGGGGAGAATGAAATTTTGCTTAACATGAATGTTGTAATGGATAAATGTGACAAGAAATGTTGGAGAGATAAGCCAGTGTTATAAATGTGAGAATAGGGAAAGTTGAAAGACTCAGAGGAATAAAGAATGATGTGGGCAACTGGGTACATGGACGGTGGTGTTTCATTGTCACTGGGGAGACAGTAAAAGAAGTTATATTGTTGTTTTTAGAGGAAGTCAACATGTAATGATCACTTCAGTTGATGCAAAAGGATAATCAGAAGAATAAACAATATTGGTAAAAATTAAGAATGAAAATTGAAATTAAGAATAATGTAATATTTTGAATAAAGAAGTTGAAGTAGGTAATAGGAAACCAAATGAGAAAGAGTGAAGGGCCTAAAAAATGATGGTTGATATGATTTCAAGACCATATCAGAATAAGTTAAAAAATGGTAGGAATGAAGCACCTGGCTGGTTCAGTTGGTTAAGCATCCGACTTGGGCTCACGTGATGACCTTGCAGTTCAAGAGTTCGAGCCCTGCACAGGGCTCTGTGCTGACAGCTCAGAGCCTGCAGCCTGCTTTGGATTCTGTGTCTCCCTCTCTGTCTCTGTACCTCCCCCACCCATGTTCTCTCTCTCTCTCTCTCTCTCTCTCTCTCTCTCTCTCCCCCTCCCTCTCAAAAATAAAAATAAACATTAAAGAAAAATTTTTTAAATGCTAGGAAGGATAACAGGTTATAACCAAAGAGTGAATTTTGGATGCATATAACAGAATGTATGTGGTATATATGGAAGTTAAAAAGCATGATAATAAAATGAACTCTAATAATTCCAAAATCTAACAGAAGAATTAGAAGAGCACCAAAAATCATTGAATAAGTTCATGTTTTCCTCTTCTATCCCATCCTTATATATTCTAGAGGTAAGTAGTACCTGGACTTTTGAATGTATTATTATATTGCTTTTTAAAATATATATTCATACCAAGTACATTTTTTCTCTTTTTCCATTTACCATCAATTCTAACCCTTTAACTATACAACTTGATGTTTCTGACTAATATAAGGTGATATCTGTTACAGGTGGAAACACTCTGACTCTGCAAAAAGAGTAGACATGAAGTCCCAACAATCATGGTAGCCATCTCAGTTCCAGAGATTCCAGAAAATATGCATTCTTCCCTATAAGTTATGTGTGTGGCTTCTAGTGATATTTTCATGATCTATGAAAGTAAAGTTAAGCATCACTAAAAACCATCTTTCTAAATGGGAAGAAAATGGGGGTGGGGGAATCAAACATATGCAAAAACAGATACATAAAAATTTGTTTGATGTATACATAACAGAAACCTACACTGTTAATGCAGCCCATATTTTGTAATCAGTCAGAAGTTTATAGTGATATTTATCATATCCTTTCTTTTTTACCTATACCATTTTTCCATCACCCTCAGCTAATTTCTCAGCTGGTTAGTATCCTCTACTTGAGGGGATAGTTTAATTAATTTTGAAATATCTAAGTCCTTTATATAATCTTGTATTTATTGAATTATTATGTTTTTCCATTGACATCTACCATTTATCATAAAAGTACAAAGAAATGCCAGTAAAACATGTAGGTTACATTCAGAGTTTTCCCTGTCTCCATTGAGTACCAGCAGCCTTATTTCTTCCTGGTACTTGGAATCAATCATCTTATTCCATCTATTGGCTCAAGATCATAAGGAGCTTATTAGCATTCTCAACTTAAAAGAGAAGGATCAATGTTGTATCCCATTTTGAAAAATTTCCCCATTAAGTCTTAAGAATTCTGAACAGAAATAGCCCAAGACTATGGAAAGAGAAAGCAAAAGTCTTGCAAATTAATAGTTAAGTGGTACTGTAGAGGGACCACTCACACTCCACTCCTTAGGTCTCAGATAATGTGTATTCTGGCAATAGAATAAACAACACCACTACATTTTATAGGATGGTACCCCAACTTCACTGGATAATTTTTTGGCAGGTGCTATAATTGAACCTTCCATAATTGTATCAGGCTAGCTGAATGTAGTGATGGTAGTAAATTTTATATAATCCGTGAAATCCATGATCCATGAGCATTGTTTTTTGTTTCTTTTCCTTGTTTTTGTTTTTTTAAAGAAATGTGAGGGTCACCTGGTTGTCTTAGTCAGTTAAGCTTTCGACATCAACTCAGGTCATGATCTCACGGTTCATGAGTTTGAGCCCTGCATTGGGCTCTGTGCTGGCAGCTGAGAGCCTGAAGCCTGCTTTGAATTCTGTGTCTCCCTCTCTGTCTCTGCCCCCCCCCCACTTAAACTCTGTCTTTTAAAAATAAATAAACGTTAAAAAATATCAGGAAAAGAAGAAATGTGTTATTTGGTTATAGCAATGCAGTTTGTGGTATCAAGATTGGCTTCCTAAAACTATGAATAGTGGTAGAGGCAGAAGCATTACTGAGAAGGAAAGGAAATTAAATTCATAACCTGTCTTCCCTTTATAATCTTTCACCAAGACCCTGACTGATATCTCTATGAAAGGACCACATCAGGTGCTTAGCACCCTTGATACTTAGATAGGAGTAGTGAAATCATCTTCAGGATTGGGCAGTCCTGTTATTAAGCCTATGCACAGCTTGCATTTGTACACCATGACCAATTTGTAGATGAATAAAGAATGAAAGTAATTGACATCCAAAACATGGGTTATTTTATCTGATTATGGAAAAACTCATTTTCATTAGACCTTTTTGGTGAGTACCAAAAGGGGGAAATTATGTTCACAGGCTATACCCATTCAGAGAAGTCAATTCTCATGATTTTTACTTCTTTATCATCAAATCTTATTTATCTCAGGTCCCTGATCAATTATCAAATTGCCATTGCCCATGAGTCCATGAAAACCCATTCCTTTGGCTATCACTTCAAGCAAAGCAGATAATCAGATATGCTACTATAGTGGCTAAAGTTTTGCTCACTAGCAGAAAGTCTATTTGCCACTGTCTTTCAGGATCACCCCTGAATAGAGTTGTAATATGATTTTAGACTGCAGTTGACTCTTGAACAACATAGAAGTTAGAGATGTTGATTCCCATGCAGCTGAAAAATTTGCATATTTTTGACTCCCCCAAAACTTAATTACTAATAGCCTATTGTTAACCAGAAGCCCTACTGATAACATGAAGAGTGAATAACACATATTTTTTATGTTATATGTGTTATATACTGTACTCTTACAATTGAATAGGCCAAAGAAAAGAAAATGTTATTAAGAAAATCATAAGGAAGAGAAAATACATTTACAGTACCATACATTTATCGAGAAAAAATCCGTGTATAAGTGGACCTGCACAGTTCAAACCTGTGCTGTTCTGCAGTCTGGTGCCATCATATCTGTCTATAAACCGGATCTGAGATATTTTTCTTCCTCCATCAACCAGTAATAAAGAATTTCCCATGAAAGCATAGAAATTAGTGTAAGAGTATTTTTACTGAAGTCTGAATTCCTTACGCATGCAATGACTTTGTGTCTTCAGAACCTACTCAAAGACTATCTAACATGTACTGTTTCCATTTAATAAGAGGTTGCTTCTGTATGTACCCCTTCTGGCTTCGCAGATCACATAGACCTTAGTTTAAATGGGTAGCATAAGTCACATAGTCACTGTGACCCAATAGTCAAATCTTCAGATTCTATAACAGTTCAATGAAATGCCTGTTATTTAAAAAGAAAATATTCATCTAAGCCCTCTCATATTACCATCCTAAGTCTGAAGGTCTCGTTTCTTTCAGACAAATTCCCTAACATTTACATGGAAGAGTAGGTGAAGTTGTTGGAGTCCGTGTCTTTGGCAGCATCTCCTATTATCCACACAGCCACCAAAATAACTTTGTTGAGAAAGTTAGTTTTGTCTTGCTTGTGAGTAAATTGGCTTCTAAACCCTTTCAGGAGATACAGTTCAGGTTAGGATGAGTAGTTGCACACAATCCACTCTAACATTTCTATTTTCTTGAGTATTTTAGTTATTTCCCTCCACATTATGCTAGAAATATCCTGGCATACCAACTTCATTTCATATGACAACTTTTGAATCCCAGTATCAATCAGGCAACTAAGATCACTTTCAGCATCTTGAAGCTAAAGCATTAAATCTAAAATCTCATATAAATGTCTCATATGAATAAATTTGGTCTGATCCAATGTTATAATTCATCCTGCTCAGACTAATGCCATAAGAATTCATTCTTATGTGTATTCTCAGATACCTGACAATAACTCTAGTAATGTCTCAGTTATTTTGCTACGTAAGTGTTCTCTCCATGAAGCACATGTTGTGATATTCTCCTTAGTGATAAATTCAGACTGTATCAACAAGGATGGTAGAGGTGAGTCTTGGGGAGAATAGACACCTTTCTTATGAAGCAACTATCTCTAGTCAGGTCATTGCAGAGTCTATCCAAAGATGGTGGAAAATGAGGCTCTTTCTGGTGATGAGAAACAATAAAGGGGAATTGGGAGTTCTGAGGTTCTCAGCTTTATCCAGTTCCTCCCAAATTTCTACATTCCAAGTTTCAGGGTCCTATTCTATCCTGAACAATGCCCTCATCTTAATATAGGAGATGTATTGAAGTTTTACAACTCATGCAGTCATTTTGCAACCCAAACAATATGTTTTGGGACCTGTCAGAAACCACTACCACCTTCATGGCTGGAGGGATAATGAAAAGAGATATTATTATATGTCTTAGAGCCTTGGTTGGGACTGCTTTGCAGACCTGAGGCCAAAGAGAGATTGAGTCACGGAATAGAGATAACTTCTATTTAGATACCATAGGAAGCACATAGAGAAGAAGAAATATATTGGCTTGAGAAAGCTTCTTCATACTCTCAAAACATCCATGCTTCCTAAACATACTAAGAAGTCAGCTAACATATGACATATGATGTGTTATAGAGAAAAAGTGGGAGATTGTGGACAGTTATCTTAAAAGTAAACAAACATTCAGTTGTCTAACATAATACCACACATATACAGCTAGTCTTCTATGATGGACATTTGTGTTGTTTCTAGGATATATTTTAATGAAAAATAAATAGTATAGCTATAACAGTTTTTGGCACCTGTGAAAGGTTTTCTCCAGTGTATATGTCTATAGGAGGATTGCCACATTTTCAAATTCACAAAATAATGTGAAATGCTTGAACTATTTCATCTTTCCTTTAACTATGTAACAGTTTTTGTTAATTTAATCCTTGCCATTTTTTTTTTTGCCAACTTAGAGCATATAAAATCATAACTCAATGTGGTCTAGGAGTGGACACCTTTGTTTTCAAAATTAGAGTTGTGAGAGTTCATATAGCAGAAGAAAAGTGTTGTAAAAAACCCTCCAGATGAATAAGCCAAATATTTGAGAGACTAGGATAATCTCTGAGTCATCACTGTAGATTATAAAGCCAGATGATAGCAAGACGACATAATGAAGGTGATAAAAGCAGGTGCAAATGGAATAGGAGGTAATTTAGTTTCTAATATTATCATAATATTAGTTTTTGGACTAGAGGAGACATTTTTAACCTAAAAAGGATACACCTACTGGCAAAAAAAAAACCAGACACATAGATCAATGGAACAGAATAGAAAACCCAGAAATGGTCCCACAACTATATGGTCAACTAATCTCTGACAAAGCAGAAAAGAATACCCCATGGAAAAAAGACAGTGTCTTCAACAAATGTGTTGGGAAAACTAGACAGAGACATGTGGAAGAATGAAACTGGATCACTTTCTTACACCATACACAACGATTCACAATGTATGAAAGACCTAAATGTGAGACAGAAAACCAAAAAAACCCTAGAAGAGAACACAGGCAGCAACTTCTTACAAGACACGTCACCAGAGGCAAGGGAAACAAAAGCAAAAAATAAACTACTAGGACTTCATCAAGGTAAAAAGGGACTGCACAATGAAGGCAACAATCAACAAAACTAAAAGACATCCTACAGAAAGAGAGAAGATGTTTGCAAATGACATATCTGATAAAGGGTTAGTATCCAAAATCTATAAAGAACTTATCAAACTCAACACGCAAAAATAAATAATCTAGTTAAAAATGGGCAGAAGACATGAATAGACATTTTTCCAAAGAAGACATCCAGTTGGCTAACAGACACATGAAAAGATGCTCAACGTCACTCATCATCGGGGACATACAAATAAAAACCTTGGTGAGATACCATCTCACACCTGTCAGAATGGCTAAAATTAACAAGTCAGGAAATAACAGATGGTGGTGAGGAATAAAGAGAAAAGGGAACACTCTTGCTCTGTTGGTGGGAATGTAAACTGATGCAGCCACTCTGGAAAGCAGTATGGAGGTTCCTCAAAAAATTAAAAATGGAACTACCCTATGACCCAGCAATGGCACAACTAGGTATTTACCCAAGGATACAAAAACACAGATTCAAAGAGGTACGTGCACCCCAATGTTTATAGCAGCATTGTCAACAATAGCCAAATTGGAAATAGCCAAATGGAAAGAGTCCACATGCCCATCATCAATGGATAAAGAGGATGTGGCGCATATATGTGTGTGTGTATATATATATACACACACACACACACAATGGAGTTTATATATATATATATTATATATATATACACATACATACATATACATACAATGGAATATTACTGAGTCATCAAAAAGAAAAATTTTACCTTTTACAGTGATGTGGATGGAGCTAGGGTGTATTATGCTAATCAAAATAAGTCAGAGAAAGACGAATACCATAAGCTTTCATTCCCATGTTAAATTTAAGAAACAAAACAGATGAGCATAGGGAAAGGGGAAAAGAGAGAGAGAAAGATGGAAGGAAACCATAAGAGACTCTTAACTATAGAGAAAAACTAAAGGTTGATGTAGAGAGATTGGTGGGGGATGGGTATTAAGGAGGACACTTGTTGGGATGAGTACTGAGTGTTACACGTAAGTGATGAATCACTAAATTCTACTCCTGAAGCCAATAGTACACTATATGTTAACTAGAATTTAAATAAAATTTTGAAAAAAAAAGGATACACCTAATGTTTAAGTGGTAGTGGAATATTCTCTCTATAGGAAAACAAGAAATCTTCATAAGAATGGACACCAGCAGATGAAGTTGTTTCAGGAAAAATCAGAGTTCAGTAAAAGCATAATATTGGTAAAAAAAAATGGTAAAGAGGTAAAGAAATAAGGGATATTTTATTGTGTTTGAAATATTTATTATACTTTGTTTTAATTATATTTCTAGGTCATTTGAAGTTATCCCAAAACAAATGTCTTATACTATAACATTCCTTTTTAGAGCTCTTAAATCAGTTTTCAGGCTGATATATATGTGGGCTAGCTAATATGGTTATCAATATATATTTAAGTTACGTACAACTATGATAGGACCTAATACTCTTTCATTTATTATATTCACTGGATAAATGGGGAATTAAATCTTAGGTCACAAATATTTTCCTTAAAACTATGCAGATGAATTATTCTTTTAATATTTTCCTTCATGTAATATTGTGAGATTAAAGGAAGTCCTAATTTTCTTCCTTTGTGGATATCCTACAGTTTTTTTCCTTTTTCATTTTTTAAACATTCTGATTAGATTTTATACAATTATTTCTGTATTATTAAAATTTAAGGAAGTCACCAAATTTATGTAGACATGGGTACAGTTCTTTTCTTCCCTGGAACCCTGCGGAACCCTTTTAACCTACAGACATGTGACATTCTTTGACTTTTTCTTTATGGTATTTCTAACTATAGCTTCCATTCCACTGTGCTCTGAGGTCTCTCTAGACAGCACCAATTATCTCCAGGTTTAATTCTGTTCTTGGTGCTCCAAACATACTCCCTTTGCTTGTTATTTTCATCCCTTTTCCTTATCCTCCTTATTCTAGAACATATTTTTCCTCCATATTACTTTCTGTAGCGTAAGCTCTGTTATTTCTTTTTCCTCAAATATAAGGGAATTTTCTCCCTGCTGCTGCATTTAATTTAATTTTAGTATTTTCCTATCTCATCCATCTCTGTTTTATTTCAGTCTGACTCTCAGCCAGAACTTTTGTCATGTGTCTTTTGTCTTATCATTCTACATTTCATCTCTTGTTACAGAGGATCCAAGTTATATTGAATTATATTGAAAACATAGATATATTCTAGCATTTATTCTTTTTTCTTGCAACAAGATTTTTTTCAAAGCTTCTTATTTTTTCTTATCCTTAAATGGTATAACCATTTTTTTCTGCTTTTTTTTGTCATTGTGGAATCTTTTTATAGGCCAAAAATGAGGGGTTTCGTTCTTCTCTATTTTATAATATTAATACTATAAAGATCTATTCAGGGATATTATCTCTACCAAGTGCAAAAGTTCTCCTGCTGTTATCTTATCCTTAGGTATATTGCTGTTAGAATATGCATCAGAGACATAGTGATACAAAGCCCTGTTTCAAATGTTTTTCACACATAGGTTCATGAAAGTTTGGCATTTGCTATTCTCAGAATCTATGGTGGAATAGCTTACCCTATTTTCACTTATTTATAATTGATGTAACTGTCCAACTTAATGCTCTAAAAAATAAGACTAAATTTGAGTTAAACAAAATGAAGCTACAATATGGTTATACATTAATATTTATACACACACACACACACAAATACACACACACATACAGTCACTATTTCTTATGACAGAATCAAGAAATCAAAACTCTGAAACTAGTAACTGATGAACAGAACATTTGGGATTACAATAAAGATGCATTCAGAAGACATTGAAAACTAGAACAATTCTTCATCTTCTCCAGCATCAACATCAGCCAGGGAATCATCAGAGGCCAGAAAACTGGCACATGAAGAGTTGTGTCTTGTCTCATGTAATAAAAAGATCAGGACAAGAAGTTCCAAAGGTATGCAGATACTGAGTCTTATATCAAGCATATAGTTGCTCTGAAATCTTCAGTGTGCTGGTGATGTCTGCCTCTTGAACATAAGATAGCTGCAACAGTTCTGAACATCACAGTTAGGAACAACGTTTAGCATGAGGAAGGGGGCACTCTGGTGATTATCTCTTTATTATATAGGAAAACATTTCCCAAAAGTTGTCCAGCAAGATTCCATTGGTCAGGATTTGCTGTGGTTGCATTCATTAACAAAAAAGAAAGACAAAAAAAATAGAGAAAGTGCATATTCAGCATTTTTAACTTCTGAGATGAAAGCCAGCCTCTACTAGCAAGGGAGTATGGCACATATTCAGTTCATGGGCTTATGTCACGGAGAACTAGAGATGAATATATCTTTTCATGAGACCTAGAGGAAATATTCAAATGTAAAATCTCACTCTGAACCTCCAGAACGATCACCAATAAAGTCGTCTTTTTTTTAAATTAATTCCCAAACAAAAAGAATGCTTAGAACTGATTGATTCCAAATATTTTAGAAGATTGGCATGTAGATTTTTGTTACTGGCTAGACAAATAGGCTAATCTGTTATTTTGAACCATGTTATGAACATTATTTAAATTAATATATCCAAAAATGTCAAGGAACCCTGAACCCATTCCCCAAATTTTATTCTCTAGGCTTTTAAAAGTATGTCTGTATATCCAAACTTAAATAAAACCTAGAACAAGGGAAAAGCAAAAGTATCTTAATTTCATGTCACTTTTCTGCTGCTATACTAAATAGTATTTCTACGTCTTGTTTATTTCATTAAGTCATTGATCACAGCCAAAGACTGCTTTCCTCATCTTGTTAGAGAAACCTCACATAGATCCATCCAAAATAAAGATGTTAAGCTAAAGAAGTGGTTGATATAAAATTGCATTATCAGTTCAAAGATCAAGCTACCTGAGGTTAGTGGGGAAAAAAATCTAGAGTAACCTAACAGAGGAACCTCATATGTGTGTCTTTCCTTCTCTAGGAAGGGTGAGCCTGCAGCAAAGGTGATCAACTTATTAGGTCCCTCTGGAGTTTGAGCAGATCCTGTACTAGGCAACTTTGTGGTTTTGCTGCACATTCTTTTTGCCTCAAGCCACACCTGTTACCAGCTCTACTCCTGGCTGCCTTTCTGTTTATTTTAGTCACCAACTGAACTATGATGTATAGTTATCATCACTGGTTTCAAATACTACATTCCCAATAGGCGGGGGAAATGAAGCTCAGGCCATAAACGCCCTATACGATGCAAGGCTTCTCTGGCTTTCATATCTCACTACAAATCAGTAACTTTTTTTTTAAGTTTATTTTATATAATTTGAGAGAGATGCGAGAGGTGCAGAGAGAGAGAGGATGAGAGAGAATCCCAAGAAGTCTCTGTGCTGTCAGCATGGAGCTCTACATGGGGTTCGATCCCATGAGCCATGAGACCATGACCTGATCCAAAATCAAGAGTCTTATACTTAACTGACTGAGCCTCTCAGGCTCACCCCCAAATCAGTAACTTTTAATGGGTTTCTGCTTAGATGTTCTCGAGTAACATCCCTGGGAATGGTACTGTTTCTTAGGAAAAGAAGCAAGTATAAAATGTTCCTTGGTGACCTCCTCAAGTCCAGTTCTATATGCTTTAGATCTAATACTAATTCTTTATTATTCCTTATTTGTGAGTAGCATCCTTCTCTAATTAAAAGCAGTTTCAGATTGTTTTTTCAAACTTGAATATTCTATTAGTCATTTCAATAAGAGTTGGGGAGGAAAATTGGATAAAACTTCCTTTCAGCATCTTGACTTGATATCTTTTATGTATTATTTTATACTGCTAAAATTTGAGGGAAACAATTGGAAAAACAGTTTCACCCCTGAGAGAAAATAAAAGAGATAATTTCATCCGAAAAATATTTCTCTGAAGCTACTGAAATTGATGGAAATCAACTCAATTTTCTTTTTCCATCTGTATGTTGTTATTGTTGTTCAATTATAGATATGTAAAATTTTGTGAAGTAAGTCAATCTCAGAATATTACTTAGTATAAGATAATTTCTTAGCAGACAATTTATCAAGTGCATTCCAGAATAAAGAGCTTTATAGGATATTCTGTACCTTGTCTCCTTCTAAGTGAGATCTCAAGACAGAAAATAAAATAAATAAGTAATGAAATACTTCAACTAAAACATCCACCAATCTTCCCCCACCACCACCACCATTTTAAGAACATGCATGCTCTTCTTTTCTTCAACCTATTTCCACAGAATAACATCATAATAAATAGTTCTGTCAACCACATGGCATTCAGAGGTGCTGACCAGAGCATAAAAATGCTTAGATAAAAGAGATAAGAAAGCTAAAAGTACAATAAGTTGATAAACACTTGTGTTGATGAATGCATAAATAAAGTAAAAAAGATAGCTGGAAGAATTCTTAAGATTTGTGTGTATGAAATCTGATTATTCTTTTCAGAGCGTATCAGTGGAAACACACCTATTGAGAAATCTTTTAAGACTTGAAACGAAGCAAACCATGAGAATTTCTAAATATAAAACCTACCAAATATTCTCTAAGTTATAATAAAGGTCCTCAGGCCCTAGCACAGGAAAGCTTATGAAAATAGGGGCGCCTGGGTGGCGCAGTCGGTTAAGCGTCCGACTTCAGCCAGGTCACGATCTCGTGGTCCGTGAGTTCGAGCCCCGCGTCAGGCTCTGGGCTGATGGCTCGGAGCCTGGAGCCTGTTTCCGATGCTGTGTCTCCCTCTCTCTCTGCCCCTCCCCCGTTCATGCTGTTTCTCTCTGTCCCAAAAATAAATAAAAAACGTTGAAAAAAAAAAATGGATGTGGCCATTCTGGAAATAATTTTGCAAGTATTTAATGAACCTTAAATTATATGTATTTTACAAGCCAGGAACTCCATGCCCCAGTATTTATACATCCTAGCAAAATTTAAGCCAAGTAAATAGACCCATATAAGGATATCCATGACTCTGTGTGTATGTGTATGCATACATAAGTGTGTATATTCTGTAATAGCAAAGAGAGGAAAATAATCTAAGTGTTCAGCAATGAATGGGTAAATAGAATGCAATATATAGAAACAATAAGACATCTTACAGCAGTTAATTTAATCTACATATATCAACATGGACCTCAAGATGGATCAAAGGCAAAATTTTTTTTTAATTTTTTTTAACGTTTATTTATTTTTGAGACAGAGAGAGACAGAGCATGAACAGGGGAGGGTCAGAGAGAGAGGAAGACACAGAATCAGAAACAGGCTCCAGGCTCTGAGCTGTCAGCACAGAGCCTGACGCAGGGCTTGAACTCACGGACCCTGAGATCATGACCTAAGCCGAAGTCGGCCGCCCAACCGACTGAGCCACCCAGGCGCCCCTCAAAGGCAAATATTAAGAGGAAAAACAAATCACCCCTACAGGTCCACTAATGTAATTTTGTAGATATGAGATCATGATGATGATTTTTAAACAAGGAAATATATAAATGGTTTTAAGGCATACATTACCTACCTACAAACTATAGGTAGCATGGGGGTAGGGAAAATGAGATAAAGGATGATAAATGAATAATAAAATAAATATATAGGGATTCTCTTTGGAGAAAAAAAAAAGCAATATTCTGATTCTGAAGGTTGTGATCCATTTAATTTTGTCAACCTAAGATCAAATGTAAAATCAAAAGATGAATAAAATTAAGTCAGACCAAAATTGAAAATATTAAAATAAATTCAGTTCTTTAAAAAATCTTATTAAAGAATAAACTCATAACTAATACTAGAACCTTAAAGTATAAATTGTGAAGCTTCTTTTATGTTATGGTTTAATTGTAAAAGGCACTTTGATCCTAATACAATGAACATTTTTCATTTTCTCTTCTACAGGACATCTTATAAGCATTTAACACTCTGAAAATTCCATTTTTAATAATATATTTTCTTATTTTCTATGTTTGTTCATCATTCTGATTTTGTTATACTTCCCTAATTATTCCTTGTATTCCCTTTTCCTGGACTATTCTTCTCTTCCAGGCCTTTCATTTTCCTTTCACTCTATAGCATTTATCTTTGGGATCTCCAGTCAAAACCTCTCCATGAATACTAGGATCTCAACAGACTTCAAACACATTTCCAACTCTGAACATAGCATCTTTACTCTGATAAATCCAGCCCTCCTCCAGCAATCTATCTCATTGAGCAGCCCTGTCATCTAAAAGTTTCCTTCTTTACCTCTTTCTCAGAAATTCCGTGTATTCAATCCACTGGTCACTGATGATTCATGTCATGATTTTTTTGCCCCAAATTTATCCTTTTTTTTCCCCCACTTGTCACTTATAGTCTTATCATGCCTGGAACACTTCAATAGCTTTCTGACTGGCTTTGCTACTTCTACTCTGATCAATCCAAACCTGTTATCTACACAGCAGCCAGAATGATCATTTCAATACTAAAAAATCTCTTCAAAGTGCTTGGGTGGCTCAGTTGGTTAAGTGTAGGACTCTTGGTTTCGGTTCAGGTCATCATCTTGTGGTTTCATGATTTCAAGTCCTGTGTTGGGCTCTGTGCTGGCAACACAGAGCCTGTTTAGGATTCTCAGTCTCTCTCTGTCCCTGCCCCTCTCCCACTCGCACTGTCTCTGTCTCTGTCAAAATAAACTGAATTTTTTTTTTAATTCTCTTCATTCCATTTGCCTGCTAAAAGCTTTTCAGTAGCTCCCTATTACTTGAAGCATGTCACAAAGAACAAGTTTCCAATAGGTCCTACAAGCCCTGAATCATCTGTTTCGTGTGTGTGTGTTTTGTTTTGTTTTTGTCTTTTATATTTCCTCTGATGACCGAAGCAAACCAGTTAGGGACTGAGACAACTTTAGAGCTCATGCTCCAGCCTTGCCCAGCCCATCTTAACCATGCATGAACATGGATCCTTTGCTCCTAGAGCTCGTAGTTTGATAAGAGAAGTTAGTCTTTTTTTTTTTTTTTTGAGTATAGTTGACACACAACTATTACATTAATTAAATTACATTACTATTACTGTTACTATTACTATTGCTATTACTATTGTTTTAGGTGTACAACATAGTGATTCAGCATCTCCATATATTACACTATGCTCACAAGCATAGCTGTCATCTGTCACCACACAACACTCTTACAATATCTTTAGTATATTCCCTACACTGTGCCTTTTATTCCCATGACTTATTCATTCCATAACTGGAAGCTTGTACTTCCCACGCCCCATCACCCATTTTGCCCATCTCTCCAAACCTCTTCCCTCTGGAAACCATCAGTTTTTTCTCTGTATTTATAGGACTGATTCTACTTTTTGTTTGTTTATTCATATGTTTTGTTTTGTTTTTAGATTCCACATATGAGTGATATCATGGTTTTGTCTTTCTCAGTCTGATGTGTTTTACTTAGAATTATACCTCTTGGTCCATCCATGTTGTCACAGATGGCAGAATCTTATCATTTCTTATGGCTATATAACAGCCACATCTTATTTTTTCTTTTTCTTCTTCTTCTTCTTCTTCTTCTTCTTCTTCTTCTTCTTCTTCTTCCTTCTTCCTTCTTCCTTCTTCTTCTTACTTCTTTCTCCTTCTTTGAGATAAGAGCAAGAGTAGGGAAGAGGGACAGAGGAAGAGAGAGAGACAGAGATCAAGAATCCTAAGCAGGCTCCACATCAGCATGGAGTCTAACATGAGGCTTGATCCCATGATCCTGAGATCATGACCTGAGCCAAAATCAAGAGCTGGATGCTTGGAGCACATGGGTGGCTCAGTCGGTTGAGATCTGACTTCAGCTCAGGTCATGATCTCATGGTTCATGGGTTCAAGCCCCATGTTGGGCTCTGTGCTGACAGCTCAGAGCCTGGAGTCTGCTTCAGATTCTGTGTCTCCCTCTCTCTCTCTCTCTGCCCCTCCCTGCTCATCCTCTATCTCTCTCTCTCTCTCAAAAATAAGTAAACATTGAAAAAATTTTTAAATAAATAAAAGAGCTGGATGTTCAACCAACCGAGCTACCCAGGTTCCCCTTCTTTATCCATTCATCTATCAATGGACATATGGGTTACTTCCAAATCTTTGCTCTTGTGAATAGTGCTGCAATAAACACAAAGGTGCATATATTTTTCCAAATTGGTATTTTTGTTTTCTTTGAGTAAATATCCAGTAGTGGAATTATTGAATAATATGGCTTTCTATTTTAATTTTTTGAACAACCTCCATACTGTTTTTCACGGTGGCTGTACCAATGTACATTCCCGCCAACAGTGAATGAGAGTTCCTTTTTCTCCACATCCTTGCCAACACTTGTTATTTCTTGTCTTTTTGATTTTAGTCAGTTGGAGAGGTATAAGGTGATATCCCACTGTGGTTTTGATTTGGATTTCCCTGATGGTAAGTGATAATGAGCATCTTTTCATATGTCTGCTGGCCATAATGTATGTGTTCTTTAGAAAAATGTCTATTCTATTAGTTTTTTTTTAATGTTTATTTTTGAGAGAGAGAGAAAGAGAGACACAGAGAGGGAGAGAGTGAACAAGTAGGGGAGGGGCAAAGAGAGAGGGAGACACAGAATCCAAAGCAGACTTCAGGCTCTGAGCTGTCACAGAGCCTGGCATGGGGCTTGAACTCATGGACTGCAAGATCATGACCTGAGCCGAAGTCAGACGCTCAACCAACTGAGCCACCCAGGCACCTTGTCTTCCCATTTTTTAATTGGATTATTTGGTTGGTTGGTTTTTTAGTGTTGACTTGTGTAAGTTTTTTATGTATTTTGTATATTAACCCCTTATCACATATATTATTTTCAAATATAAGTAAAGCTCGATTTTTAAAAATAACATGTAAACTTCAGATTTCAAAATGTCTACCACAACTCAAATGTTTTAAAAAGACTGTATAAAGTAAACAGATAGCATCTGTGGTGGATTTGAGCTACAGGCCATATGATGGCAACTTCTGTCTTGTAGAGGCTGGTTCCATTGGAATATATTTGTTGTTACATGTTACTTAAGCATTTCTCAGGCTCCAAGCTTCTTAGATTTCTACATATATAATTATGAATACTAATATCTGTTGAAGGAATTTATGAACTTGGTGTTCTATTTTTATTTTTCAGTAATTTCCATCATGATTAAGTTTAACAGATAATCAAAAATTAAGAATTAATGCACAGATAAGAAGACACAGATGGTGGACAGATGAAATAATTTATGTACAGTTTCAACTTTAAAAGTTTAAAAATGGGTGCTTTCAGAGTAGACTAAAACACAATGTAGACCCTCTGTGGGAGGCAGAAAACCTGGAATGCAATAATGATAAAATTAGCTTTGCCTAAAATCTTCCCCAAATTAGATGCAAGTTCTTAGCATGAGAGAAATAGTTCAGAGGGAATAATACAGAATAAACCAAGAGCTGGTACTCTCATCTGGACATTTGATTAAATTCCCACTTAAGTTCTATGTAATTCTTCATAGAACTAAACATATTTTGTAAAGAATTTAAAAAAACAACACTAAAATGTGCAAGACTAAAGAAATCAGTGGTTGTCAAAAGTAAGTGAATGATAACTCTATTCTTATTCTCAAAGGAAATGTGATAAAATACAGATTCATTTAAAGTACAAATGTCCCCAAAGAAATGTGGTATAGATACATAATCACTCACAAAATAATTGTGGAAGCAACTAAAAGTTGTATTTAGAGCTTGGCATTGTTTCAGAATTAGGCCGTGTTATTACGTGAACTTTTGAACACGGAATCAAGTCTCAGATAGGGTAGGTATCTTGTGTATACATTAAGAGTTCAATGAATCTTTCAGGGACAATTAAGAAGCAAGTTAACTCCTTTCTGACTGAGAACAAGTGTTACTCGTTTTCTAGTAAGACGTTTTTCCAGGATCACAGCCCCTAATGTCCCCTCTGGGATCATCCTGACAATTACCTGTTTGGTTACTAATTATTGACTCTTATAGCTTTGACTTATTCTATCTTCAATTCACAAACAGTGTTGATTTAATCTTTTTAAAAAATTAAATTCAACATATTATCTCACCCCAACTTTTCACCTCCAACGTCCATCTTTTCTTTAGAACAAAACTTCTAGAAAGAGGACTTCATGTTTTTATACCATAACAGAAAAAGACTATATATATATTTTAACAATATAGGAATTTTTGTTGGTATAAGACCCAGTTAAATGGTGAAGTTTTATTTTCAGAACTAAAAGTTCAAACCATCATCTCTTCCTTATTCTCTGCTTTAGGCTTTCTTCATCTAAGATAGATTATTTTGCTGATTAAGAGCTAACATGTGAGGGGGGCCTGGGTGGCTCAGTTGGTTAAGTGTCTGACTTTGGCTCAGGTCATGATCTTGTGGTTCGTGAATTCAAGCCATGTGTCAGGCTCAGTGCTAACAGGTCAGAGCCTGGAGCCTGCTTCAGATTCTGTGTCTCCTTCTCTCTCTGTCCCTCCTCCACTCTTCCCCCGTCCCCCACCAACCTCAAAAATAAACACTTAAAAAAATTTTAATAAAAAAAGAGCTAATGAGGGAAGTGCTGTGCTGAGTATTTTATATGTATTAACTAATTTAATTTTATCATAATTATTTGGCACATTACACTGCATTAGGTCAGAATCAAAACTTTCAGACAAAACTAGAGGCTACACAAGTTGCCAGCTATGAATTCAGCATCCAAAGTTCACCTTCTGCTGGAATAAGCAGAACAGAAAAATAGCAACTATAAGAAAGAACTATCAGAATATTTTCTTAGAATCCTTAATCTACCCCCACTACATTCAGAATAAATACCAAAATTTTGAGTGCTATGCTGTCAAAAGCCAAAAAATAAAATAAAATAAAATTGTAAAAAATAATAGCACAATATTTGTAAAAAATATTTTACACAGCAAATATTTTAAATAGCAAAATAATTGTAAAAAAAAAATAGCAAAAAAGCAGAGCTATGTTTCTCTTTCTTCACCTGATCAGCTTTCTTATGGATTAAAACCCAATTTGAGCATTACTTCCAATGGCAAGCTTTCCCTGATTCCCATAGGTATTTTGTCACTCTTTTGTTTTCCCATAGCATTTTCCCTTATAATATTTTAAACTCCATTAAAACTTTCTTATTTTATTAGCCTGTCTTGCAAACATGCTAACTCACTGAGGTCATTATTCATCTGTGTATTCTTGAGGCTTAGTGTAGTCTCTAGCACATAGTAGATGCTTATATGCAGAAGAGGAGGAAGGGAAGACTGGAAGAAACAAAGGGAGGGAGGAGAAGGAGAAGAGAGCAAGTAACTAAGTTCTGAAAATGAAGACTACAATTGAACAGGAAGTGGTTGAGATTATGTGCATAAAATGAATAAGAAAGACAGAAAAATATGTTGAACAGAAAGAAAAGCTAAAAGTTATCTTTGAGTTCAGTGAAGGCAAGGAGTTTGATTTCTGGAATTTCAAAAGGTTAATAAGTAATAAGATCCATATTTCTGAAATTCTGGGATATATAATGTAATAGTAAATAATAATACTTAGGACCTATTAACATATATGGTAATATATGTTTGTATATATGTATGTATGTAATAGAGGTAACTAATGACAGAGGCAGGCTCTTTTGAACATTCAAATTATACAGTAGAGTTTAAAGCAAAATAACAGAAACCAATGCTTATACATGAATATATTTTAAATATTGAATTTATGGGGCACCTAGTTCAGTGGTTTAAGCATCTGACTCCTGATTTCAGCTTGGGTCATGATCTTGTAGTTCCTGAGTTCGAGCCCTGCATCAGGCTCCATCTCATAGTGCAGAGCCTGCTTGGGATTCTTTCTCTCCCTCTCTCTCTGCCCCTCCCCTGCTCTCTCTCTCTCTCTCTTTCTCTCTCTAAATAAATAAATACACTTAAAAAAATAAAATATTTAATTTACTAATTAGCTATGCTTCCTATTCTAGCAATAATTAAGATGTGTGATTTCTTAATGTTGAGTACACTGATCATGCCACATCTGAGAATATAGACAGTAATTTTCATTATTATCATTATCACAATCATATTTGATATTCCTTTACTCAAACACTCTAACTATAAAAATGAAGGCTTGGGGCACCTGGGTGGCTCAGTCAGTTAAACGTCCATACTCTTGATTTCA
The DNA here is from genome assembly GCF_014898765.1 of Herpailurus yagouaroundi. Lineage (NCBI taxonomy): Eukaryota > Metazoa > Chordata > Mammalia > Carnivora > Felidae > Herpailurus > Herpailurus yagouaroundi. Next base: position 91,246,284 of record NW_024412388.1, read on the forward strand.
GCTCAGGTCATGATCTTGTGGTTTATGAATTCATGTCCCACATCTGCACTGCCAGTGGAGCTTGCTTGGGATTCTCTCCCTCTCTCTCTCTGCGCCTTCCATGCTCTCTTTCTGTCTCTCAAAATAAATAAAGTGAACTTTTTTAGAAAAGCCTTATCTTTCATCTTTTGCTACTCCTTCTCACTTGCTTCACCTAATTAATATATCTGTTACATGAAATTGTAACAGATATGGCATATGTAGGTATGATCTCAAACTGTTATAAAGTCATCTGCCACTGGTTTATCTCTGTTCTTTCCAATGTTATATTCATAATAAATGCAGCTGCAAAATTAGTTTTCCCTTTCCTAAGCTCATGTTACTTTAGTAGTTAAAGAACAATTTCCTACTCACACGAGAATTGGGATGAAACTGTTATTTTTTGCATTTTTGAGTTTCTGTTGAATGGCTCCATTATATCTAGTTAACAATCTGCGTCTGCACTTTTCAGAAGAGAACTGCAGCCTTTCTGTGAATCCATCTGGGCCTTGTTCCATTTTGAAATCTAGGGCATTTTCCTATTTGACTCCTTCTTGATGAAATATTCCATAACTTGAAGTTCAAGCATGTGAGTTATTTAATTAAGATTCAAGCTCAAGCACATATTTTCTGCTATATAGTGTGTGTTCATGTTCATCTGCACACTAAACTGAGTACATTTTTCCTTTTCTGTAGGCATTGATTTTCTATAGTAATGTGACATAAGGAGTGTCTGGGCACCCAAAAGGCACGCAAACGCTTAGAGTGAATGAAACGATGCTTGTATCAAGCTAACTTCCACAGTTTTAACATAATTAATAGTCATTTTTTGAACATTGAATTTGTATTGCTTTTGTAATAAATAACCACAAACTTGGTAGCTTAACAATACAACCTTATTACAGTAGTCTACCCTCATCTTCAGTTTCACTTTCAGGGGTTTAGTTATCCAAGGTCAACCACAGCAGGAAGCAGAAAGTCAATAGTTGCCTAGAGCTACATTACACTGCTTACATCATTCACCTCACTTCATCTCATCTCATAGCGTTTTGCCATCTCACATCATCACAAGAAGAAAGGTGAGTACAGTACAGTAAGATGTTTTGAGAGAGAGACCATATTCACATACCTTTTATTATAGTATATTGTGATAATTGTTTTATGTCCTTGCTGTTGTTACTAATCTCTGACTGTGCCTAATTTATAAATTAGGCTTTATCATAGATATGTATGCATAGGGAAAAAAAAAAAACATGGTATATATAGGCTTCAGTGCTGTGGATGGTTTCAGGCATCCACTGGGGGTCTTGGAAAGTATAACCCACGGACAAGGGGGGACTACTGTGTCTTACAGTTCTGTAGGTAAGAAGTCCAACACTGTCTGACTTAGCAAAAATTAAAGGGCCTGCTAGTTACAAGGCTGCATTCCTTTCTAGAGACTTTAGGGAATAATCTGTTTTCTTGTGTGTGTTTTGTTTTTTGTTTTTTTTGTTTTTTCTTTTTTGTTTTGTTTTTTTTTTTTTTTGCTTCTAGAGACCACGCATATTGCCTGGATCATGTCCCCTTCCTTTTTCTTCAAACCCAGCAACAGTAGGTGGAGTGCTAATCATGCTGCCATCTCTCTGGTTCTCTGCTGCCAGAAAAGGTTCTCTGCTTTTATGAACCCGTGTGATTAGATTGGGACCACCTGGATAATCCAAGCTACTCTTCCTATCTCAAGGTCTTTAACCTTAATCAAATCTGCATACTATTTGCCATGTAAACTCATACATTCCCAGGTTTCACCAATCAGGGAATGCCCATGGGGGATGGCCAGCATTAATCTGCCTATCACACCCTTAAATATAAATATCTATAAACATCTCTTAGGCACCTACTATAATGATCTGGCAACGTGATCAGGTAAGTAACTCAGAAGCTCAAAGTATCATTTAAAAAATATTATGAAAGTATATATTAAATATAAAAAAATCATAAATGATGAAAATCTTCATCTCAAAACCAATTCCAATTCCACTCCTGCCATTATAAGTACTATATTCTTAATACATTTACATATATATTCATACACATATAAATAGGACCATACTTTTATTCAGCAATTGCTTTCTTTATTTAACAAATATATTATCAGGTTTACACATCATTGCATATAGATTCAACTCATTTCACAGTGTAGCTATAACACAATTTGTTAAGTGTTTGCAATATTAAAGGAATACAAAACATTTTTATTTTTTAACTTAAAAATATTTCAGTGAATATTTTTGTAATTAAAACTTTGAGTACATATTTTTAAAACTTTGAGTGCGTGTGAGTACATGTTTGTGACTCCTTGATTACACATGACAAAAATGCAATTCAATGAGCTCAATAGCAAAATCAACTTATTGGTTAATATAATTGGGAAACCAAAAAGTGCATGTAATTCAAGAACTATTAGATTATGGGTTAAACAATGTCATCAGGCATCTGTCTATCTATATCTCCCTTTTTCTCTGTTCAGTGTCATTCTAAGATAGTTTCTTTTGCTGTGGTAGAAAGAGTATATCCAGCTGTCCAAGCCAACATTCAAGAAGAGAGAGTAACTTTCTAGAATATTTGGAAAGATCCAATAGCCACACTGATTAGTCTAGTCTGAGTCATATATACCCAGATGGTAGAAAACAATCAACTGTGGGTAAGGAGGTAGAATATTCTGACTTGAGTCACAGAATTTTGAAAGAGAGCATGGAGATCCATCCCCACTGAAACAGCAGGATAGAAAAGATTACTGTGGTTTAGATTGGGTTAAGTTCCCAAAGGAAGGGACCTACAAAGTTTATATTTTTCTGTGGAGTTTCTGAGTTACAAGGTATGCCCATTTATCAACTTCATAGTTGTTATGGGCTGAATTCTGTATCCCCCAAATTTGTATGTTGAAGTCCTAGCCCCCAGTATCTCAGAATGTACTGTATTTGTAGTTAGACCTTTAAACAGATAATTAAGGTAAAATTAGTTCATGTCAGAGAGGATCTAATCCAATATGACTGGCATCCTTATAGGAAGAGAAGAATAGGACATAGGCAACACAGACTTGGGAGCAACCATGTGACACACAGCTAGAAGGTAGGCACCTACCAGCCAAAATGAGAGGCCTCAGAGGAAATCAAACCTTCCTACATCTTGACCATAGAATTCCAACCTCCAGAACCATGAGAAAATAACTTTGTGTTGTTTACCCATCCTGTCTGTGGAGCTTTGTTATAGGAGTTCTGGCAAACTAATATAAGAGTCATTGGCAAATTTAAAAAGAGAAATATAGTAACATTTAACACTCCTACCAGCCATACAAGAGAGTGACTAACCTCTTTTCATTATCGATTGTTAATGGTTTCCATTCTTTGACTAGTCAAAATGGTATCTCAACTTAAATGTAGATGTTATTTCCCTAAGTATTAGAAAAATTAAATATTGTATCATTTTGGTCATTTCATTTCCTATGAGTTCACTGTTTATATCCTTTCTTCATTTTTATAAGGTTATTTTTCATTTCATATCATTGATTTGATTTTCTGTTATAAATAATTCTTCTAGTTTGCTGCATGTCTTTTGTTTATTTGTATCTATGCCTGAGTGTCAGTTTGATCCTTCTAAGAAGCAGACAGAACAAAATGGAATTAGACATGAAAGATATTCCTTGGGGAACACCAGGAGAGAAAATGGGGAGTGAGCCCAAGGACATAAGAAAAGCCAGTGAGACTGTGGTGTAGGTCCGTGTGGAAGAAAGGAACAGGAAAGAAACAACAAATATTAAAAGTCCTAGACTGTGGTGCAGTTGTAAGAAAATTTGGTCAAAATATCCATGAGGCGGGGTGCCTGAGTGGCTCAGTCAGTTAAGTGTCCGACTTTGGCTCAGGTCATGATCTCACGGTTTGTGAGTTTGAGCCCCGCGTCAGGCTCTGGGCTGACGGTTCAGAGCCTGGATCCCGCTTCAGATTCTGTGTCTCCCTCTGTCTGCCCCTCCGCTGATTGCACTCTGTCTCTCGCATTGTCTCAAAAATAAATAAACATTAAAAACAATTTTTTAATTAATTAATTAATTAATTAATTTTTAAAAAACCATCCATGAGGCAAAGTCACTATCAGAGGACTTGCTCATCTCCCAGGAATGGGACTGCCATAGTATCCCTGCTACATGCTATCATTTTTGGGGAGCAGTTCATGTGAGTTATGGTCTCTCTGTGATGTATTTCAGAGCACAGAAGCCAGAGTTTTTCATCAGTTAAGCTCCAGGCAGTCAGTGATCTGAGAGGTAATTCAGAGCTCTCATGGCTGCTACAGCCTGTTTGCTCTAAAATACATTCCTTGTGCTTCCCCTGCTCTGTTCACTAATGCAGAGAGCTTCATTTCCTAGACTCTCCTGCAAACCACCTTTTGACAGTTTGTGCCAATGGTAGTTTCAAGAGAGAAACCATTTCCCTTTCCCTTCCTCTGCTTTTGGAGGGTATCTCCAGCACTGGCTGCTCCTCCCACCAGGCTCCACCTTTTGCAGAAAGGATTCTTCCTTCTTAGTCCTGGTTTCCATTGACCTAGCATATAATAAAGATATAATTATTGAACATGCAAGAATAATTTTGATCAAATGCTAGAGGCAAAGATCTTTGTAAGTAGGTTTTTGGGTAGAATAGGAGAAGAGAGCGTGGAAAGGGGGAGTAGAGGGAAGGAAAGCAAAAGATATATCATCAAGCAGATTTCCATGGCAATAGGGGCTTAACCCCACTGGGAAGTTGGGGAGACATTGTGCAGTGCGTTTTAGTATTATCCCAACAAAGAAATGTGAAATACTTATTTACCATTACTCATCTGTCATTGAGATATCAAAGTCGGGGACTTCCGGTTTTCCCTGTGGGCATGAGCTAAACACTTATACTCCTCCATGGCTGGAGGTGGAAGGGTAATAAATGTCTGGCAGAGAAATTCTATAATTATCAAGGTAGGGGGCTGAGGGGTTGTGTGTTTGGTGCAAGCATCATCTGCTACAGTTAATGCCTCTTTTAGGACAAAATATAAATCTACCAAACACTGTGTTTGAATATTTTAATCAGACATATGGGGAAAGGAAAAAGGGTTAGCTTTTTCATTTGCTAGAACAGTAATAGAGTCATATGTGAGGAATGTGATAGGATGGAATGGGGTAGGAGCTGGTGGGTATCAAAAAAAACATACCTTCGAGAGCATCAAACCAGCTTCTTCATGTGAGAGAATTTATGTAATAAATGGAGTCACTCAAGGAATTAATATTTACATATACTCATTCTGCACATGGACTTATGAAGCACTGTTATCAATTCACCATTCTCAGTAAGAGACTATTTCAATCTTATTTTATTTTTTATGAAACAAAAATATTATGAGGTCTTAGTTAAGGCCTTTCAATTCCAAGTAATAAAAACCCATATGAGCTAGCTTAATTTAGGAGTTTGTGCTTGAGCTAGTCAGAATTATCATATGGTAAAAAAAAAAAAATGCAGACAGGTCTCATGAGATACTAGAATCAGGAACTGAAAAACCATCAGAAATAGAAGCATATATTTCCTTTGTTTTTCTATGAGTCTCTTGAGTTCAGCTTTTTTTTTTTTTTTTTTTTTTTTTAGTTTAGATCACATTCTCCCTCTCTCTCCTTAACTCCCTCTCTCTTTTCCTCTATCCCTCTCCCTCTCATCAATACTTTCCACCTCTCCTATTTGGTTGTCTGTGGTTCTGCAAAAACGTGTTCATTTTCTATTGCTATGTAACAAATTACCAGAAGCTTAATGGTTTGAAATAATACCAATTCATTATTTCACTGTATCCAAAGGTCAGGAGTCTGGACTTGGTAGGTTAACTGGATTATCTGTCAGGGTCTTAACAGGCTGAAACCACAGTGTCAGCTGAGACTCTGGGTGCTCTTCAACATTCATTGCTTGTTGGAAGAATTCAGTTCCTTGTGGCTATAGGAATAAAGGCATATGGATTTTTCTTTTGCTTTTTTTTTTAAGTTTTAATTCCAGCTGGTTAAGATACAAGTGTAATATTAGTTTCAGGTGGACAATACAGTGATTGAACACTTCCATATATCACCCAGTTCTCATCATGACAAGTGCACTCCTTAATCTCAGCACATATTTAACACACCCCCCACACATACACACCTCCCCTCTGGGAAGCATTGGTTTGTTCTCCAGTTAAGACTCTGTTTCTTGGTTTGCCCCTTTGTCTTTTTCTCCCTTTTGTTTTTTTTTTCTTTTCTTAAATTCCATATATAAGTGAAATCATATGGTATTTGTCTTTCTCTGAGTTATTTTGCTTAGCATAATACTCTCTAGCTTGATTCACATCATTGCAAATAGCAAGATTTTATTCTGTTTTATGGCTGAGTAATATTTCATCTTTTTATCCATTCATCAGTCAATGGACACTTGGGCTGTTTCCATAATTTGGCTATTGTAGAGAATGCTGCTATTAAAATTGGGGTGCATGTATCCCTTTGAATTAGTACATTTGTATTCTTTGGGTCAATACCTAGTAGTGCTATTGATGAATCACAGGATAGTTCTATTTTTAACTATTAGAGGAACACCATACTGTTTTCCAGAGTGGCTACACCAGTTTGCATTCCCAACAAAAGAGCAAGATGGTTCCCCTCTCTCTACATTCTCTCCAACACCTGTTGTTTCCTGTGTTGTAGATTTTAGCCATTCTGACATGAGTGAAGTGATATCTCACTGTAGTTTTGATTTGCATTTCCCTGATGATAAGTGATGATGAGCATATTTTCATGGTCCTGTTGGTCACCTCTATATCTTCTTTGGATCAGTCTGTTCATGTCTTCAAGGCAGCTGGATTTTTCAATGCCAGCAGGAAAATCTCTGTCATCCACCAAATTTCATCTTTTAGGAAGGGCCATCTCCCATGTAGCTTCACCTGGTTAGGCCAGGCCTACATAGGATTGTCTTCTTTTGATTTCTCGATGTCAACTGATCAGAAACCTTAGTTACATCAGCAAAATCCTTCCTCCTTTGTCAACATAACCTTATCCAATTATTAGAAGAAATCCACCATATTCTCAGTCTCATCCACATTCCACACTTATGAAGGCGTGAATTATACAAGGCATGCACATCAGGGAATGGGAATCCTTGGAGCTATCTCAAAATTCTGCCCTCACCAGACATATCGCCAAATGTGACCCCAAATGTCAAGTTTGGTTTTGATAAACAGCTAGTGGACAGTGACTATTTCAAAATTAATTTTAAATTTCTGGGAGTAAGACTGAATGACTAAACTGGGGTCTGGCAAAGACCCCTGCCTAATCATTTCTGGCTTATGGGATTGAGTAAGTTACCATAAACCTGGTTGTCAGAGTGTTCAAAATAGAGGGAATACACAATACAGTATCAAATAATAGATTGAGAAAGAGTAATTAGTAGGAAAAAAAGAAAACCAAGGAGCTGTGTTGACCTAAAAGTCA
>NW_024412388.1:91254193-91293380 GCF_014898765.1 Herpailurus yagouaroundi
ATATATGTACCTACACACACACACACACACACACACACATATATACACACACACCCAAGGGTAGGGTATAATCAGCTAAGCAAAATGTTGCTTAGGATTAATAATTAGATCTAGCAATATAATGATAAAAATAGTAAATACAAAAGTGATATAACCACTATTTCTATTACACATAGTACCATTAACTACCCTAAATACATACAACTTCCTGCATTCAAACATGGTAATTCCTACCCTATTTCTAGAACTTTTATTTTCTACCCTACTGTAAATTAAAACCATCCCTGTGATGAACTACTCACTATCCATCTATTATCATCTCAATGACTATTCAAACTTTGGTATGAAATCTCGATAGATATATATAGATAGATAGATATCGATATATAGATATATCCATCCATGTCATTGCAAATGACAAGATTTCATTCTTTTTTATGGCTGAGTAATTTTCCATTATATGTGTATATATACATGTATATATACATATATATATTTTTTACACCATATCTTCTTTATCCATTCATCAGGTGATGGACATTTCACCTGTTTCCGTAATGTGACTATTTTTGATAATGCTGCTATAAACATCAGGAGGCATGTGCCCCTTCAAATCAGTATTTTTGTACCCTCTTATAAATACCTAGTTATGTTAAGATCTAGTCTCTTCCATTTGCAATGATGTGGATAGAGCTAGAGAGTATTATGCTATGTGAAGTCAGTCCGAAAAAGACAAGTATTATATGATTTCACCCATATGTGGAATTTAGGAAACAAAACAATGAGAAAAGCGGGGGGGAGATACACAGAGGCAAACCAGGAACGGACTCTGAACTATAGAGAACAAACTGATGGCTCCCAGAGGGAAGGTGGGGGTGTAGGGAATGGGTAAAATAGGTGATGGGGATTAAGGAGTGCATTTGTCATGATGAGCACTGAATGTTGTTTGCAACTGTACACCTGAAACTAATATTACACTGTATATTAACTGGCTGGAATTTAAATAAAAACTTAAAAAAAAACCTCTAGCCTCAGCAGTTTTCAATATTTGGGTTTGTTTTTTAATTGGATAAAAATTGCAGTACTTGAAAACTTCTTTTAGTGATCTTTAATACCTTTCATTTTTTTAATGTTTATTTTTGAGAGAGCTAGAGAGACACAGCACGAGCAGGGGAGGGGCAAACAGAAAAGGTTGAGACACAGAGTCTGAGCAGGTTCCAGGCTCCGAACTGTCAGCACAGAGCCTGATGTGGGCTCAAATTCATGAACTGTGAGATCATGGCCTGAGCTGACATCAGACAGTTAGCTGACTGAGCTACCCAGGCGCCTCTGTGATCTTTAGTAACTTTAGTCTAGAGATCTGTATGGAAAACAATTAGCTAGACCAGAAGAAACATTTCAAAATAGCCTTGTACAAGGCAAAGTGGTAGAATGTGCTTTACTAATAGAATGTGAATTAATCTCCACATTCTCTATGTGGATTTCAACATACTTACAGAAAGTGGTTGGGGTCCTATTATTTCATCTCTCTATGATTTCACTAATTTTCAGCTTTGAATCACTCAATACTGCAGGCAAAAATGGAAGTAGAGAATTTAGCCAATACAGTTCAGCGAAGCACATTGTCAATTTCTTGATAATGTCCAATATAGTATAGTGGTTAAAAATGTAGTTATTGTTGCACAAAGCAGAACTGGAATCAAATCCATTTCTTTAGACAAATATCTTAACATTCTAGACCTCAGTTCGCTCAGAGGAATAAGAGGGATGATAAAATAATCTACAGTTTTGAATGTGTGCAAAAATTAAGTAAGACAATGCATATAAATAACTTGAATCCCAGAAATCATGGAGGTAAACTGCCATTATTATTTTAATTATTATCAATCTAATTAATTTGGATCTCAGTGATTTTAGAGCATTGATCTACTTTTCTTCTATTTCTAGCCAAAGTAACTTTGGACTTCAATTGTACTCATTTCTACCATGTAGAAATCTAATCAAAACAATTTGATTATATTTGGCTTGTAAGTCTCCTAAAATGTTATTTTATTAGAGCATATCATCTGGATGCAAAGGTAGTAGAAAATTACTTGGTTAATGCACATTTGGAGCCCATTTCACATGCCAGGAAACTTTATCCTACTTTCCATCCAAACATGGTTCTGGGTATGTTAGTTGCAACGTAGGCTTTGGATCAAATATTGAGTTAGTAATGACTTTTTTGGAAGGAGACGTCAATCTAGCTTAAATGAAAAAAAGGCACTTCCTATAACCTACACAGCCTAACTGGGAAACCATTCTATTAGAGTAAACTTACTTCCAGAATCAAAAATTATGTAAGAAGCAGGAAAAATGGAAGTTAGTACTAATTTCTTAGATTATCCCTCTGGATGGTATGTCTCTCTCAGTCCAACTTCTGTGTCTTTCTCAGTCCACTTCATTTTCTACTCTCTTAACTAATAATATTTACTACTTCATATGCTTGGCCTACTTAGTATAAAGGCTAAGCTGCTATTTTAAAAAAGAGGCCTAAAGTAAAGAAGCTTAGAAAAAAGATTTTTTTTTTCTCTCAGATATAAAAGTTTAAGCAGCCCAATTCGGCAGTCATTCAAAGACTCAGATCCTTTCTAAATTCTGATTTTTGTATACCCTCTGATTTTGTTTTCAGCAGTTTAGGCTGGATTGTAGGTATTTTTAAGTTCCATGAGATGCACGGCAGGATGGGGTCACATAATGTCTTAAGACCAAGACAAACATTTCAATGATGAGAATTTAGTGTAAGGTCACATCTGCTGTAATGGAGGTTGGAAAATATTGTCTTTACACAGGCAACCATCTGAAGACCACTGTTTTCTACCTCAATACTGAAGTCTCAGCTCCTGAATTTATTTATCTTAATTTCGAGAAACTAGGAAAACTGTTTTTAATCCCATTTCTAAGTTTTCAGTAGGGAGAATCTGAATGGACCACTCTTGACCTAAAAAGTGATGGACAGAGATAAGTGATCTAAAACAAATAGGGAGGGGCGCCTGGGTGGCGCAGTCCGTTAAGCGACCGACTTCAGCTGGGTCAAGATCTCGCGGTCCGTGAGTTTGAGCCCCGCGTCGGGCTCTGGGCTGATGGCTCAGAGCCTGGAGCCTGTTTCCGATTCTGTGTCTCCCTCTCTCTCTGCCCCTCCCCCGTTCATGCTCTGTCTCTCTCTGTCCCCCAAAAAATAAATAAACGTTGAAAGAGAAAATTTAAAATAAATAAATAAATAAATAAATAAATAAATAAATAAATAAATAAAACAAATAGGGTTATCGATACCCATTTCTAAAGTCATAGAGTGGTTCAGTGGAAAGAGGTTGAACAAATAATCCAGTGTTTATTTACTACCTATGTCATGGAATGTTAATTTTGTGAAGCTAATTATAATGCTGATACAATGCTGACATTAAAACAAGATAGTACAGTCAAAAACAGAAAGCTACTGACCAAACAAATTTGGTTGATGAAAATATTGTTATCTAAAATACTACCAAACTGAATTTTGAAGGTACTTCAACAGTAAAACACCATGTTCAAGTACAGTTCACTTTTTAAAATTAAAAACATTTTATAGATTGACTCTTTTTATATAATTGATTCTATCACAATGTCAAGGTAGAGAAATTATTGTTATATTTTTAATGAAAAAGCATTTGAATTGATTCAACACACATTTTTCTATTTAAAAACATAGTACTAAAAATAGATTTACCGCTGAGGAGATACCATGTCTGAAAACTTTTCAGTCTTAATTAGATATGGTGATAGACTGCATGTTTTCTTCCTAATTCAGGACACCCATAGAATGCTAACCTGACATGATGTATGAGTTGGCCTTGGGATCACAGTCCTTGATTCAGTCTGCCAGGACATGAGTGCCAGAATATCTGGCTTCGTCCTATACTGTGTGTGTGTGTGTGTGTGTGTGTGTGTGTGTGTGTGTGTGTGTGTGAAAGAGATAGAGAGAGGGAGAGAGAGAGAGAGAGCAGAGACAGAGAAGGAGATAGAGGAGATTTTAGTGTGTGTATGTGGAAACTTCCCTGAAATGTTATTTAATAAGAAAAATGGAAATAATCTTTTGCTTATTAGTTATTTATTATATACCAAGTATTTTTGATATTGGTGGTACCCATGCTATTATTACTAAATTTTTTACCATTAAAAAATAAAAAATAAGAAAAGCCAAATATTTTTCAAAGTTTTGGGTACTTTACTATTTCGTTGAATAAAAAATAAAGAAGAAACTATTTAGATTATTCTCAATGGAGAATTCTCTTCCTTTTTTTGGTCTTTCACAATACTAACTAATTCTGTAATTGAATGGCATATTCCAGCACTTAAAATACTTTCTAGATGTATGACTGTTTGCAGTCAGATCTCCAAACATAAAGTATAGCACTCAGATATTCACACATATTATTTGTTCTTATGTGAAAAGGAGTTATTGATTCTTATATCTATTAATAAATCAGTTTTATAGTCATGCAATCAAAGTTCAGTAAGAGTTTCTAATTCAAACTTGCAGATACATTAGAATGAAATATGTTTAAATCTAAACAAGCAGCACTAGTCTCAAAATTTGCATTTCTACTTCCTGTCTTTCAAGATATAAAAGTTTCCCTTCAGCATATCCTGTCTCTAATCCTCATAACACCACATTAAGAGAATAAACATGCTTTGAATATATCTGCTTTAAAGTAGATAGATAGATAGATAGATAGATATAGATAGATAGATATAGGTATATCCTATACATATTTTTCAATCTTTGCTTTGCTGAGCATTAATTTAGTACCTGTGTCCTAATTGTTTATTTGTGTATTTCTGAAATGCTTAGCTAAGGGGAGCCCTGCCAAGGAATGCCATGATCAGTTGCTTCTAGACCTTATAAATAACACTTATGCAAGCCTACAGACAGACCATCTTTATATAGTCCTGGTGCAACTGTGTATATGGGATGCTTAGTCATTATTATGTAACCACTGAGCAATGTAGCTAGATAATGCTGATGGCATAATAAATTGTATTTCAGATATAGACATTAGACCCAGCATTCTGGCTTGAAAAAAGACAAGTTCTGCAAACAAGTAATATAATTTTGCTGGGGTTTCAGGATGACATACTTGAGGTGTAGAAGAGGGTGTTTGCTAGTCCCCCAATCTCTTTCCACAGCCTGGTGAGATCTTACTCTAGAAGGCAGAATTTCATCACCATCAACCCCAATACATCTCTATTTAGGAAACAGGAAATATAAGACTCCCAACACAGTAAATTCGCCTCCACCCCAGCTTGATGCCCTCTACTAATTACAAAAAAATAAAAAGATGTTTCATTTTTGCCAAACATCAAACCTTGTCCTTGGTAGCACAATTTGAGTAGCACATTTTGACAGAAATAGTAGAAACTCAGTGAAGGATTATTAACCAAAGGAAGGGATAAGTAATTACCACATCTTTGAGAAATGTCTTTGTGATCTCACTCCTGGATTCAATAGCTTTGTAACCATCTGTTCCTCTCTCCAGTATTTCCTATCACAATTTATTCATCCCACCATTTCCAGTTATTCTTTCTTCAATGAGACATTTCCTAGGACACCATTCTGTTTACAACCTTGATAACTTTTGAGGGAAAAAGTGTGTTGATGTTTATTGAACTCTATATTTGTTAACATTCAGAATATGTCATCAGAGTTTTTGTAGACTAGATATGTAAAAATTACTCAGTAAAATTAAATTAAGGGACCCGTGTTGGTTATGTGACAGTTGTAAGCATTACCCACTACTTAGCGATTCATCTTGAGTATATCTGAGGTAAATGACAAAGCATTCTCAGGGCACAGATATTCAGAGTCAACAAAATATTATAAATTTTTGGTATGTGTTCCTCTCTTACCGATTACAAGGGAATGAATTCAAGTGAAATCAACAGAAAAAAAATTCATTGAGTTTGGGGAAACTGTAGGAGTCGATCTTTGAGATCGGAACACAGTGTTCCGTGTTGTTTTCTAATATTGAGCTATCAAACTGGCAATTGAGTATGTGAAGCTGGAGCTCAGGGAAGATGAAATCTAAGTATTGATATTTTTATGTCATTACAAATAATTGGAATATAATGCCCATAGGACTAAAGTAGCTTATCTAGGAAGAAAGTACAAATAGAGAGGAGAAAAGGATTGAGGACAAGATCTGGGATGGGGGGTGGGGGAGGGAGCAGTGCTCCTTCTAGAGATTAGTGAAAGGATGTATGGATAACAATGACAACAATAACAACAAAAGACTGAGAAGGAAAAGAAGATAATTAGGAGACAGTGTCATCATAGAGTCCATAGAAGGAAGTATATCAAAAGGAGAGGTTTATCAAAAATGTCACATGAAGAACGGTGGATTTCAGGAGATGGAAAATGTTGATGACCTTCACCTGAGTAGTTTCAATTATTGTTTGGATAAGAACTGGGTTAAAGTGAAAATGAGATATAAGGAAACAAGCTCAATTAGTTCAGACAACTAACTTTCAAAACTTTTGTAATAAATAAATAGAAAAAAGGAAATTGGGAAGGGAAAACTAAAGAATATGGAAGTAATATGTTGTTGTTTTGAGTTCCGATTAGTTTGTTTTAAAACAGGATCTGTTATAGCAGTTGATGAGAATAATCCCAGAGAGAGGGAATATTAATGATGCAGGGAAATGGAACATTTCAGGACAAATTCCTTTAGTGGCAAGCATTTGTAGGATCCCATGCATATTTGAGAAACTAAGTTGTCTGAGATCACAACAGAAACATTCACTGAAAGAGGGGGATTTCCAATAGTCAGGGTTCTAAAATGAGACAGTTTCTTTTTAGTATACTTTTCAAATGGAAGAAGCTAGATTATTGGCTGAGATTGAGGAGAAAGTAAGTAGTAAAGTAGGATAGAAAGAAGTATTGAATTACTATTTAGGATGGTAAATATTCTTTGAATATACAGTAGGATTGTTGGATAGTGCGGGTACCCATTTGAAATGTGTGTTCCTAAACTTAATGTCCACTCAATATATGCAAATGCTCTTAAAAAGACATTCTTTATGTATATGTATGTGCATTTAATAATTGATGGGGCACCTGGGTGGCTAAGTCGGTTAAACGTCTGACTTTGGCTAAGATCCTGATCTCGCAGTTTGTGAGTTGGAGCCCCACTCCAGTTCCTGTCAACATGGGGCCTGCTTCAGTTCCTCTGTCTCCCTCTCTCTCTGCCACTCTCCCACTCTCTCTTTCTCTCAAAAATAAATAAACATAAGAAATCTCTTTAAAAATTAAATACTTGGGATTTATGAGAACTGATGTTTTCCCAGGCAAATATTTTAAAGGGATACAGGATTCAATGGCATTTATAAGATACTCGTTGCAATGATGGATCATGGAATCTAAGATGAGTCAGGAAAACACAAAACATTAAGTATTATGGACAGAGGAAAAGATGAATAATTAAAGCCAGTAGGTTAGAGAACAGGGATTCTCATTGAGGTTGAAGAAATTCTAGACAGGAATATTGAGCTGAAAAAATAATGGAAAATAGGACAATCATAAGGTGTAAGTCAAGATTTTGAATGAGGTGCTCTTATTGGTGATAACAAAGTTAGGGTTTATGGCTGACGAGTAATGGACGAAAATGTCATTGAAACCAAGAAGATCAAAGGTCCAAGATGCTCAGTAGTGGCTTGGCTCATCCTTGTAGGTTTTGGCATTAGGCAATATTCTCAATGGTCCAGGAATGGAACTATGGGCTGATAGATGTCTAAAACTGTTGGCTTCTAATAGTCACTAATAAAAAAGGGAATAGGGCACAACAGATTTAGAAAATATTGAAACTCTACTAAATCAATGTGATACAATTAGTATAATGTTAATAGGCTAAAGGAGAAAAATGTCTCAATAGATGTTGAAATGGTATCTTATAGAATTATTAATAAATACATAAAAATACATGTGTGCATATGTTCATTTATATATATCTGTCACCATTATTATTTAACATTGTCTTGAACATAATGAGGCAATTAGAAAAAAGAAACAGAAGTGAGGTGTAAGTAGTGGGAAGTAGAAGGCAAAACTGTATATATTCATATTTTATCACTTATTAGTAAATTTGGAGGAAAAATTAGGCAATTTCCATAGTCTTTTCCAGGGTTAACATTCTTCAGTGCCTCAGTATTTCTTCCCTAGCATTTTCAAAGGGGACAGTTTAATTGCCCCTGAAAACCAGCATGCTTCTTGCTGAAGCTTTTTGCATCGCCAAGGTAATATCTATTGACTGGAAGAATCAACTAAAAACACTGATGATTATATAGGATCTTCATAGGTACAAGTAAACACTCTTCATAAATAATTTAGTTTGCTTCTTTACATGTGATACTATATTCCATGCACACACCAATACTGTTTTCTAACTGGTAGAAGGAGGACAGTCATTTGATAGGAATAGTTTAAACAAAACTATGATAAAAGCTTAAGCTTGGCTTTCAGTTGCTGTTTTTTTTTCTAAAAGTTAAATGGCATCTATTTAAACAATCATGGTACAAAAAAGTAGTGAATGAAGAATGAGGATAACTGGGACATTAAGTGACTGAGCTAATTTGGATGATATCTGAATTTCACTTCAGCTAGAAAATGTACTTCCTCACTATATTTTTGTTCTTTTTCTTGTCCTAATTCTTCACTCTATCTTTTTTCTTCCATTATCTGATCTTTATTTGACATCGCAAAAAATTAAATCAAAGTAATAGAACTGTTATACATAACAAAATTTTGATAAATATAACTACCTTACACTATTAAGTTTCCAGATATTCTAGAATCTGTGGAAAACCTGAAAGGACTAATACAACAAATTTTCATTGCTTGATCTATTGCTCAAGAACAGAATGGATATTATTCAACAAGCCCAAGCAGACACGAATGGATATTCTCATAAACAAAATGCTGGAGGCTAGCTACATCATCTCCAGCTTTATTTCCTAAATTCTCTTTTTTCTGTTCTAGACCAAGCACTCAAATGATATATCACCTTTCTGGAATGTCAGAGAGGGTAGCGATTACAACCAGGGAACGTGTTAATCAGCAGAATTGATATGTTTGTGTCCCTAGTCCCATTTTTTTTCCTCTCTGCTTTTCTTTTCTCTCCATTTTTTCTTTATATTTCAAGTCCCTATTGCTGAATTTATTGTGGCCTGGATTTCTGCCCTTTCCCCATTCCACTCAGAAGCAAAAACTATATAGTTGGGGAATCAGGAGAGCCAAACATATGTGTGTGTGTGTATGTGTGTGTGTATATTTTAATTTATAATATAAGGAGTACCAAACTGAAAGGTATTTTTATTTTTGGCACAAAATAGTTAATTAGCTATATTAGTAAACTTTTTATCACATTGCATATATTATATATGTTAAACACTGTATGTAATACATTAATAATAATGATTATCCTTATCTTCAAGGAGATAACATTTACTGAAAGAAAAATTAAAGGAAACATAATAAATATTTTCTCTAAGAACAAATAAACAGTACAATAAATTTTAGAGGAGAGATATAGTCAACTGTGTCAGAACTCAAAAAATAAAAATAAGGAGGTAAAGGAGAGGAAAAGAGAATGTGAGTAAAATTTTGAGGGGCAGATCTGAGACTACATCAAGTAGTAGTAACCTGCAAAAGTAGAAAATAAATCGATGTGTATGGAATGTAACCCGCAACCCGGCTTCACTGAAGAATACGGGAAGAAAGGTCATTAGGGCTGAGAAGGTACTGTGTGTGAAAGGCCTGAACTTTTAGGTGGGAAGCTGGTATCAAATTTATTCACCATCATTGGGAGTCAGGTGGACTACAATGATTTACAGAGCCCAGGGAAACATAAAAATGCACAGCCCCTTGTTAAAATGTGATCAAGAATTTCCAGACAGCTATAGCAAAGCATTAAACCAGGTGTGGGTCCCTTCTTAGCATGGAGCCTTGTGGGACTGCACATGGCCATGAGTTGGCCCTGTTGGTTAGTCACTGTCTTTGAGTGCTAGGGAAATGATAAGAGGTTTTACTAAGGAAAATAAATCTAGCATGAATAAAGATATCCCCTGCTTTTCGAAAGTTTACATACACTACTTCACTTTTATGGAAGACTGCATTAGTACCTGTTTTTTGGTGTTTTGTTTTTCTAACTGAAAGATATCTGAAGAGCATTTTTACTATTATGAAAACGGGCAAAAAATGAAAATAGGGGTGCCTTGATGGCTGAACTGGTTAAGCATCTGCATCTTGACCTTGACTCAGTTCCTGATCTCATAGTCATGAGACTGAGCCCCTTTAGGCTCTGTGCTGGGCTTGGAGCCTGCTTAAGATTCTCTCTCTCTTTCCCTCCTCACTCACATGTGCGCTCTCTCTCTCTCTGTCTCTCAAAAAAAAAAAAAAAAGAGAGAGAGAAAGAGACAGAAAGAAAAGAAAATGAAAATAGCATTCAGCATCTGTTTTATGGAGAGCCCTTATAGAGGCAGCACATACCCCCAACCATGAGAGTGACCGCACCAAGCTCCTTCCCCAGAGCTACACTCAGCATCTCAGCATCAAGCTGCCAGATCTTTGAACTGTGTCTGTGAGCATCTGTGCTTTATCTCAATTTCTTTTGTGCTTTTAGTAACATGTGTCCTAAGGTATCAGGAAAGCCTAAGACAAGTTATTTTTGGGTTCTGGGAATGCTCACAAAAATTTTTCCATATAAATTAAATGTAATTGCTTCTTTATTTTATTCCATTTCAGCTTACAGAATGTTTCTTAAAAACGCTCTACTTTTGGATAGCGGGAGAAACATATCCAAGATAAACTGGAGAGTAAGAGAATAGGGAAGGGAGAATAATTGAAAAACACTAGAATTTTAGAGAAGAGTTTATAGTAGCCAAACTGTTCAGAATAAAAAGTAATAAAAATTTTTTGAAATGGAAAATCACCAATAGTAGTTGAGAAAAGGCAACTGCTAAAAAGATGAAGAAAATTGAATCAAAGATGAGTCCACATTTTTGTCTTGGATGATTAGGAGAGACAGGTAAAATAACAGAAAAATCAGAAAGAGGGGCTGATTTCAGGGAAACATTAGGAATAATGCTGGTCTTAATTGACAGATGCCAAAATACAACTGGATGGAAAAATGCATGAGGTAACTGGGGATATGCAATCAAATGTCA
Organism: Herpailurus yagouaroundi; assembly: GCF_014898765.1. Taxonomy (NCBI): domain Eukaryota; kingdom Metazoa; phylum Chordata; class Mammalia; order Carnivora; family Felidae; genus Herpailurus; species Herpailurus yagouaroundi. Next base: position 91,265,429 of record NW_024412388.1, read on the forward strand.
GAATAAAACGTCATTAGGGAAAGAGTTAAAGATCTGAAAGTTATATAACCTAAAGGAGAGAACGGTTGTCCTCTTTTAGAATGAATTGTTCAGATAATTAATCCTTACAATCAAGGGAATAAATTATTCTCAGATGAGATACTGATTTTCTTATCCTAGACTTACCTAGGTCTTCTCTATGAAAGTTAGAATTGAAGGTGTGAAGATGAATGTGATAACTAATGGAGAGAGATTTGAGTAAGAAAATACTTTAGACTCTAACTTGGAAGGTACCAACCCTTAAGAGTCACAGGGAGAAAGAGAATACAATAAAGGGTAACAGAAGAAAAGAGATGAGTTAAAGAATCGCAAGTTTAAAGATATTGCCGAGGACCAGTTGTGAGAGAGAAAAAAGGAAGAGAGGAAGAGAGAGAATTGAAGATGTTGTGATAAAAATGAGAATTTCCAGAATTCATGACTGTAGAGACAGGACAGGGTTAAGAGTTTTTGATACTTTGTGATTTTAAAAGGGGCCAAAAGTAATTTCTTGTAATATGTTTTATTCTTTGAAAATGCTAGTTAAGGTTAAAATATGATTGGTATATTTTTCTATTATTAATTTTATAGAACTTATTTTTTAGTTCATCTCCCAAAACATGAGCTTTCTGGTTTATTATTTTAAGTTCTATACACAAGAGTTGTACTCTGACATTTTGCTCCAAAGCTATTTAAATGAATTATATTTAGCAAGTATTTTCTGCAATCTAAGAGCTATTGATGCAGCCCTTTACTTCCATTGTCTGATTTAAATTTCAATCCCATACGGGGCGCCTGGGTGGCGCAGTCGGTTAAGCGTCCGACTTCAACCAGGTCACGATCTCGCGGTCCGTGGGTTCGAGCCCCGCGTCAGGCTCTGGGCTGATGGCTCAGAGCCTGGAGCCTGTTTACGATTCTGTGTCTCCCTCTCTCTCTGCCCCTCCCCCGTTCATGCTCTGTCTCTCTCTGTCCCAAAAATAAATAAACGTTGAAAAAAATAAATAAATAAATAAATTTCAATCCCATGAAAAACAGGAAGCCTTGGTTTATTGGAAAGGTACAAGAACTAAAACAAATCTCTACCTTTCAACGGTTATACTTGCATTATAATAAATCAAGTTCAGAATTCACTGTGGATTCAGACTAGTACAGACAAGAAGCCAGAATTATCTTGGCCATTTCTTCAAGTTTATAAAATATATGCACACCCTTAATTCTGACTGGGACAGATAGATAGTTTGTATTCTTCCACCAACACCATAGGGGAAATTGTTTTTGGTAATAGTGTTTCATTGTGAAAAGATCACATAAGCCTGCTGAAAATACAAGGTGTACTTGCTCATATTCTAAAGTTATTTAAGAAATATCTGTGCTTTGCTGTTCTAGGTGTCAGGGATGGCATATGAAAATTGTGGAAAAGGCAACGGTTTCCTTTGGTTTTCTCTGTGATTCTTGTCTTCCTTCCCCTGCTCTGCCCATTACTGCAGCAGTACCTTCACTGAACATGATAATACTTATTAAAGGATACAATAAGTAATAATTTACTTCTGAGTATGCCTTTAGGTTTTGAATTCTCTAACAGGAAAGTTTCTGCTCTAATAATGCTGGTTTCAGTATTTTATAACAGTATCTGAATTATAATAGACTCTCAGCATACATTTCTTAAGTTAATGTTAAATGTATACACATGAGCCAAATTTGGGGAAATACTGAGGGACATTTTCCGATTTCTCCCAGACCTAGAAAAAGATTCCCCACCATGGGAATTCAAATAAGTCTACGGACTATGGCCTGCAAAGTTTCCCAAACATGAGAAGCCTTAAGGTAAAATTCTGAAACGTGGTGAAACTTCATGAAATCAAGCAAAGCAGGATAAGGAGAATGAATGAAAAAGTGACGTTAGGGATATCCTCCAAGAAGAGTTCATCTCAGCAATATTTTTCTCCTTGTGAGAACATTTAAAGAAATGAATCATACAGTATATAACTTTTTGAGAATTTTTTTCATTATGCATAATGCATTTGAGATCTCTCCAGGTTTTCACATGCATCAGTACCTTTTATTGCTGAGTAGTATTTCATTGTATGGTATTCCATTGTCCAAAAGTTGGCTTAACAATTCACCTATCAAAGGACACTTGGGTTATTTCAAGTTTTAGATTATTATAAATAAAGCTGCTATGAACAATTGTGTATAGGTTTCAGTGTGAACATAAGTGTCTACTTCCTCTGGGATAAATGTCATAGAGTATGATTGTTGAATCATACTGAAAGTGTATATTTAGTTTTGAAAGAAACTGCCCAACTGTTTCCCAGAATGGCTCTTCTATTTTACATTCCTACATGTAATATATGCAAGATCCAATTTCTCCACATGCTCACCAGCTTTTGGTATTATCATTATTTTTTTCACCCTTCTAATAAATGTTTAATGATACATCCTTGTGGTTTTAATTTCCATTTCCTAATAGCTAATGATGTTGAGAATATCTTCATGCACTTGCCATGCATACCCTTTCTATTGTGAAATATCTGTTCAAGTCCTTTGCCCATTACATGATTAGATTTCTTTTTTTTAATTGTTGGATTTTTAGAGTTCTTTTTGTAGTTTGTATACGAGACCTTAGTTGGATGTGTTTTGCAAATGCTTTATCCTAGTATATAGTTTGATTCTTTATCTTCTTGATAGTGTCTTTCACAGAATAATTTTTTTTAATTTTGATGAAGCTTAATTTATCTTTTTTGATTTTTAACAGATCACAATATTGATATCACAACTTAGAACTCTTAACCTAGCTCTAATCCCAAAGACTTTTCCTTATGTTTTCTTCTGACCCTTAATATTTTCAACAATTGCCTATCCCAGTAAATGTTTTCCTGACATGCTGCAATATTGTGATAGCAAATAAGTGATGTAGTTAGATTTAGTTATAATTGAAATGCATGAAAAATTTCCTGAAAGATGACATAATTTAACATGAAAATAACATTATACATTGTCCTTCTGTTTCAGAATGAAAGAGTTGGGGGAAAGGTGCCAAAAACAAATTCATGAATAGAAAGAACATCGCTAAGTGGAGCATAGCCAAAAACTTGAATAAAATTTTCTATAACTAGCTTTATGTAGCCATCTAATTAACTAATTAGTTAATTCTTTCCACCCATTTCCAAGACACATATACACACTGATAATCCCATAATTATCCATTAATTAAATTATCCTGTAAAAAGTGTCACATTTTTAAAAGTGAAGGTAGACAATAGTATTGTAAGAGAAAAGTAGGTTAAGCATAATTACTGCCATTAAACACAAAAGTTAGCTCTGTATGTCCCTTAGTTGAAGGCATAAATGAAAGCATAATTAGTTACAAAATTTTTATTATTTATTAGTAAGAAGTATGCTTGCTGGTTAGGAGAAATTGTTCATTCCCTATAAAATTTCAAAAGGACTGATGATTACATACATTTTTTCCATCGATGCCATAAAATGAGAAAAGAACATTGTTTACAAATGTAATTTTTACCAATAAGCAGAAAAGACATTCATGTAGTCATACTGACCCTTTAAAAGATCAGTTCTCAAAAGAGCTAAAGAAATGCTTTTTAGTTGTATAAGATTCTGCTGTTGTAATGTCATATGCCAAAAGAAACGGGGTCCAAAGGAATAAATATCCCTTTTTAATTACTCTTAAATATTTCAGTTAACTCAATCTGAGCTAAGACATTTCTAAGAGGAGTTAATGATCAGATTATTAAAGGTCAAGGTCACAAGAAAGAAGCAATAGGAGTCTAACATTCATTAAGTACCTGCTGTATGCTGTGGTCATTTATGTACACAAGAAAATGGTGAGGACACAGAAATTGTTTTACACAACTGCTCTAGTTAGTTAACTTGATTCATTTCATGTTCCTCAAGGGATGCAAGGAAATTTGGGACTTCTTTTAATGTACTGTTTGCTTTCTGGATTTGTTTCTTTAACTGTAACACCATACTCAGATCAGCCATATATTCTGATTATATTTTAAAGTCATTTTAACATATGTGGGCTAATGGTACAGTTCTCAACTGGACCTACTATTAAAAGTATTCCTCTGAGCCAGAAGTTTATTTTCATTATAATTACTCAAACTTTATACTTACGATGTCATGTGTTTATGGTTCTAAACATACATGAGAGTCAACAATACCATGAGAAAATCACTGTGACGATAACAATAATTTTGGAAGAGAATGCTTTCTTCAAGACTCTATGACTCAGACACAGATATATGGCATACTGTGAGTTTATTAAATTGGAGATATCTAAACATCTTCTGAAGCTATCAATTGAAAATTAGATATTACCTCAACTTTTGAGGACATTGAGTTTTATATGTTATGAAGTCTCTTTTTTTAATTTTTTAAGTTTATTTATTTATTTTTGACAGAGAGAGAGACAGAGAGAGAGAGAGAGAGAGAGAGAGAGAGAGAGAGAGTGCATATGTGCATGCACACAAGTGGGTGAGGGGCAGAGGAAGGGGGAGAGACAGAATCCCAAGTAGGCTCTGTGCTGTCAGTACGGAGCCCAACACAGGGCTCAATCTCATGAACCATGAGATCACGACCTAAACTGAAATCAAGAGTAGGATGCTCAACCTACTGAGTCACCCAGATGTCTAAGCCTCCTTTCTTTTTAAATAGATGAAGCTAATGTGATGCCCACCTAGATTAATTTATGAATTCCACCTGGCTCCATTGGCTACAAATAGTAAAATATTCTGGGGAAATTGGGGTTAATGTTTTACTTTAAATCAATCATACCTTGGAACCCAAAATATAAGCTAATGTATTCCTACTCTGAAGGTATTATCTAATTTCTGGGGGAAGAAAAGAATATCTAGCTATATTTCAGAACAAGCCACTGACAAGACATTGTGATGAATATCTTTGGAGGTGAAGGTCTGCCAGTGCTTAAGTAGGAGTCTCCAAGGTCCAGAGTCAGGATAATTTCAGACCTCAGATCATAAACCCTTTCATTTCTTTGAAAGCCTCTCTTTTTTCAAACAATCATATAATAGAAAATCAGTGTGATTGAGATCCTGAATTCAAATGTGTCACCCAGAAGAGAAAATATCTCACTTTGCATTCAAAGTGGAAGAACTACTATAGGAAGCTTTGTGGGGAGGGTATCTGCTAACAAAGCATGTAGGCTCGGGAGCACCTGAATCTCTTTATGTAGGAATAATGTAAACTCAATATTTAGTACATAATTCTGAATTTTTTGCAGCCCTCCCCCCCTCAAAAAAAAACCTCTTTCCACAGTGCACCAACACTCTCATGTTGGTGAGACTAATCAGGGCTAAGAAACAGAAAGATTCAGTTATGGCTACTCCATGGAAATGTAACCAAATACCCTACTGGAACTAAGTCTACTCGGAGAACCATAAACCATGAGAGTATGATCCAATCTATTTAAATTAGGATCTTAGAAATTTGCACTCAGTAGGTTTTGCAATTCTGATGAGGGGATTCCTAGATATAATCTAGAACTTATTTTAGACACCATGCTCCTTACTTTGCTTCTAACAAGGCAAAGAAGGGCACATGTGGAATCACTGTGATGTTGGGCCTTTAATTCACAGACATTTACCTTCTCCAGCAGGGGCTGGAAAGTCCATAATTATTCTATGAGACTTCCCAGGATTTTTTAAAATAGACATAAGTAGGGTTGGTAGTATATAGTTTTAGTGAAGACAGTGAGATATGGTCAGCATAGATATAGTATCTATCATATGGATATATGAGATAGTATCAACAAGCCTTGCTGGTGGATTGAATCAAGTTTTGATTACAGATTAGAAGTCTGAGCAAGAAAGTGAAGCATGGTGACCTTTTCCGTGGGAAGGAGCATTTTCAGGATGATATGAAATGCTGAATTCAACAGATCATCCTTTAATCGTATTTAATACATGCTTATTAAATAGCCAAGCACAGATTCCAGGTAGGCAGTATTGTGGATTTGCAGCTCAGAAACAATCTCTGCAGTTAACACCTAGATGAGAGAGTCGACACAAGTTGGCGAAAGGAGACTGAAAAAACTGTCCAGTCTAACCATTACAGAAGGAGGAATGAAATGCAAGGGAAAAGTGCGGAATGACACCAATAGTTATGTGGCCCCCCACAGGTCAGCAAAAACTTAACTGTGATAACACAATGCATTTTTATCTTCTGAAATTTCCTTCCCCAAACATATCTTGAGCAAAGCTTTCAGAATAAGAATATAATGGTATCGGATGTACTCTCCTTGCTTCCCTATGGGGAAGAAGGGAGCTGGAAAAGAGTGTGGGGCATAAATTTTCAGCCATCCTGCTATCCTAGGGGAGACTGGACTTCCAACGAATTTGAGGTTATACTGAGTACCTACCTCCTCTTATGTGAGAAATTAGTGTGGAATGTCCAACGGAGTGAAAAATTGAAGGCCCTATATAGGACTTCTGCCTTGAGAAATGAGAGACCAGAATGGGAGACAGAGACATCAGGGGCAGCTGTAGAGTCTGAGAGAAAAAAAGACACAACAGAAATAGAAAGGAGACTACCTCCTGCAGATCCAGAAGTAAACTGAGATGAGCAAAGTTCCAACACCAGGTAAGATGGAGTAGGCACACTCTAACACTCCCCATCTGAGCAAAGATAAAAAACTGACAGAATGTGAGAAGCAGCAATTCTAGGACTCAGAAAGTAAATACTGTAAGGATATTAGGTAAGAAGACAAGAATTTGAAGTGCCGTCTGTTTTGTTTCTCCCTCCAGTATCCCTTGACCTGATCTCGATGAAGTTTGAAAACTGAATGGGGGCCCTGGGACAGACAGAGCTCTAGGAGAAACTTTCTAATTCTGGCTTGAGGAACAGAAAAAGGGAATACGTAACACTCAGAATGCAGAAATCTCCCTTTTGTTTCTTTGTCTTTTCACCTTCTTTGTTCTGTCAGTCACTCCTCATCAGTCATGTGATGGTAGTAGCAATAGTGGCTACAACAGGACCCTAAGAGGAGAATCTTTCTCTCTGATTGGTAGAACTGTGTTACTAAGTAGGTAGTGTTGCAGGTTTTTGTTTTTTGTTTTTTAAATCAATACCCAGGTCTGTTGTCTCGTGCTTCAAAGAATGAAGAGGTGGACACAGAATAAAATTAGCAGCAGGAAAAAGTTTATTACAGTATAAGATCATAAACGAAGAATATTATGAAAGCTCTCTTTACAGAGAGGGGGCATTTGAAAGTGAACGCCTGCAATTATAGGCAAGGGTCCTTGTTTTAGAAGGTTCTGGTCAGCCCTCCTTTCCTGTCATTCCTTCTCAGGTCCTACCCTTATTGGCTTGATAACTCTAAGTGCTGGGCTGTCCATTCCTGTTTGGCTCATTTCCACTGTACAGTTAAGCAAATATTCTTAAATATGACACCAACATCAACATAGAACAAAATTGGTAAATTTTCCTTCCCCAGGAAAAGAAAATGAGCCATTTTAATGAACCTTTCCTACAGTATATTGGAAAAATGCCTAATACAGAGGCATATACAAATATATGTGACCTAAATTAATAACTAACAGGAGTTTAAAGACTATATATATTTAGCCCTAAATAATTTGCTCATGATTTTGCAATGAATTTTTAAAATTCAAATTGAAATAATAATGTTTGACCAGTGAAATTTGCTCTTAAGATGCTGATATAGGGACCATTCACAATCATTTTTCCAAAAGGATTATGTCTGTAAATCCAATGAGAATTTTGAATATGAATGTACAAATATTAATATGTGAATTGAATGAAATGTATGAATGAATATATGGTAAAAAGTATCTGTTTATTTCCTAAATTAAATATACCTAAAAATGTATAGATAGAGAAAAATCGAGATACAGATAGGAAGAGAGAGGAAGGACATGAGATATATATATGATTTACATTTATGGATAATTGATAGTCATTATTATGAATCATCTTTAAAAGAGAGAAGCAATTTTAAGACAAAGCAAAGTGTTTTTCTAACAAATATGTTAAAATATTTTTAAAATTTGAATAATGTGTGTGTGTTCAATAATTTACTAATATTTTAGAGTATAGAGTATAGTTAAGAAATTCTAAAGAGGTACACTACCCTTTTGGTATTTTCTCAGGAATTTACAGTTTCATTATCTTGTCAGTTCCTTTAAAGTTCAGAGGCTAATGCCATCCTGGCATCGACCCTGCTTTTAAGTTAACAAAATACTTTAATTGCAGTTATAACTTATCCCTTGTAGTTTAGTATCTTTGTGTAGTACAGAAATTTAAAATAAGAACTACAAGAGGTCAATATCTGAAATTCTTGCCTCACTTCTGGAATAAAAATTAGTGTTTTCAAAGGTTTGAAAAGGATCTCAGGAGAACTGATTTCACTTAATTTTTAGAATTAAACAGATACCATTGGTTCTATCCTGGGAATTAGAACATTTGTAATTACTTAATATATTAATTATTTAATATGATTTGTGGTAAATCTATAGTAAGAAAAGTGGATATGGTTATCCTATCTATATATACCTCTTAGAATGTAATCACATTGTCTTGTACTTGATGTGTCAGGTTCAGAGTATTCTGTTATTATGTAAGTCAGAGGTTTCAAAGAGCCCATAGTTATAAAGAACGATTTACCCAAGAGTCACTATGAATTTCTCCTCAGTTTATTCTGGAGTCCCAGTTTATCCTCAGTCACAGGATTTTTTTTCTTTTCCAATCAAATGGCCATCAATGTCACTGCAACAATTAGAATTTTTCTTCATGTTTCCTGCAGTTAGCTGCCATAGAATATAACATGCTATTTGAAGTCATTCTTCCTGTATAAGAAAAACATCATGTTATCAAAAAATGAACTCAGGACAGAACTATCCTAATTTCTCTTTTGCTTCAATTTACTTCATTAATGAAAACCACATGCAAATGCAAAAGTAAACAAAGTATTTTAAAAGGGAAATTTAAAGGGTGAGTTTCTGTGTAGAGTAGTATATTGAAGATCCCTAAACCCACTGCCTGTAAGACATACAAAAGTTTAAAAATATTTTCAAGCAATGATAGAGACTACCAGAAAGTAGAAGAATCATTTGAAACTAACAATGAAACAAGGACACCATCCAGGAAACTAAGTAAATTGAAAAATTATCAAAATACCCTGATGTCATTTAGTCCTAATGCTTAGAGCTTCCATGTGTAGAAACTGCATGGAGGAGAAGAGAAGGGGTTTCATGGACTGAGCCTGGGGTTCGCACTAGGTGGTGAGACAGAAGAGAAACAGCTCCTTACAAATCTGGAATCAGGACAAGCTATATCTTGAGGAAAATTATGAACTAAGAGATATAGCTTTTATTGTGGGCTATGGATAGTGGGTTAAATAAACAACAAGAAAGCTAGTCCCCCATGCCTCCCTGGAATTTCAAATGTATTAGTCACACTCATGTGTTTAGGGCCATTTATCCCCAAATCGTCTAGTTAAGATAGTAGGTACTCCTGAGCGTACCAGGAAAAATCAAAACACAGGTCTTCTTGGATAAATACACCCTAATACACATGTAGAGTGTGAAAGATATTACCTAGGCAGAGGGCATGGGGATCTCCAATCCAATAATAATGTCTTTAAACTTTTGTTCCAACAGCTCTGATAGAGGTGTGTGTTTTTGTAACACACAAAAAAATAAGAGGGAATTCAAAACTAGTTATCTACTTAGTAACTAAATCTTTAGCAAATTTCAGTGGATTTATTTTTCATGTCTTGTATAAATTACATCTTAAGGTCTTGATGAACAGTGTTGATTTTATGGCAGGTCCACTGTAATCAACATGGGTTTTACAATCATGGAGAATCAGAGAGTAACTTAAAGTGAATGTAGATAAATGCAGCAATATTTAAGTTAAAGTAATTCATTTCCAAAATTAAAGAATGGTAATGGAAATACCATAATAAAATCTAGCCTGAATTGTTATACATATTGTTTAAAAAGACTAAAAGAGAAAGGAATCATCAGTAGCTACCTTAAACAGGAAACCCTGTAGCAAAAAAAAAAAAAGGAAAAATATCCTTCCATATTGTGCTTTCCAAAAGCACTCAGGATTTCAAACAAGCATCTCACATGGAATTAGGAATATGTTGTTTACATTATTAATATATTAAATATATATAAGTTTTTTCAGGCTTCAGTGTCCTTATAGGCATAGTGGAGATGTTGTATAAATTTTGATAAATATGTTGTTATATTGCTATATTACTGGTACAAATACTGTACCCAAAGAAAGTTTATTATATAACTATTCAATAGGGACTAAAATCTCTTGCGGTGTGACAAAAAAATTCTCTCTTCATTTTACTTATCCGTTCATCATTCAAACATCTTTATTTCACATTTACCATGTACCACTCACTGTCCTAGGAACTGAGGATGTAGCAATGAAACAAAGTGCAAAAATAAATAAATAAATAAATAAATAAATAAATAAATAAATAAATAAATCACTAGCCTGTTACATTTATGTGCTGGAGCAACAGATACAAAGGTTAAGTGAATGAATATATAATATATAAGACACACTAAGTGTTTTGAAGCAAAGTAAGGCATAGTAAGACAGAATAGAGAATTACAAGGTGTTTTATATAAAGTGTTATGGTGAGACTTTTCTGATAAAATGACATTTGTTCAGAGACCAGACAAAAGTGACCAAGAAAGCCAAACACTTTGCAAAAGAGGAAATAGCAGGTGCCAAAAACCCAGGGCAGAAACAGGTTCATCTTTACTGATGAGCTCATGAACTCATGAACTCATGGCTGGCACAGAACAAGCAAAGGAGAGGGTAGTAATAGAAGGTATCTGATCGCTGTCAAAGAGCTAAATCATACAGAGCTCTCAGTGGAGAGTTCTGAGCAAGATAGTTATATGATCTGACTCATGTTTTAACATTATAACTATGGCTGCATTGAGGAGAATAATCAGTGGAGAAGATGAGGCAAGAATGGAAGCAGGGAGAGCCGTTACAGAACTATTGCAAACGCCCAGGTAAGAATGTTTACATGAGGCTATGAATGTTTAGATCAGGTCAATAGCAGTGGCAATGGAGAGATCTGACAGGAGGTAAAGACAGAAAGAAATGTGGAGTATAAGAGAAGGACAAATGTCAGAGGACTCCATGATTGTTGACTTGAGTAATTGAAAGAACTGTCTTCTTTTTGGAACGGGAAAGACCTTTGGTGAAGGAAATCAGGTGTTCCGTTTGGAACATGTTACATTGGAGGTGTCTATTGGACATTGAAATGGAGATGCTGAGGAGGGAATTCAATTTTCAAATTGAGAATTCAGGAGACAGTTTTGAGTTGAAGATATACATTTGGTTGTCATCAGAATAAATGTTATTGAGAGTCACAGATTATGATGTTACCTAAAGTATAAATGTATATGAAGGTAAGAATTCAGAGGACTAAGACCAAGCCTGTCCAAAGTTAAGAAGTCAGGAGGAGGAGGATGAGCAGCAGTGGCATGTAAGAAGAAGCATCCAATGAGGTGGGTAGAGAAGAAATGAGTATTAACTCAAAAATAAGTGGGAAAAATGTGCTTCAAGAGGAAGTCACGATCAACTCTATCAGTTTGCTTTAGTAAGATACTACTTGAGAATTGAAAATTGTATTTACTACCTGGAGGTCATTTGTGATATTCACAGTAACTGTTTTTGGTGGAGTGGTCAGGGGAAAAACCTGACTGGTGTGCATTTAAGAGATAATGAACACAGACAAAGCAAGTTCACTGGGGAATCACACTGTAATTGGGAGCAGAGAAGTGTCACAATAGTTACAAAAGGGTGGGAGGTCCATTTTTGCTTATAGTAAGAAATACAATAGCTTGTCTAGCTGATCTTGATATGATACACTAAAGAGGAAACAATTGGTGAGGCGGGACCAGAAGACAGAGTTGTAGGAGTGCTATCCTTGAGTAGGTAGGCAATTCACCAAAAGGACTGACTTCTGCTAGGATCATGGATAGTGCACAGAAGGCAATTTATATACGTGTGGATATGGATTTGAACTACATCCCATATACCCGGCATTACTGTGCTTATTCACATGTTCATCCTGTACTTGACATCCATTTGCTGAGCATTTTTAAATTTGGCATCCTCGCATAGGCCAATGAGCAGGACACCATAAAACAAAAATTGAGGTGAATTAAGATATTGACTGCAGCATTCTAAATTTCCACAAAGGTAATTAAGAATCAGAAAAAATCCGTAGTTAACATAAAAGTACTTAAAACTCATCTGTAAACTTGAATTATTTTCGTTTTCTTACATTTTGAAATGACAACTTTGACTTAAGAAGCATCTAGATTTTCTACCCTTCTTTTTCCTTCTTAAGTTCAGGAGAAAACATTCTAGTATCTAATGTGAAGGAGAGCAGAATTTGTCAGCCCAAATAGGCCTCTTTAGCATAAGGATTATTTTAGGCTGATTATTTTTAAGAAACAGCAGACACTGGAGAAGCTCTGAAAATGGGGTAGAAGTTACCCTTTTGTAAGAGACATTTACATTTACAAGGGAAATCTCCATTTGTAAAGATGTCTCCCAGCTGTACCAGGAAGAGGGCGAGGACCAAATCTCTAGAAACTCTTATCAGTGAAGAAGGCAGAGACTTCTACAAAACAAAAATACTGTTTTTTATACTGTGCTTTGCCTGAAAACCTCCCATAATTGGACCCCTCCCCCCAGTATCTTTTGTCTTTAGCTGGAGATGGTTTTTAAGGTGAAAGTTTGGTACACTTTGGGGAGATAATAAGTTTTCCTGTGTACCTCCCTTATATACTGGATTTATACATGTTATTAACTTGTTTGCTTTTCTCCTGTTAATCTGCCCTTTTACTAAAGGGATTGAGGTATTAGCCAAGAATCTAGGATAGAGGGAAAAATATTTTTTCTCCCCTACAGATAATTCAAATTGTCCCTTTTGGATAGAAGATACACATTCCGGCACTTACTTGTATTACCATATAGAGGAAGTGCAAAAAAAGTTACCCTACTGGTCAGAGTGCAACTACAAAACAAAAATGTATGTATTTATTTATTTATTTAGGTCCATGTGCTTGGTTTTTGTTGTTGTTGTTGTTGTTGTTGTTCATCCCTCTTATGATTTTTATGTTGAATGCTAGTAAGACAGCCCCAGGGTCAGTCCCAGCCCATCATGCGCATTTTAATGACTTGAGATGGAAACACCTGGTATTTATTTTTGGTTGTAATTGGCAGATTATATAACCTACTAACAATGTAATTGGTAACTTTACACAGCTCAGGATGTTTTGCCGCTAATGTTAAAATGTGATTGAAATGTAAATACAGTAGCAAGTATTGCAGATAGCAATGAGTTCTAATATTTTTATTTAAAAATGTAATCAAATTGGAAGAGCAAGTTATAAACAATTTAATGAATAACTTAGGGTAAAACTGTATCTCTTCTCACTGTACATTGATTAGCTATTGCATTAATCCAATAATTGAGATGTTTTGCTTTTTTATTGTCACTTTTATCACACGGCAGTATCTATTTTGAATTAATCAGTGACATTGTCAGGCAAAAAGGCTTCCAACATTTAAAAAAATCTTATGCTTTTTATGTGAAAGACCTTTTTATATCTTGGCAATGTAATATAATTCTGCTGCACTAAAGGTAGAGGAGAGATATGTGTGCCATTTTTGAATGAAATATTCATGTTCAGACTTTTTTTTTTTTTTTTTTTGCTTTTTCTTTTCTTTCCTTTTTCATTTATATGATAAGATGAGGTTTCTCTTTTGGTAAAAAGAGAAATTGACCAGCTCTTTAACAAAGGATTTTTCACACCAGTTTTGAAGCTTTATCTCTGTATATCAGCTTATATCTTCTGCAGCTGTTCCTACCAATACCATAGATAAATAAGTGAAATCAGTAGCAAGAGAATTGTTCTTTATAGATTGAGTCCTGCATCAGGTTGGCACTATCACCTCTTTGGGTCGTCACCTTTTTTATGGTGATTGGCATATCTGATCTGACATTTTCCAGCCTGCCTTTCCATTGGCTGAATTTCTCTGTTAGCCCTCCCAAAGGCACAACCTTGGACCCTGTGCTTTGTCCAACAGCTGTGCTTCTCAGGAGTAGCTAAGCATTTTCATGAGGAAAGGACAGAGAGGTTAGGAAAAAGTGTCAATCATCTCTAGTTCTATTGCATTCCCCACTGCCCTGGAGATAAAAAGAATATCATTTAGGTGACTTCAGCATAAATACTATTATGTTCACTTATGTTTAATTGTACCATCTTGTCTGGCCTGGTCCAATTAATATAATTTGTGGAATCACAAGTCTATTTCAAAATATATATTAATTAGGAGATTATTGTAAATAAATATATATGTGATGATGAAATAAACCTTTTAGAAACGAATCACATAGAGTTCCTAAACTACTTTTACATATGTCATTATACTTTTTTTTTTTAATTTTTTTAACGTTTATTTATTTTTGAGAAGAGAGAGACAGCATGAGCGGGGGAGGAGAGAGAAAGAGGGAGACACAGACTCTGAAACGGGCTCCAGGCTCTGAGCTGTCAGCACAGAGCCCGATGCGGAGCTTGAACTCACAGACCGTGAGATCGTGACCCGAGCCGAAGTCAGATACTTAACCGACTGAGCCACACAGGCGCCCCTGTCATTATACTTTTATAAAACTATTGTAAAAGATAATGGTTTACTTTAGGAATAGGACTTTGTATATTCTATAAAGGAAGGTTAATCACTAAAACTTGCCACCAAAATTCAACTGATTAAATTAGAAGATCTAATTGACTTTATTCAATGATTCATGAACAGGTAACATCCCATCTAGCACACAGAAAGGAACTTCAAGGAGCTATACAAAACAGAAGACTTTTAAACAAAGACTTTTAAAGACTTTAAAGGTGGGAAAAGGAGGTTTCTGGCAAAGAGTGGATTGTTTCAGGCACAGTCTCCTTACCTCACTAGAGCTAACCGGGTAATTCCAGACTGTGCTAGTTAAAGATCACCTTTCTGGGACAGGCTGAAACTGCAGTTAGGTTGGGTATTAAGTGTTGGTTTGCTGATGTGGGGCTTAGCAGGAGTGACTCCATTAGGGCCTGGTGTTTCTTTCTGTCTTTAACAAGCTCTAAAGCAAACAGTCTTTCCCCAGTGACGGAAAGGAACCTTTCGAATGCTAACATATATTTGAAATTAGTATATGAAAAGATTTGTAGCCCCGTACATAGATTGCCTAGAAATTTATGCTTAAAGATGAAAAAGTAAGATATACACAAATCAGTTAGAAATAGCGGCATATTTTTCTGAATTGTTTCATATGATTTTTCCTTGGTAATATGAAGTAAGCATTGAGCTGAAATTTATTCCTACTTTTATTGATAGAGTTTTGTTTCCAAAGTATTAAAATATTCAAAGTAAAGAACAATAGAAATTTATTGAAGACATATGAAATCATAAAAACCCACTGATGTGAAATTATGTCACATCCAAGCAAATATGCTTTTGTGAATGTCTGCATTTTAGCTATATTTTCTTGCCTGAAAATTTTCAATAGCCACACAAATTCATTGTAATCACAAAAGCATTTAAGAAAATTAAGTTGCAATGTAACACAAGTATTTTATCTTTAAAAAAAAAGTTTCTAAAATGATCTCAAGGGATTGCATTTCTTTTCTTTTCATAAGGATTCTTAGCAAATCTGGTGGGGAAATGTTTACCATAAACACACTAGTAACTTTGATGAAATAAATTATTTTGCTATCGGGGGTAGGAGAGGAGGAAAAAGCCTGTTCACTTTGTTAAGGAGCTGATCTAAAATGCATCAGCTGTCATCTGCGCTGTCCCCGTTTGACAGTTCAATACCTCCTCATCTTCTGAGAATGGCATTGCTGAACTCTGAGTAAACGGTGACTGTATGCAAACTGTCAAAGGGAGCCTGACATATCATTAGTACTGACCTCCATGATGACAGTCACAACATGAAACCAAACAGCACAGCTAATTTTCATTAGAGTTCAAATTAATCTCTAAATCTTTCCATCCCGGACTGTGCAAAGCAAGTCCCAGAAGGAAGGCATGTGATGAACTGTGTGATAGACAAACACAATCTTAATGCTTAGGAATCCTAACATAAAAGTCTGCATTCTAAAAGGCTCAGTGCGATTATTTTCATAACTCAAGCAAAATGCAGCCTTTGCGACCAACAGTGGGATTAAATTAGTGTGTGGTAACTCACAGCAAGTATTACAAATTGCCCAATCTCAGCAGCACTGCGGCTTTAATTCCCTCCGAGCTCAGATGCTTCTGAGGCACGCAGGTATGGCGTGGCGTGCCAAGCTCTCCGACGCTTCTTTGCCCAGCTGCTCCCTGGCCTTACTTCAGCATGAAGTGCGTGGGGAAATGCACAACACGTGACCTCCAGTGTGAGAGAGCCAGCAAGGGAACAGGACCAGCAAGTGTCATATTGAAAACACTGTGCAGTGATGCAAATGCACCAATTTTCTGGCGTTTGCCCTTCAGATTTCAAGAAGTCACAGAGCTAGGTCATCTGGGGGAAACAATCCTCCTCCTAACCCCAGGACCTTAATGATCACACATGACCCATCCTCTCACCCTGGGAGAGTCAAACCAAATGACCCTTGGTCCTGACAAAGCCTGTTTACTAAAGCCATCAACACATTCGGCTTCAAGTTGTCAAGTCATACATCCAGCATATGTGATTCTCTGAGTATTTGTTCAACTCCATCTGGGGGAAAATGCATTTTAAAGATTAAAGGATTGATTTCAAATATTTAAACTGCCTATTTCCGTATCTTAATATATAAGTTGATTTCTTACAGAACAAGCCAAATTTTCCCAGAAAAGTATATTGGGCATCTTTCCAAGAGCATTAAATCTTTGAGGTAGCCCTGGTCCCGTTGCTCAAATTACTGCCTCCGTGCATTAAATATTGGCCTGTTTAGTAGCTCTGGGTATGCAAAAATAGGTAAGCCACAATACGTACTGGAAAACAAGCTCAAAATCTGAGACATTAACTGTGGGATACTGAAGGGCAAGATCAGCCAACTAAGTTGGGAGTTTAGCAATCAGATATGGAATAGTTCATTTTGTGCAAAGGCTCTGGACAGCTGGTGAGGGAAAGTGGCAGAGCTACAAACAGTGACAGGCTCTGGAGACAGTGACTACATTAGCAACAGTGATGTATATACAGTGACTCATTTTTTTTCCACTTTCAGCCATCCTCACATAAATAGCAACAGCATCAGCAACAATAACTAAGCTGAGATATGAAACATCAATGATATATTTTACATTTTCTCAACATTGGGACATTTGTCATAACTTAATGGAAGCCACATGGCATAGTAGAGAGAGCACAGGGCTTTGAAGTCATACAGACTATGGTTTCAATCCTGCTTTTTGATCCTTCCTGGTTTTGTGACCTTGAAAGGGTTAAACTCTTTTATTGTCAGTTCTTCTTCTGTAAGATAGTGATAATAACCTCCAAGTTACTTACCTAAGTATGGATTAGAAATGATATATGTGAATAGAGAGTATCGCTGGCGTATCAAGTGCTGATTATAGATTTTGCTTGGTGAGGCTGGATTTCCGGAGAGTATTATTTTCTGCTCGATGCTTGAACTAAAATTTAGGTAACGGCTAACAGGTTAAGACTGTTTTGACTTGAATTTTGTGTTTTGAATATTTGGGTTTCCCCTGAAGTACAGTTACCTGTGTCAAAAGTAATTTAAACCTTTTATTTACTCAATTTTATTTTTCTCATAAAATTGAGGATAACTAGTTAATGGCACATGTTGACCACAAGGAGGAGCTCAAGATTCCTTTATCCTCTCACTCATTCCCTTAGAATGGGATATATCAAAGGACAGGGGAGGTCCAGGTGTCTTGGGTAAGTTTGTCTCTGTCTATACCTTAGGACTGTCATGCTGTCCCATTGCAGCTTCTCTTCAGCTTCATCACACTGGAGCTGTAACCTCTGAGGTAATTACAAGGTTATTGGATTAAGTGAAGGCCTCTTCCAATATGAAGGCCTACATCTCTCAGAAGGCCTTGCATGGGGAGAATTCATGTAGTTGTGCTCTAAATCCTGAAGAGGGAAAACACTTTTTATTTTCTTTATTCTTCTTTGATCTGGTCTTTTCTTCCCCCTGGAGTGGTAATTTTTTAAGAACTATGATCTGGAAATAGGTTTAGGGAGAAAGAGATCAAGTAGGTTTCTTGACCTACTTAGTTGCCTTGTTTCAATGACAAGAATCTTTGCTATCCTACAGAGATCAGGCTGATGACACACAAGGAGATTTCATCAAGAGTTGTATTAGTATAAGCTTTACTTGCAACTTAATACTACAAGAGATCGATTGCTGCATATTTGAGCTTTCAGGATCCTAGATCAGGATGCCAGGCAAAAAATCATTCTTTACCTTAGTCTCTTCTTACAGGCAGCCATAGTGCATCCTCAGAACTTGGTTTCAAATGGTGGCTCTGCCATTTGTTAGTTGTATGAACTTGGGTAAATTCCTTACTCTTCATGTGCTTGTTTTCTGATCTGTAAAATTAAGATTATAAAAATACATTTCTCATAAGGTTGTTAATTCATTTATTTATCAGATATTGATTGAGCCCCTGCTAGTTGACAGACACTGCTCTAGACTTTAAAATATGATGTTTAACAACAAGCACTTGGTCTGCACAAGCTATGTTCTAATGAAGGATATTGACAATAAATGAATATATACATTCAATAAATGAATTATATATATTTAATATAAATATAAAGTAAATATATAATTAAATATAAATATAAATATATATATATATATATTTCTGTCTCCCTCTCAAAAATGAATATACATTAAAAAAAATTGGGGCGCCTGGGTGGCGCAGTCGGTTAAGCGTCGGACTTCAGCCAGGTCACGATCTCGCGGTCCGTGGGTTCGAGCCCCGCGTCAGGCTCTGGGCTGATGGCTCAGAGCCTGGAGCCTGTTTCCGATTCTGTGTCTCCCTCTCTCTCTGCCCCTCCCCCGTTCATGCTCTGTCTCTCTCTGTCCCACAAATAAATAAAAATGTTGAAAAAAAAATTTTTTTTTTTAAATTACCTGAGCAAAGGGGAAAGTGTAAGTGATATGGTCAGAAAGGGTCAAGAGACAGATAATGAAATGTCCTTTTGGGCCATTGAAAGAACTTCAGCTTTTATTCTATGTATGGTGAGAAGGTATGTCCCTTTGAGCAGAAAGTGACCCAATAGGATTTCCATTTTGATGACATGTGGACAGTGAAACATAGGCAAGTCCAGATTGGATGCAGAGAAACATTGGAAGTTATAAAAGTGGCCCAGCCAATGATTATGGCTTGGACTGGGACATACGTGTAAACGTAATGGAGGAAGAAAGAGATTAGAAATATATTTGAATAGTAGAGCTAACAGAATTTTCTCATGGATAGATGACATGTAGGGTAGAATATGAAAGAAATGTGAATGTCAAGTTTTTGCCTAAGAATGAATGGCAGTGCTAGGAGAGAGGAAGAATAATACGTATATCAAGAGTTCCTTTGAGGTGCTTGCTTAACATCAAAGTAGAGATTTTAAGAATATTCTGATAATTACTAAAGTCTTAAAACCATGTTTTACACATTAGAAGAACTCAAAGAACCGTAGCTATTATTTCTATTTCAATTTCTGCTTTATCATCTGACATAATATTGACAGAGAAGGTGAATATGTGCACAGATCAAGGATAAAAGTGCTGCATGGGGACAATAGGGCTACAGTACTGAGAGCTGAAATTATTCTGGATGAAATCCCCTGTCTAAGTAACAGCATCTGGCATTTTCAGGATTAGCATTTATTAAGCAGGCTGGATGTATGGAATTTAGGGATTCAGATGTGCCCTGGTCAATTCTTTATGGGCTTCATTGGAGACAAAGTTAGATGAATAGAAGCTATCTTTATTTTTAAGTAATTGTTCAGAGGGAAAAAAACACACACACACATACCTGGATAAAATTTTTTACTGTATAGACCACCGACTGTTTTTTTCTCCCTGTATAATTGAAACTATTTCTATTTTTAGGTCTAGTAGAATATATTCTTCCAACTCACCTAGGATCCTTCTAATATTGTCCATGGTGCTTTTGAACATGAATAACTTTGTGTCAAAGACTATTGCAGAGAATTTCAACTAGCTTTTTAAGTTATATTTTAATATTTTAAATAGAGAGGGTAAAGTACTTTCAATATAAATGGAGATATGGGTACTAAAATTATTTTGAATATATATTAGGAGACATTTTTAACACAGAAAGACCTAGATAACAAAATCATGGTAGTTATGTCCCAAAATGTGGTAGTTATGTCCCTACCACAGAACATTATCAGAGATAAGCAATTTTTTCCATAATCACTTCAGAATTTTTTGAAGAACAAAACACTATAGGCACAGTTGAAATCCCTTATGTTTGTCTCCAAGGTCTCATTCTTGTTGACTACCCCAAAGAGAAAAATTACCTTGATTCGCAGTGTAGCTTTTCTTACACATATTTTTAACTTGTGTTATATAGCTATGTATTCAAATACAGACTTTAGTATTTTTGCAGGTATATGGCTTTATCTAAAGAGTAATAGTCCACACCTTAATCATTTGCACTCAGCCTTATACTTGTAAAAGTTATCCATTTTGATACATATACCTTTTGGCCATTTATTTTCATTTTTGGAAATATGCTGTAATGCATTAATATAGCATATTACTTCATTCTCCAGTTTGTAGACTTTTAAGTTGATATTGTTTTTCAATATTAAAATGAAGTTGCAAAGTATTTTTTCCTATATAATCTCCTTGTGCACAAATTCACTATTTCCTCTCAGGCACAGACTATTCCCAGTGTGATACAAATGGATTTGAGTATATCAATATAGTTGTGCCCTTGGGCCTCTGAGCAGCTGGTGGCAAAGGAGAAGGAGCCTCCACATGTTGCCTCCTAGAACAGCCTCATTTATTTATAGTGATTTATAAATAAATGTATAAATTTATTTATAGTGATTTATAAATAAATTTACAAATTTATTTATAGTGATTTATAAATAAATTTATATTATTTATACTGATCCTTCAACAGTATGGGTTTAGGGATGCTGACCTCCCAGACAGTAGAAAATCCATGTATAACTTTTGAGTCCCCTAAAACTTAAGAACTACTAATAGCCTATTGTTGACCAGAAGCCTTATTGATAAGATAAACAGGCAATTAACAGATATTTTATATGTCATATATATCATGTGCTATAATATTACAATAAAATAGAGAAACAAAAATGTTAGGAATATCATAAGACAAAACACATTTACAGTATTGTACTGTATCAAAAAGCATCTGTGTGTAAGTGGACCCATGTAATTCAAACTCATGTTGCTCAGGAATCTACTTTAGTAGGTGTTCAAATATCATTCAGACATGTTTTATGGCAAGGTAATATTCGGGAAACACACATTCAGCTTATGTAGCTAAAACTGGAATTTGTAGTAATTGGGTGTGCAGAACAGAGTTGACATGGCAAGACCGAATGTTATCTTTTCAAAGGCCTGCTTATGAGGTTGGTCCTTACCTGACATCTGACATCTCTGAGAACTTGGATTTCAGGACGTTTTCACCACTCCCAAAACTGATAAAAGCAGTTCACTGTGCCTAAAATATTTGTATAAACAATACGACTACTACTGAATACCTGCTTTCCTTCTGGGGCTCTAGAATTTTGGTACATGCTGGGCAGAAGACGGTATGTGGCTGGCCTCCAATAAAAACCCTGAGCACTAAGTCTCTAACAAACTTTCCTGAGAGATACCCTTGTGTTGTCATAAGTCATATCTTTGAGAGCTTTGTGCATCCTCTGTAATGCCACTGGAAGAGGACTGCAACCTGTGACTGGTTTCTGCCAGATTTCATTCATGTGGCTTTTCACTTTGATGATTTTACTCTGTATTCTTTTTGCTGTAACAATCATAGTAATGAGTATGATTCCATGCTGCGTCTCGAGAGTCCTCCTCTTGGAGAATTATCAGATATGGAGGTGGTCTTGGGGATTTCCCAACATGGAATATTGCTACATTATTCTTACTGTGCGAGCTTCATTCGAAGCATTTCTGGTTTGTGACTTGTAAACCAGGTGCGATGTGTTCTGTCTTGCAACTCAGAAGATCCTAATTCTTTTTTTTTTTTTTTTGAGAGAGAGAGAGAGAGAGAGAGAGAGAGAGAGAGAGAGAGAGAGGAAAGTGGAAGAGGGAGAGAAAAAGAATCCCAAGCAGACTCCATGCTCAGCACAGAGCCCAATGCAGGGCTCAATCCCACAACTCTGGGATCATGACCTAAGCTAAAATCAAGAGTCAGATACTCAGCCTACTGAGCCACCCAGGCACCCCTGAATATTCTGATTCTTTATCTGGATCCCAGAGCCTTTAGTGCAGATCCTCTGAAAAAAAGGAAGCTTCTTCTTGGTGGATGCCCTTATTAGTGAGAAAGCAGCCAGGCTCCAGTGGGGAAGCTGAGTGTGTGGCCATCTGTTACATCCTTTGCTTTTCTGTACACCCCTTATGATTCACTTGTTTCATTTCACATCATAATATTTTTCCACTTCAGGAATTTCCTTATGGCTTGATTTCAAGCCATGGTCCACTTCTGTAACACCCCTCCTTTCCATTACTATTAATCATTATTTAATACTTTGCTTATAATTATCTCTGTACTTCTCAATAAGTACCCCAAAGATGAACTATCTTTAAATGTCTTTAAAAAAAGAATATTTTTGTCTCATTATTTTAATAATATCATAAATTTAACTGATTCTTTTCTCAGTGTATTCATATTTCTATTCATTGTACTTACTGAACTAAAGATAGGTATATGTGTATGTATATATATCATACTACATACATACGTACAAAGCACACTCTAGAATATCTCAAGCAAATGCTCATATTTTGGAAAGCACTTAGATTGACGAGTTAAATATCCTCATCTCTTAAAGGATTAATTGCTGATCACTTAATTAAGTATTTAATTTAATTAAGAGGCTTTACTTGGAATAGATACATTAAAAACACCTGTTTGGATTTTCACTGTTGCTTTTGTTTCTGAGAAATCATGTTTTGCCAATATTTTGATATGAAAAGTGGTTTCTAACCAAAGAAGCCTCTCAATTAAATTTTTTTCTTAGAAATAATAAGGAAAATGGAAGAATAACTTTTGAAGTTAGTCATTATATTTCTGTCTTAAAAAATTTTACCCAGACTTCAAATTTTGCTCTCTACAAAATGTTCTGAGCCACATTATTCAAGGTAAGGTATTATCATTTCTGAGAGTAAATTCGGCAGCTGTGGTAGGTTCTTTAGTTGTTTCATAGCACATAAATGCATTTAGCAAGTAACATCCCATAATAAGGCTTATTTTACCAAGTAGGTTATAGATTCCTGGATGATAAGGAGACATGATATAAGGAGCTAAGGTAGGGTGTCATAATGATGCCTGGCCTCGTGATAGATACATAGCAGCTGGACACACACACACACACACACACACACACACACACCACTGCTAAATATATAAATAGGGAGATTACTGTTGACAAAAGAATAGAAAGTATATAATTTTTTTTTAACTTCATCAATGAGTCACCAAAGGGAAGACATCTTATAATGACTTTTTTTCTAAAGTTTCCAAGTTTGGACCAAACTTCTCCCAGACACCTCATCTGGGATCACTAGCGCCTCGGAAAGTCAGTAGGCTACTCTGGCTTCCAGACTTGTAAAAATGATGATGCCTCATTCTTAGAAGTGATTTTTCAAAGAGTTCTCATCCAATTTCACTTTCAAGGCTTGCTTGCTGTGGTCCATCCCTCTTCTATTTACTGCACAGCATCCACTTAGATACCCTGCAGTAATTGTTAATGTAACTGCTATTGAAAAAATAGTGCTGCCAAGGGATAGAACACATGTTGCCTGCATTAGAACTTACTTAAAAATCAAGTGTTTTGGATGTCAAAACCAGTACAAACCTTAGGGACCTGTCACTTAGATATCAATTCTTTGCCAATTTGAAAAAAATGCTTCAAGCAGAGTCAAAGAGATTTCTAGATGGTCCCATAAAAGAAAACATTACATATTAAAGGTTAATAAGTAGGTAGGACTTTTTATTGTGTACTTCACTGGCAAAGGTGAAAAAGAAATGAAAATAATGATGCATTTTTTGAAAATATAATGAAATCTGGAATAAAAAGATAGATTTGTTTTAATGTTGTCATGGGTGCATTCAACTCATATGAATTTGGGTAAAATAGTTTACTGAGTGTCAATGAATCCTATAATTTTAGACAGGAAGGAGCTAAATTGAAAACCTACTTTGGAGATGTCAAAATTTTTTGAACATGAAAATCTTTTATTTTAAAACATCAAACAAAAAGGTTGTGTTTTCAATGCCTGATAACTTATAGAACATTTAAATATTTTTTAAGCTAGTATAATTTCAGTAGTGTTACTAAGTGTATACATACCTTTTCAAGATATTTTCTCTATTATGTATACACTCAGCACTCGGAGCATATGTGGATTCACCAACCACTTGAAATTACACCATTACCCTCCTCTTCTTCACTCCTGTAAAGTATCTGATCAAAAAGTTCAGACCCATGATTTAGAATAAGAAAAATCTGAAATCCAGGAAGTAAGTGATTTACATATAACTATGGATGTTCTAATAAACAAAAGACAAAGCCAGGACTCAATATCAGGCCTTCTGATTTTTAAGACTGCTTCATGGGGTGCCTGGGTGGCTCAGTGGGTTAAGCATCCAACTCCAGCTTAGGTCATGATCTCACGGTTCATGGGTTCGAGCCCCATGTCAGGTTCTGTGCTGACAGCTCAGAGGCTGGAGCCTGCTTCAGATTCTGTGTCTCCCTCTCTCCTTCTCTCTCTGCCTCTCCTCTGCTCATGCTCTGTCTGTCTGTCTCTCTCTTTCTCTCTCACACACACAAATAAATAAACATTAAAAAATTTTGAAAAAAAAAAAGATTCTGCTTCCTGAAGACTAGTCCTTTGCATTAAGGATATTGTTGTGTAGCCAGAAAGGCATGAATAAACTTTAGTCTGGCTGGCATTTCCAAACAAGGAAAATGCTATTACTACAATCAAGGTCAACTTAATCTGACCTTTTACTTTGTAGTCTAGGTAATGAGGTCCTTCCCAGAATGGGAAGAAATGGGTATGCCAAGAGGAGAGGAAGAGCAGAGGAAAATACCACTGGTCCGTTACTGTCAATTATCCTTTGTTTTCCATATCTGCTCTGGCTTATTTATTTCCACTCAGTACTGGTCCTTGGGAACAGTAGCTCCAAAGGAGAGGGTCTTCTTACTAAGGGTCTTTCTGCAATACTCTTATACCCTCATGTCCATTACAGCCAGGGGTAAAGTTTGTGTGGTGAGGTCTGCAACTTTGTACTGGGAGTTTCTGTTCTGAATTCAGTAAGAGAAAACAGCAGGTGATACACTATTTTATTCAGTTCTTTAAGTAGGGAGGTATTAGTGGACAAAGATTGTAACTAACTATAATAGGTGTGGCTTAGAGAACTATACATGGTAGCTACCCACTAATATTTAAAGGCTGAGCAGCCCAGGGGCAGAGTGTAAATTTAGCCAGATTAAAACAAGTAGGCAGGGGGAGGAAATATTATTAAAACAAAACATCATAATTCAAATGGAGAGAAAAGATGACTCTACCTGTAAATAGTAGATTAAATAAGCAAGTAATATGGTGAGGTGGAGGTCAGATGGAAAGATACTTCTTTTATGGGAGGCTCCTGTTTTGGGAAAGGAGTTTTCTGGGATATGGGGTAGGCAATATTAAGAGGTTCATTGAAGTCAGGAAGAGATAGAGAACACAGGTTAACTGTTAGAGCAAAATGATCTCCCCACATTCTTCTCTGCCTAATGGAGAAATATTTTATTCTAAACCCAACAAGTACTGAATTCCTGACAATGTATGTGACTGTTTTTTTGTGGGGTATGTTAAATGGAAGTATGGCAACTCTCTGATTTTGAAAGAAGTTCTACATGACATGATTATTAATAGAATTTTGAATATACTGATTGCCTAAAGCCTTCAATTTCGCTGTAATAAAATAGAGCATTTCCTTTAAAGAAGTTAAATAAACTTTAACAAAAAGATAAGCCATACATCAGTGTTAGAATGGATTATTTTAACAGCCAGTAAAAAACTATATAACAATTGTTCACTGCAATCCTTTCCTCTGAGTCCTCTTTACCCACCAAGAACTGATTTGCTTATTAGGTCAGGCAGTGATTTGCAGAAATGTCACTTACGATGGGTCTTTCTGCAGTGCTGTTACACTATCTTGTCCCTTTACAGCCAATGGTAAGTTTTTGAAGTAAGGCCTGCAATTTTGTACTGAGAGTTGCTATTCTGAACTCAGTAAGAAAAACCATTAGATTAGAAAGCAGGTGACACACCATTTTACCCAGTTTTCTGACTAAGGCCGGAGGGATTGATTTATGGACAAAGATTAAAAACGCACAATGGGTGTGGCTCAGCTAAATGAGAGCTATAAATGATAGCTACCCACTAATATTTAAAGTCTGAACAGTCCAGGGGCAGAGTGTAATTTTAGCCAGGTTGAAGTAAGAATATGGGGTAAAAGAGGGTAGAACAAAATCAGTATAATCTAACCAGAAGAAAATGTCACTATGAATTAGTTTGCAAGAAAGAAAGAGGAAGCACTTCATTTACACATATATATTTTTTTAAATAACAGTTTAAGTAATGTACTTCCACACTTTGAAAAGTAGCTTCAATTTACAATGATACTACTTAGGAAGATGAGAATGGAAAATGGTATGACCCAACATGTGAATGATTTGGGGGATGAGAAGGTATGTCAGGAACTACTGGCTATTAATGGCTTTGGGTTTGTTAAACCTTAATAAATAGAATTTTAGTGTAGATAGTTTGGGAAATATACGACGGTTTTTATTTTACCTATAAGTAAGGAGGGGGTCATTTGCAACTGGCAAAATTAAGAACCCAAACAAGAAGCTTTTGAAAAATGCTGGAGGTAAAAAAAACCTATATAGAATAATGTCTCTGATATGTAAAATAACAGATTTCTGTGTACTGGTGTATAATGTTTATTGCCCTACATATTCTACATCACTTACATTTCCACTCCTCTCCATTTCCACATCACTTAATAATTTTTCATAAATCTTAGATCCCACTAATCTTAATTTTTCCTTGAGTTTTAGACTGAATCTGACATGAAAATACCTCAAGCTTCTGCAAGTCCTGTCTTCATATTATTATTTGTTGTTGTTGTTGTTAAAATATAACTTTTAGTATTTGCCTTGCTAAGGAAAAATGATAAATTGCTTTAGTTTTATATGAATGAAAATATATTTATTTGGCCAATATGCCCATATCATGTTATTTGATATAAAAATCAAACTTGAGGGGCGCCTGGGTGGCTCAGTCAATTAAGGCTCTGATTTTGGCTCAGGTCATGATCTCACGGCTCCTGAGTTTGAGCCCTGCACATCGGGCTCTGTGCTGACAGCTCAGAGCCTGGAGCCCATTTCAGATTCTGTGTCTCCCTCTCTCTCTGCCCCTTCTCTGCTCACACTCTGTCTCTCTCAAAAATAAATAAACATTAAAAATTTTTTAAAATCAAAGTTGAGATTTATGTCTCTCAGAGCAATTAATGTTTTAATTTATTGCCCTCTACAATGTATCTGTTAAAAAAAAGAATTATATTTTTTTCTTTTTTGGCCTAAGAATGATTTCTTTATAGATAATCCAGT
>NW_024412388.1:91293780-91295831 GCF_014898765.1 Herpailurus yagouaroundi
CATTCTTGCTGTTTTGCAGCTTTAGTGTATCCTTGTCCTCTTTCTATGTGAGCGCAATTGTGATCTAAAGATGTAATAATTTAGAGTCTCAGCAACTCTCTTCAATGTTTCTCTCCCTTTTGACCGTCTTCTGTTGGAACTTCCCATTAGACGGGTGACTGAGTTTCAGATCCACCCTCTAGGTCTCCTCATTGCTATTTGCTTTGGTTCTTCAAATTTGTGGTATTTTCAAAATCACCACATCTCTCCTCAAATGAATTCTGTCTTAAAGTTTATAGAGTTCCATTTTTGTTCAAATCTAACCCTGAGTGTTTACGTAATTTACCTTAAGGTTTTTTTTTTTTTCAATTAACGGAAGCCTATATTTTACATTATACCTTATATCTATACATTCTGTAGGTATAAGAAATATATAGTGACATATATCCTTCCTTATAATATCACACAAAGTATTTTCACTGAATCTATGCTCCACCTACTCATCTGCCTTTCTTCTTTAACCTCTGGCAACGACTGATCTTTTTATTTTCTCCATAGTCTCCATAGGTTTTTGCTTTGTCCAAAATGCAAAAATCATACAGTATGCAGCCTTTTCAGATTTGCTTCTTTCACTTAGTAATATGCACTTTTCTTCCAAGTCTTTTCATGGCTTGATAACTCAATTCTTTGAATCAGTAATATTCCATTGTACGGATGCCCCACAATTCATTCATTCATTCATTCGTCTTTTGAGGGATTCCTTGGCTGCTTTCCAGTTTTGGAAATCATGAGTAAAATACCTATAGATACCTGTGCGCAGGTTTTTGTGTAGACATAAGTTTCCACTCATTTGGGTAAATACCAAGGAGCATAACTGCTGGATTGTATGGGGGAAAATGTTTATTTTTAGTTTTATAAGAAACTGCCAATTGTCATCTAAAGTGACTATACTGTTCCCACCAGCAATGAATGAGAGTTTCTGTTGCTTCGCAAACTTTCTAGTATTTGGTGTTGTCAGTGTTTTGCATTTTAGCCATTAAAATAGGTATGCATTTGTATCCTCTTCTTTTATTTTTAATTTGCATTTCCCTGCTTACATATGAAGATGAGCATCTTCTAGTATGCTTATTTTCCATATGCATATCTTCCGTGGTGAGGTGTCTTAAGAGCTTTGGCCCATGTTTCAATTGGATTGTTTGTTTTCTTATTATAGAGTTTTAAGAGTTCTTTGTTATAGTTTGGATAATAGTCCTTTATCAGATATGTGTTTTGTGAATATTTCCTCCCAGTCTGTGGCTTGTCTTTTTACTTGCTTAACAGTGTCTTCTGCAGAGTGTGTGTGTGTGTGTGTGTGTGTGTGTGTGTGTGTGTGTGTATTTAATTTTAAAAGTCAAACTTCATGATGTTCTTCTGGCATGGATCATGCTTTTGGTGTCGTATCAAAGAAGTCATCACCACACTCATGGTCACCTAGATTTTCTTTAATTTTCTAGGCATTTTGTTGTCCTGCATTTTGCATTGAATTCTGTGATCCATTTTGAGGTGTTTTTTTTTTCTTTTGAAAAGGTCTGTGTCTATCTATGATGATGATGATGATGCAGCATGTGGATGTTCGTTCTTCCAGCACCATTTGTTGAAAAGACTATTCTTTTTCCATGAATAGATTTTGCTCCATTAGTAAAGATCAGTTGACTCTATTAGGTCTACTTCTGTGCTCTCTATTCTGTCCCACCAATCTCTTTGTCTATTCTTTTGCCAATAGCACTCTGTTTTGATTACTGTAGCTTAATGGTAATCTTGAAGTTAGAAAAAGTCAGTCCTCTAACTTCAATATTGTGTTGATTATTCTGCATCTTTGCCTTCACATATAAACTTTAGAATTAGTTTTTCAATATCCTCAAAATAACTTGCTGAGATTTTAATTCGGATTGCTGAATTTATAGATTCAAGTTGGGAAAAACTTACATCTTGACAATATTGCGTTTTCCTATCCATGAACATGGAATGGCTCTCCATTCATTTAGATCTTCTTTATATATATATATATATATATATATATATATATATATATA
>NW_024412388.1:91295931-91330099 GCF_014898765.1 Herpailurus yagouaroundi
ATATATATGAATTTTGTAAATCTCTTATACAAATTTTGTTATACTTATTTCTAAGTATTTAATGTAAATACAATTATGCTTTTAAATTCCAAACTTTTCATTGCTGGTATATAAGAAAGCAATTGACATTTGTATACCAACCTTGCAACCTGCAACTTTATGATAATGGGGAGAAGAGGCATGAGGTTTAAAGAGTAAGAGGGATTTAGCACTGTACTACTGGCTTTGAGATGACAGAAGGGAGGCATGAGCCAGGGAATGTGGGCAACCTCTAGGAGATGAGAATGCCCCTTAGCTGACAGATAGAAAGGATAAAGGAACTTCAACTGATTTTACATATATGTAGCCTAATAAAATAATATAAGCCAATTCACAGATTTGATAAGAGGGCTCTTAAACCAATTTTAAAGCAAATCACCCAAGACTGTAGTCCAAAACTAGACCATAGATTTGGTTCAATAATAAATCTGCTGCTTTAGTGAACCATAAATAAATCACTACTGTCTCCACCTGCTGATACAGCTTTTTTACCAGGAACCTTATATTACAGTCACTAGTAAAATGCTGCCATTGGCATCACCAAACATCCAACACTTCTGCCATCAGACATGGCAGCAAAAATGAAAGTTTCACAGAGTAGAGTTTTTTTAAATTGCTTACTTGTGAACTGAAGTCTTATTGATTAAACCTATTGGCAAACCCTGGATCATAGTCCCATATCCTGGTTTGCAGGACCTGCCTAGAATTTGGGTTTCTACTCCTACATTGGGGAACTAGGATTCATTATGTCAGTGTATCACCAAATATGTTTTATGATTTCAAATATACTATATGTAATGTTGGTAAAAGGAGAATACTAAACTTGTGGATTTAGGATAACTTATCTGGGATAGAAAATACATAAATAAAAATGAGATATGTGAATATGCAGGTAAAAGGACAGGTGAGTTTATGTAACAGGGTAAAATAGGATGGGAGCCAAGATTAATCTGGGTAGGCAATGATCCCTGTTGCTTTGTTTGTAGAACTCTATCCTCCTATCATGACATTATAATAAAAATAAATTAATTGAATAGTGATCATGAGCCATTCAAAGCAAAATCTTACAAACTTTGTTTTCAAGCATCCATTAAGAAGCATATCAGAAGTATTTCAATAGAGGGTAAAGGGATAAACCATACGGGGGATAGCTTGGATGGAAGTATAGCCAGATCTAATTATTCACTATTGTTACTTCTACAAAGTGGTCATGTACACTAAATCATTGCTCATAAACAGGCTTCGATTCCTGCAAGCCTCTGATCACATTTTTATTGACTGATTAAAACAAATTTTTATGTGTGTTTCTTTTTGAAGATACCTTATTTAATATGTATTATTGGTTCCTTGACATTGAAGTCATGGCCAAGAGAATTATAACTCATATCTGAAAGAAGCCTGTCTAACACAAGGCACATGACAGCCTTCTTGCACTTAGGAACACTAGGCAGAGCCTCAGCATTATACTTTGGGACTATTTAAAACAGAAAAAACACCCAAAAAAGCACAGAAATGTGAAAAGCATGGCACTAAAAAGACTGTGAAAGGATGCTTGTTTATAGTAAAAGAGCTGAGACAGAAGGCAGAGGGTTGCCTTGTTTGACCTCAGCTGGGAATGTGAGTCAGGTGGCTTATTTATTTATTTATTTATTTTGCCTTTCTGCATATGTAGAAAGCCCATGAAATACAATGATCATAGGTTTTGGAGTTACCCAATAAATTTGAGGTAATGAAGTTTGCAGATATGGAAACTATGTATAATGAGGCTCAACTACACATGGAACACACAGAGCCTGCAGGCTGGTCTTTTCTCCCTCTAGCATCATCTCTACCATGTACATAAACCAAGTTTCCATGATCAGTGTTGCCTCACCTCTCCTTCTTGTTGATACCATGTCTGATAAGAACCCCAGGATGTAGCCTGGCAGCAAGCTCCGTATGATACATAACGCAAAATTGGGAATAACCTAAACTTCCAAACAAGAGGGGCTTGGGCAATAATCTACATAAAATTGTCAATGTTGTGAGATCATCTGAAGTCATTAAATATTATGATATACAATTACTAAGCTTCAGTGATGTGGAAATACTTTTATGTATTACAAATGATAGATTCCATCCAGAATAGAGAAGAGTGTCATCAATTTTCATAATTAATATATGTGAAATATATTTTTCTATGAATAGGACTAACAGATTTTCATCAAAATTTCTATCATTGTCATTCTTAGATTGTGAAGTTTGAGGTGTTGTATTATTTTTTAGATTTATTTATTTTTGAGAGAGAGAGAGAGAGAGAGAGAGAGAGAGAGCAGGATTAGGGACAGAGAGAGAGGGAGGCAGAATCCCAAGCAGACTCCTTGCTGTCAACACAGAGCCCAGTGTGGAGATGAACTCACAGAACTGCAAGATTATGAACTGAGCTGAAATCAAGAGACGTTCAACCAACTGAGCCACCAAGGGGCCCTGAACTGTTTTAATTTCCACTGATTATGTTGACTTTCTACTTTTATACAATGATTACATTTTATTTGTGCATCTAAAGAT
The DNA here is from genome assembly GCF_014898765.1 of Herpailurus yagouaroundi. NCBI lineage: Eukaryota > Metazoa > Chordata > Mammalia > Carnivora > Felidae > Herpailurus > Herpailurus yagouaroundi. The sequence goes on from NW_024412388.1 coordinate 91,298,518, forward strand.
ACATATAAAATAGAAAAAAATTAGGGGGTTCAAATTAATTCAATGAATTACCAGTAATTATGCAGCATTGTCCATATGCAGAACTGTTTGTTTTCCTTCCCTTCCTGATTTTTATTTTCTTCTCATTTTCAGTACATATTTATGGTTCATCTAATCACATTGAAATGCTGTCAGTCAAAAATACAGGAGCCGAACTGAATTCACACTTTAGTTTATATATGGCCATTGATAAAAACTAAAATTTGAACTATTTTAGTAAAGACTAAGTTCAAAACTAAGAACATTATATAAGTGACATTATTTGAGCTTTAAAATAATCCTGTTAAATGAATGAATATTATTTGCATTTTTTATATATGTGAAGTGCTGAAAGAAATAGTTTAACTGTCTAAGAATACACAGCTAGCGAGATGTGAAAGTAAGATTTGTAGTCAGGGAGTCTAATTTCAGTGCCCATGTACAAGCCACTATGCTATTGGGCTGTCTCCAATAAGAACTTCCTGTTTTCTACTTCATTGTTGCCGTTGGAAAGAGCCTATAAATTTGAAGAATATTTTTGAAATGGACATTTTTTCCGTCTTGGGACAAAGAACTATTTGAGGAGGGAGATTAAGGTTTGGTGTGGGTGGAGGAGTTGAACAGGAAAGGAAGAGAGTAGAATTCCCTTGGAAACCTTGAAACAATCTAGCAGTTCCCCATGTTAATGCCTGCTTTCCATCTAACAAGTCAGAGAAAAATATCAATGGGCATTTTAGATTTTTTTGCTCATAAACTCATTTGATTAATGATGTTAGCTGAGGAACATCAATTACAAAAGCACACTTTGCTCTAGGAAATCCCAAGATCCAGTCACAAAGGGATATTTATGGGAGAACACAAGAGATTTATGCTGTTTATGTAAAGCACTATATGTCTTGGATGATAGTTTGTTTATCTTGTACTTCAGAACAGGGATTCCAAAAATACGTATGCTATGAAAGACATCATAAGAGAAAGAGGCCCACAGTGTGCACGCTTGCTTCAAGAACAAATTACTACCAAATAAACGGATCTCTTTAAAAATTTATGAAAGCAGAATATCCACTCACAACCAAATATCATTGGCTGGAAGAGAAAAAAAGAGACATCTACAGTAGTATATGTGCCTGCTAACTTTATTTTTCAGATTTCACATTGGAGCATATAATTTGCAAATTGCATGTTTAATCTTCCAGTTCATTCTGAGTGATTCAAAAGTGAGGAAGAATGCCACCACTAGCCCCTTCAGTGAGGATTTATTCTGTGATGCTGAACACACTTAAATTGTGTGGAAAAAGTCTGTAGCTAACAAAAAGAAAACCAAATAAAAACAAAAACAGAACTATAACCTGTGTTACATTATTGGTACAAATTATCGTTGCTATCATTAATCTAATGTCTGCCATTTCCCAGGTATGTATGATATAACACAATATCATTAATTTCCAGACTTCTGTCCCAGATAGCCATTTTATTGCATGCTGACAGTTTAGCAAACAGGGCCTGGGTGACTAAATAAGTGACATGCTTAATAAAACTCCATTGAATTACGATGTATGTATTTTATTTATAACATATATTGTTGCACAAAGGTCCCGAACTTCCACACCAGGCACAGAGCTTATAATTGCTGAAATTCAGCTATATTAAAATCCCTACAACAAATCTTTGATATCAAAACCTGGTTTTGAAAGTTCAGTTTGCTTTGCACTTCATCTACCATATTCCACTAAAAACAAATATTGGTGCTGTGAGGCAACAGTAGGTGGGGAAGAGACTAGGACAAGGATAAGAAGAAAATTTTAAAAAGAAGGTCCAACTTGTAATCCAGCAGAAGTAATCCAAACTAGTGGGAAACAGGAAAGGAGAAGTAAAGAAGAAAAAAAAAATACCTTAAGTGTAAGATGTATACCAGATGGCAGAAATCATTCCTAAAATAACCAGAAATTTAAAATGTATTGAAGTAGGATAACTTTAAAAATTAAAGAGACTTTCAGATGAAATAAAAAAATAAAATAAGGGGCGCCTGGGTGGCACAGTCGGTTGAGCGTCCGACTTCAGCCAGGTCACGATCTCGCGGTCCGTGAGTTTGAGCCCCTCATCGGGCTCTGGGCTGATGGCTCAGAGCCTGGAGCCTGTTTCCGATTCTGTGTCTCCCTCTCTCTCTGCCCCTCCCCCGTTCATGCTCTGTCTCTCTCTGTCCCAAAAATAAATAAACGTTGAAAAAATAAATAAATAAATAAATAAAATAAACCTGTAGAAATATGTGGTCCACAATGAAGACACAGAGACTGAAATTTTAAATATGGACAAATATGCATTAGGCAAATATGAAAAAAAAGAAAACTAGAGTTTAAATTTTAATATATATCATTCTATGTCTGGACAGGAAAATATAAGCCTCTCTAGGTTTTTCAAAAAGAGAGAATTTAATGCAAGGAATTGTTTTTATTTTTTTATTTTTTAAAGTTTATTTATTTGAGAGACAGAGAGAGAGAGAGCATAGCTGAGGAGGGGCAGAGAGGGAGGGAACAGGATATGAAGTGGGCTCTAGGCTCTGTGCTGACAGCAGAGAGCCCAAGGCAAGGCTCGAACTCATGAACCATGAAATCATGTTCTGATCCTAAGTCAGATGCTTAACTGACTGAGCTACCTAGGCGACCCAGGAATTATTTTTTAAATGTTGGAAATGTTAGAGAAGAAAAGGTGAAAAGGGGAGATACTTCCAAATAACCTCAGGAAGGTGTTAACAATCCTTAGACTCAAGGAACGTACATTGAAAATACCCTCTGTTGATGTTTGAAACACAACCCTCCCCCAAACCAAGAGCCTGCACTTGCCCACCTGCCCAGCTGCTCTGAGGCTGCAGTGGCACCTGTAGCGGCTGCTACTGGAGAGGAAGCCCACAGTGGTTCCTTCTCCACCTGAGGCTGCATTGCTAGGAACTTTGCTTCTTAAAGGAAGACTCAAGTCTCCAAGTCTGCATTTGCCTACCACCATTCATATCGACAGAAGCACTGCTAGAGGAAGAAAACAAAAATAGGGGAAAATATATTTTCCTTCTTCTGCTTTCCGTTGTCTTTCCTGTGCCTTGCACTGACAGAACTTAATGGGGATCTTGTTGGTAAAAGTGTTGATAAATGTCGTTTGCACAGACTGCTAGTATAGAGAGGAGATATATCATTGTTGGGTGAAAGAGATAGTAGAGCAAATAAGGGATCACCTCTTGGGGGAATAAGCACCCATTCTCATCAACAATGCAATTTACAATATATAGAACAGTATTAACAATAACAAAATTCTGCCTAATATGTTACAGCTCTACCTTACAAAGACTAATTCCACACACTTACTGTCTCCCCCCAACTCATGCATCCCATTATTCACTGCATCCCCCACTAGGTGATATTAATACCTTATCTAGTTCAAAACATTCAACTGAAATATCCTATAGTCTAGCAACTAAATTGTTGTTAAACCAACACTTTATAAAGATAGGATGGAAAGGACAAAAAGTGACAGAACTGGCTAATGTAAAATGTGTATGTAGTACAAGAAAGTCCGTTTGCACAGTGTTCAAGTTTTCATTGCAGGAACAATTCATGGACATGTGTACAGGGTTATTAATTATAGCATTTCTAATAACAAAGTGTTGGGAAAAACTTGTGTCCAAAAAGAAATGATTGGTTAAATGGTATAACCACACAAGTATATGTGTGGTTATACCAGTCCTATAATAAATAAGAATAATCTCAATGAATCGGTATCTTTGAGGTACCCAGTGTTTAAAAGTAAGGTGCAAAGAATATAAATAGTATTCTGACTTTTTGTAATAAATGAAGGAAATTAAAGAATATATTTATTTATGGGCGCCTGGGTGGCTCAGTAGGTTAAGCGTCCGACTTCAGCTCAGGTCATAATCTTACAGTTTGTGAGTTCGAGCCCCGCATCGGGCCCTGTGCTGACAGCTCAAAGCCTGAAGCCTGCTTCAGATTCTGTGTCTCCCTCTCTCTGTTCCTCCCCCACTCGCACTCTGTCTCTGTCTCTCTGTCAAAAATAAATAAAGATAAAATAATTTTTAAAAGAATATATTTATTTATACACATATAAACACAGTCTTACATTTGAAAAAATAGAAGAATAAATTTGGAACAGAAGATTGCTACATACAGGAGCAGAGACTTTTGTATAATAATAGTTTTCACTTTTGACAAATAAGAAATCCATTATATTTTCAAAAATGAAACAAGTTACAAACCTCTGAAATTAAAAATAAATTGAATAAATGAACAAGCTATGTATCTTACTGGTTAAAAAAACACTCATAAATAATTTATCATAAGTGACTATAAAACACAGGGTTTTGACTGTACAAACAGTGGAATATATTCTAAAGGCAAAGGAAACTAATAAAAATTTGTAATTTTACTCCAAAATTTTAGTTTTTATGTTGATATTGTCATTTTAGAAAAATTTTGTTATAGATTTTATAGCATAGATTTATATTATAGATTTCAGTAATTATACTTTTTAGGAATTAAGATATTTAGTCTGAAAGGTAAAATGTAATCATGAAACTTTAAATATATATGCATAGAAATATTAAAAATAATTGAGACAAAAAGAATGTTTTTTAATGTTTCAAGACACATCATTAAGCTCTGTCCACTGACATGAGCTAATGTCAATACCAATCCAGGAGCAGTGAGTTCCCCTAGGACCTAGATTTCCATCTTAAATATAATTTCTTCATGGCAGAGCCAAGACTCTTTGGGGAAAGGACTGATTGTAGGTCTGAGTAAGAAAAGGTACAAGGTAAATCCCAGATATCTTTTTTGAACCAGAAAGCAAAGAAGTTTCCAAAAAATTTGTTAGAATCACAGAAGAATTAGGAGCTGGCCTATAGGAGCCTGCACTGGTGGCATGATGGCAGTATGTGCATCTAAAATAATGACGTTTGGGGCATCTGGGTGGTTCAGTAGGTTAAGTGTCTGACTCTTGGTTTTGGCTCAGGTAATGATCTCAAGGTTCATAGGTTCGAGCCCCGCATCAGGCTCCATGCTGATAGTGCCAAGCCTACTTGGGATTTTCTTTCTCTCCCTCTCTCTCTGCCCCTCCCCCTTTCTCTCTCTCTCTCTCTCTCTCTCTCTCTCTCTCTCTCTCTCTCCCAAAATAAATAAACTCAAAAAAAAATTTAAAATAATGATGTTATTTCAAATACAATGAATCAATAACAGCCATGAGTACAGAAGGATACTCAAAAAAGAGAAATCTAGGAAAAATTTTCACTATTCAATGCCATTGATAAATCATCTCCTTTCTTTCAAATATTGCAACTAAAAGAAAAGATGCATGAGGGTTTTTTCCCCCTTTTATTAGGCACTTTTTTTCAGAGTAGCTGAATAAGGACCAGGAAAGCTCTTGACTGGGGAAAGCTCTACTTTACAGAAGACTTCAAGGGATAAAATATTTTGGTAGAACTAATGCCAGAATTAGAAAATCATTCTTGTTGTATAGCCCTTAATGAAATGTTTGACATGCCAGGATTATCAGTGAAATCGATTCTATGTATCTTGTCAAAGCATGCATTGTTATGTTATATATAGTATACATAGTATTATATATACTTTGTAAAGTAAATACAAAGTGAACTATGAAGATTACCCTCTAGTCTCAAGGGAGGAAAAACATCACAAAGAAGGGATCTCCCATCATCACCTTAAGCCAGTGGTCAATATTAACCTTTAATGGAGAGTCATCTAGATGTTCTGAGTCTCCTAAAGTGATGTATAATAACATTTAAGATTGTATTCTACCCAAATATGTTTAACTTGAATTTATCACACTTTTAAATCTAAATACAAGTGACAGATAATTTAAATGATACCACAGAAAAAGCAACCATGGAAATCCAAATGATGAGACACTTTGGAGGACAACTGGTATGGATGAGTCTGTTCAATGAATCAAGGGCATGAAAAATAAAATTAACCTGATGTTAAAAACAAAATGACCTAGAAGGACACTATAACCCCATACAGTGCATTTCTTTTAATTTTTTAAATGTTTTTATTTATTTTTGAGACAGTGAGAGACAGAGCATGAGCAGGGGAGGGACAGAGAGAGAGAGGGAGACACAGAATCTGAATCAGGATCCAGGCTCTGAGCTGTCAGCACAGAGCCCGATGCGGGGCTCAAACTCACTGACTGTGGGATCATGACCTGAGCCAAAGTCAGACGCCTAACCAACTAAGCCACCCAGGCACCCCTACAGTCTGTTTTTATAGGCAAATCTAACAAGTTTTACAAAGGAAATTTTGGGGAAAATTCACTTATGAACTTGGGCCTTAAATGAAATAAATATCTATTTATTAGAAAAGATAAGTTTTGTTTTGTTTTGTTTTTAACTGAAAAGAGCAGTCTATATACTGGCATATAATATGTGATAGTGTTTTGGTTAAAATGCATATATATATATATATATATATATATATATATATATATGTGTGTGTGTATATATACACGCATATATATAATTCATAAAAATAGGTGATCTCTTAACATTGTTTTGATCAAGAAGGTAAGGATATGATTTAATTCTTATTTTTGCTTTTCATTATTTTCTATCATTTTACAGTGCATATATACTTCTTTTTGCATAGTAAAAGCTTGTGTAACATTAATTAGACATTATTATGACATATTAAAATTAGTACAAATATGATAACATATAGATATTAAATTAATCTCTTGCAACAGCATACATTTAAATCCAACAATTTTGTGGGAATTGAGCAAATATTTAGAAGATGACTGGTCTAGATGAAGGGGACTTTTTAGGTTCTCCTTTGAAAAATGACAGGGAGAAGCCAGGAATCCAATGGAAGGACTGATATCAACAAATAGAATTCAGAAAAGGAAGGTCAAAAGTCTTAGGCTTTTAAGAGAAATGGCCAGGGGCGCCTGGGTGGCGCAGTCGGTTAAGCGTCCGACTTCAGCCAGGTCACGATCTCGCGGTCCGTGAGTTCGAGCCCCGCGTCAGGCTCTGGGCTCATGGCTCAGAGCCTGGAGCCTGTTTCCGATTCTGTGTCTCCCTCTCTCTCTGCCCCTCCCCCATTCATGCTCTGTCTCTCTCTGTCCCAAAAATAAATAAATGTTGAAAAAAAATTTTTAAAGAAATGGTCACATTCAATGGTAAACAGAAAAAGCAAATTAAACAGTAGGGAAAGGCTACTCTATACCTAGTCAGCTGGCATAACTTAGTTGATACAGCCATGTGATATAGGTGCGTAGTTTCTACTGCTGAAATATAATATGGCACATTCTTTTTAGGGGGGAGGGGCACAGGAAAGAAGAGAGAGAGAGAGAGAGAGAGAGAGAGAGAGAGAGAGAGAGAGAGAGATCTTAAGCAGGCTCCATATTCAGCATGGAGCCTGACATGGGGTTCAATCCTATGACTCTGGGATCATGACCTGAGGTGAAATCAAGAGTCAGGCACTCAACTGACTGAACTACCCAGGTATGTCCACATTCTTTCTTAAAAACAATTTGAGAGTATACTGATTCTCGGAATCTTGACTTTTTCTTTGACAATATTTTGATTCTGAACTCTCTCTTAAAGTTCTCTATTACTATTACATATATAGTACATATGTGTCTATGTATATATTATGCATTTGTACATGTGTATGTATGTGTATGTGTGTGGATGTATATATATGTATGCATATATGTACATATAAACGCAAGTGCTTCAGTAATCTACTAACCTAGGACCCTGTTATTTAGCATTAGTTTGTTTATTATGTTTGTTTGCTTATCTTGCACTTCTCTATAGAAGTATGCAGTGTAAATTTGACACATGAAAAAAGGACAGCATGATGTTATTTAAGAGAAATATCTTATCCATGATCCTAAACCAGCACCAAGACAAAGAATGGTTCTTGTCAACATTTTGTTTCCATTGGGCTAATAAATTTCCAATACACCCTTTTACTGACTTTTTAAAAATTATCATTATTTACATTTTAGATAGGAAAGAATTTGACAGAAACAGATAATGAGTAAATGACTAATGAAAATTGCAAATGAGTGAGGAGCTAATTGCACTGAGATTCAAAAGAGGCCTAAAGCACTGGAATCAAGCGCCAGGATGCAGAAGTAGGTTTTGCTGTTTGGAGGGTAAATAGACCTTGTTCTGAATGAAGCAAAGAAGGGGGAATCGTGAAGATAGAACAATTTTGCTGGGGGTGGGAGGGGGAGTGGGTGTTGGCAAAAGACTGTGAAAGTTTATGAGGTTTACCTGTTCCTCACTCTTAAAAGGAGCAAAGTGATTTTCCACTGGAGGGAAACATTAAGGCTTTGGGCAGTAGTTCTTTACTTTGACTACACATTGGAATCACCTCTAGAGTTTTAGAACTACTGATAATGGTTCCCATCATCAGACTTACAAATTTCATTCATCTATGTTGTGTCCTGAGCATTGAGATTTATAAAAGTTTCCTTCCCAGGTGATTGTAAGGTGGAGCCAAAGTTGAGAGGCACTGGCAAAGGAGGCTGAAATAAAGTTTGAAAATCAATTTATGCATAAAGAGATAAGAGGCCATTTGTTGTAGATATGGGATTGCTGGGCAAAGTGAAAGCCTAATTAAAACTGGACATGTCACTTTGTAGCATTTCTAACCAGCATAATGGTCTAACACTTTAAACAATGTTGACACGTAGTCACACAACTAAAAAATGAAAACTGGGGGGTTAATAGTCTTAGAACCTGGAAATAAATTACAACCTACTTCTCCAAATATCTCTATACCCAAGGTAAAAGTGACTACATGAATTGTCCAAAAACTTTTCTTTGGTAATATAGATTTTACCTAACCTATATCTGTTTCACAACAAAGTCTTCATGTGAACCACAATTTTTATCCATGCACTGAATACTTCAAAGTAAAGTTAATGTATGTGGCCAAATTGAACTTAATGCTAACACTCTAGATCTGAGGAACAATTTATCTCACATCTGACAGCTTTGATGTCCTAATCTCCTTCCAGTTTGAAGGCAAATTAAAAATAAGATTTTAATTACTATGTTATTGACCTAATGGCATTTTTGGGTTTTTTTTTTTCTATAAAAACAAAAGCAAATTCTTTGATGTGCTAGAAAATATTTGTGCTAGAAATTTCTGTGCCTTTAATCACTGCTCTCGTAGAACTATATTTGCATGGTTATAGGCAGCATCATACAAAAGAAAAAAATCACGAATCTTCAGTGACTTAAATTATTTTATTATAATTTTTTTAAATACCTAAGACTTGGTATAGGTTTCTTATGATAATAGCTTTTATGATTAAAAAAATATTTGGACAAGTTAAATATAATCAAATCAAACAATGAAATCTCAAATTAATAATATTAAATAATAAATAACATTACAAATAATATTTTACTGATAGCAAATGCCCTTTTCAACAAAAATATTAATGCCTTTATGGGAAACACTTTCCAACCCCTGGCATTTCTTTTTACCTTTGTAAGCTTCATCTCTACCATCAAATCTAGGACTGCTGCAAAAACCTTTATATAGTGCTTCGTTTACACATAAAATCAGCCTGTGTTCTTTTCTCATTAGCCTACAATAACCAAGTAATAAAAGGCTTAAACCAATGAGATACTAGGCACAAATAAGATGGGCCTCAAGAGGGGCACCTGGGTGGCCTAGTTGGTTAAGCATCTGACTTTGGCTGAGGTCATGATCTTGTGTTTCATGAGTTCAAGCCCCGCATCAGACTCTGTGCTGACAGCTCAGCTTGAATTCTGTGTCTCCCTCTCTCTCTACCCCTCCCCTGCTTGCTCTCTCTCTCTCTCTCAAAAATAAACAAAACATTATAAAAATAAAATAAGATGGACCTCAAGAGGTTATTTTAGTTCTCAGTTGTAAGGTAGCCATTCAGATATTGGAGACTACAATAATAATGAATTTTTGTTAGGTTATAATTGAAAAGAAAAAAAATTTATGGTGAACTCACATATTCCTAAGATACACCCTTTGGTTCTGTTTTAGAAATAATAATATAATTAGCCACATGAAGAGGTACTAAACTGAGTTATTGTTCTATAAATCATGGATAATCAAAGACAATAGCATTTTATGTGTACAGGTTACCTATGTAAACCTTAAACAGTTGACTATCTCTATAGCTCAGTTCCTTCTAATACCAAACACAAATAACATTATTATCAATTCTGGCTTCCTGCTGTGAGGGTCAACAGATGTGTCATAAACACAATGCTGTATTTTTTTTTTTTTTTTACAAGAACAGATTTGAGTTTTGATCTCATGAAGACCTTCCCCTTGTTAACCTTAGAAAAGTTGAAAAATAAATTTCTAAATGTAATAGATGTCAGAAATTCACATAATTTTTTAGATAAAAGAAAGCACAGGAGAACATCTCAGAATGAAAAGATAATTACACAGTAGCTAAATGAAATGTTAAATGCAGTAACTAAAAATGAACTTAATAAAAGATCATTATTAATTGTTTTATTCTTAATTTGGCTGCCACTTTAATGTTAAAATCCCTAACTGGAAGGGATGGGTATATTAGTAACTTATGTCTACACTATTTTTACTTTATATACATAGTGAAGATGTCCTCACTTAGCAGGAAAACCATTCAACCATCTCAATCAAAGTTTAAATATTCATTCAAAATATGGTTTAAAAAACATATTTGAAACCTCAAAAAAATTGCATAACCATTTTATACTAGGCATAAGTGGGGTTTCCACAATTGCTTGACAATGGCTATTGCCCAGACTCCAGAATAAATATCTACCAACCTAAGTTAATGAAACATTGTGAATAGTTTTGTAAAATGTTCAGTATTATCCATAAATGTTACCATCTAATATAATCTGCACTTACCCTTGCAAAACTGAAGTTAGAGTTGCTCACTATATACCAATTATCTGTTAGGGAGAAAACAAACAAACCAAGAAAATTAAATCTACTAAAATGTTTCTATTAGGTTTACTGTTCCTTATCTTAGAAATATTTTAAGCTAACCAGTAACAATATCAGAAATAGGTATTACAATTCTCTTTGAAATTTCACCTGCCTTGTTTAATACTTCATGTGTACTGATATGTGCTTTTAACTTTGAAGTTACTAGATCATTATAATGTTAACTGAAATGCCAAGTGTGACTCTTAAAAGAGACAGAAAATCATTTCTGAAGTGCATTTACCTATGGGTATTTTAAATGACTTTAGTAAGCTATGAAAATATGAAATAGATACGTGTTTTAAAAAATCATGACTATTCACTGTCCATATCTCTTTGTTTCACATGACCTTTTTTCTTTTTTTGCTTACTTTGCTATTCTTTGTTTTAAATATATTGACGTTTTAAGAATTCTTGTCTCCCCTATCATCAACAATTATATCACTTGATATATTTGCATTTACTCAGAATAATCCAGTTGGATTCTAATGCCCTCCATATTTATGGTTTGGCACATGTTCTGGATATGATATTCATCTTCCCCTTTCATTTTGTTTATTACAACTATAGATAAGCTCCTCTGAAAACTATTTCATGAATTGTTGCCAAATACCTATCCTTAGAAAGAGAAGAAGGATCTGAGATCAGTGTTATGAACAAAGTAACTGAAAACTACAAATTAGGAATACATTTCTTATGTTACTCCTCTAAAAAGCAGGATTTTCAGAGATCTACGAGAGTGTCAGTAGTTGGTGAAGTGGTTTTAAAGCACAGCTATGAAGTTTGATATATCTGGGTTTGAATTAATTACATGTCATTGAAAAACATATTGAAATTTTCAGGGCTTCATTTCCTTATATAATACTGCCAATCCCTTGAGTTAGTGTAAGAATTAAATGAGATAGCATATGAAAGCACTGAGCAGAATGATTAACGTATAGTGAGTACTCAAAAATATTTAACCGTTATGTCTCTGGTTTTCTATACCCATGTGTCAAAACAAAACAAAACAACAACAACAAAAAACCTTTAAGTGAGAAAGATATACATGCCTACACACCCCTTTTCCCTCCATGCCTCTACCCCATTATATCAAACAAACAAATATTATAAACATTTACATACCCAAAGAGGGACCTCAGAAAGAGTGAAAAACAAACTGTATTGCCAAAAAGCCACAAAGATTAGAATAGAAAATCGATAAAGCACATTCAGTTCTGATATGTAGGAAACTTGGAAACTATCACTCTGTCCTCACTATTAAAAAAAAAAAAGTTGGACAAATTGAAAATCAGTAAGTTTCTTGGATCCATCAAAGAATTGAGGTTGCAGGGCAAATTGAAACCCCCAAATCCAGATAGACAGACTGGTCTACCCCTGTGATGTGCTTACCTGGAACAGAAACTGCTGGACACCATAAGTGGTAAGACTGCTTACTTCACTAGTAGATGTGATGAATTTCCAAAGGCAGAGTGTAGACTAGTCTAGTGTAAGAGTTTGGAACATCTAGGGCCAAAAACATAGGTGGAGTCTACATAATTTCTCAATCTTTTCCTCCAGAAACCACAGGGTGGGGGGTAAGGGAGAATAAAACATCCAAAACAGAACATCCAAGAACCATGAGACAATATCAAAAGGTGTAAAGGAAGTGAAATTGGATGAACAGAAAGAACTAAAGACAAAAAGGAACAGAAATAGTTGAGATAATAATGACTGAGAGCTTTCCCAAACTAAGGACAGACTGAGGAAGTTTAGGGAACATGACATGATAAAAACCAAATAAACACACCTAGGGATATCACATCCAGACTTCAAAGAATCAGACAAAGGGAAAATCTTAAAGAAAGCCAGAGGGTGAGAAAACATCATATCATATCCATATTGGAACAAAGATAAGAAACCACATTAAGTAAGGATGAGTTGAGTGACATGTCTAAAGTATTGAAAGGAAAAAAAGAAAGAAACTACAAACCTAGAATTTCCCTTCAAAAAATATGGACAAATGACTGTCTCAAGCAAATGAGAACTGTGGAAATCCATTGCCAGTTTGCACAGTAAGGCATATTAAAAGAAGCCCATTAGGCAAAAGGTAGGTGATAAAGGTCTGAAGATAAATCTACCCAGAGAAAAGAGGATGGTCAGAGGCAGCATAAGTGACGCTAAATTAAAATATGTACTCTTTCTTATTCTTGAATGATCCAAAAGATAACTGTTTAAAGTAATAACACTAACAATGTAGTGAGTGAATATAGGATATGGATAAATTAATTGAATGCTAGCAATATCACAAGGGATGGGAGAAAGGATGGGAATACTTGGTTACAAAGTCTTTCACTATTCACAAAGGGAAATCGTGGCATTTGAGAGTACACTTAAATTATTTTTAGGTGTTATTGTAAACTATAAGTCAATCATTAAATAAAAAATAATTATAATCGTTATGCTAAAAGAAGAGATAAAATAGAGCTGCAAAAAGTGCTCAATTGAAACATAGGAAGTCAAAATAAAAGGAGATAAAAAAATAAATAGCAAATATAAACAAAAGTTACTAAGATGTTAGATTTAAATCTAACTATATCAATAATGTGAAATTTGAATGGTATAAATATTCAATTAAAAGATAAGGAATATTGGATTGGATTTTTTTAAATGTGTGTTGTCTACAAGAAACTAATTTTATAAATATATGTATTAATATCTTTATTTTTAAATGTAACTTTTAGGTTAAAAGTAAAGGTATGGAGGGGTGCCTGGGTGGCTCAGTTGGTTAAACATCTAACGCTTGATTTCAGCTCAGGTCATCATCTTATTGTTCATGGGATTGAGCCTAGCATCCAGCTCTGTGCTGACATTGTGGAGCCTGTTTGGGATTCTCTCTTCCTCTCCTCTGACCCTTCCCCTCCTTCTCTCTCACTGTTAAAATAAAATATTTTTTTAAAGTAAAAGTATGGAGAAAGATATATCATAAAAAACCCAATCAAAACAACACTGGGATGGCTGCATTAATTTGAAGAACAGTTAAAAACAAGATTATCAGAGATAAAGGAAAACAAGATTTTAAAAAAGAAGGGCATTGAAAGAAGTCATAACAATTCTAAATGTGTAAGCACCTAACAACAGAGCATCAAAATACATGAGGCAAAAATCTAATAGAACTGAAGGAAAAATAGACAAATCTGCTGTTATACTGGGACACTTCAACACCTCTCTGTCAGAAATTGATAGTTTAAGTAGACAAAAAATTAGTAAGGAAATGGATGAACTGAACAGCAATCAAATTGATCTAACTGATAATCATGTAATACTTCATCTAACAATAGCAGAATTCATGTTCTTCTCAAGCACAGATGCAATATTCACCAATAGATTACATTTGAGCCATAAAACATACTTTATTAATTTAAAGGGATAGAGATTATGCAAAGTATATCCTCAGATCATTGTAATATATCATATTAATGCATTAAAAATGGAAGAACATATGATCACATGAGAAGATGCAGAAAAAGCATTTAAAAATTTTATTACTCAGTCATGATATAAACCAGCCCTGCAAGAAACTTTAAGGGGGACTCTTTGAGTGGAGAAAAAAACAACAAAACAAAAAAAGATTCAAAGCAGCAAAGACTAGAAAGGACCAAAGAATATCACCAGAAACACCAACTCTACAGGCAACACAATGGCACTAAATTTATATCTTTCAATAATCACTCTAACTGTAAATTGACTAAATGCTCCAATCAAAGGACATAGGGTGTCAGAATAGATTAAAAAAAACACATAACCTACCTATATACTGCCTAAAAGAAACTCTTTTTATATCTAAAGACACTACAGATTGAAAGTAAGGTGATGGAGACCCATCTATCATGTTATGTATGACAAAAGAAAGCTGGAGTAGCCACACTTATATTAGACAAACTAGATTTTAAAACAAAGACTATAACAAGAGATGATGAAGGGCATTATATCATAATTAAGATGTCTATCCACCAAGAAGATCTAACAATTGTAAATATTTATGCCCCCAACATGATAACACCCAAATAATAAGTCAATCACACACATAAACTCGATAATAATACAATAATAGTAGGGGACTTTTACACTCCATTTACAATAATGGCCAAATCTTCTAAGCAGAAAATCAACAAGGAAACAATGGCTTTGAATGACACACTGGACCAGTGGACTTAACAGATATATTCAGAACATTTCATCCGAAAGCAGCAGAATACATATTCTCAAGTGCACATGAAACATTCTCTAGAATAGATCACATACTGGGTCACAAATTAGCCCTCAACAAGTACAAAAAGGTTGATATCATACCACGAATATTTTCAGACCACAACACTATGAAACTTGAAATCAACCACAAGAAAAAAATTGGAAAGACCACAAATAATTTGGAGATTAAAGAACATCATAGTAAAGAATGAATGGGTTAACCAAGAAATTAAAGAGTAAATAAAAAGTACATGGAAATCAATGAAAATGATAACATGACAGCCCAAAACCTCTGGGATGCAACGAAGATGGTCATAAGAGGGAAGTATATAGCAATCCAGGCCTTCCTAAAGAAGGAAGAAATGTCTCAAATATACAACCTAGCCCTACACCTAAAAAAGCTGGAAAAAGAACAGCAAATAAAGCCAAAAAGCAGCAGAAGATGGGAAATAATAAAGATTAGTACAGCAAACAATTATATTGAAATTAAAAAAAAAAAAAAGCAATGGATCAATGAAATTAGGAGCTGGTTCTTTGAAAGAATTAACAAAATTGATAAACCCCTAGCCAGATTTATCCAAAAGAAAAAGGATATGATCCAAATAAATAAAATCAGAAATGAAAGAGTAGAAATCACAACCAACACTGCAGAAATACAAACAATAATAAGAAAATATTATGAGCAATTATATGCCAATGAATTGGGCAGTTTGGAACAAATGGATAAATTCCTAGAAATATATAAACTACCAAAACTGAAACAGGAAGAAATAGAAAATTTGAACAGACTCCTAACCAATAAAGACATTGAATCAGTAATCACAAATCTTCCAACAGAGTCCAGGGCTGGTTGACTTCCCAGGGAATTCTATATATGTATATATATATAGGTACCTGGGTGGTTCAGTTGGTTGAGTGTCCGACTTTGGCTCTGGTCATGATCTTGAGGTTCATGGGTTCAAGCCCCTCATTGGGCTCTGTGCTGACAGCTCCAATCCTGGAGCCTGCTTTGGATTCTGTGTTTCCCTCTCTCTTGGAAGTCCTATCTAGTACAAAAAGACAGGGGAAAAAAAGCAGATAGCTACAAAAGAAGAAACAAACCTGGTTTTATTTGCAAATGACATGATTGTCCTTATAGAAAACGTCAAAAAATATAGAAAACCTAGCAAGCAAGTATAATATGGTCATATGCATATGAGGTCAGTATACAAAAGTCAATTGCTTTTTTTAATGTTCTCAGAACAATTGGAATATGAAATTTAAAAAACAGTTTATAGTAAAATGAAAAAATTGAATTCTTAGATATAAATCTAACATAAAATGTATAGGATCTGTACACAGAAAACTACGAATAATGGGTCTCCTGGGTGGCTCAATTGGTTAAGCATTTGACTCTTTTTATTTAGGCTCAGATCATGATCTCAGTTTGTGAGATCAAGTCCTACGTCAGGCTCTGTCCTGATGGTACATGTGGAAGCTGCTTGGGTTTCTCTCCCCCACTCTCTCTCTGCCCCTTCTCCATGCATGCACTCTCTCTCAAAATAAAAAAAAATAATAATAATAAGCATTAAAAAAAGAAAGCTACAAATATTGATGAAAGAAATCAAAGAACATTTATGTAAATGACATTTATGTAAATGGAGAGATTTTCTATATGCATAGATTGAGAGACTCAACATTTTGAAGATGTGAAACTTCTTGATATTAGAGATTCAATACAATACCAGTCAAAATCCTAGCAAGCTTTCTTTTATAGATGTCAACAAACTGATTTGAAAATTTATATGGAAAGACAAAGAATGTAGAATTCCCAACAGTGTTTAAAACAAACAAACAAAAAATTTGGAGGGCTCACTCTAATTTTGAAACAATAAAAATTAAGAACAATCATGACAGAGTGTTACTGGTGAATTAACAGACATACAGATCAGTAGAACAGAATAAAGAACCCAGAAACAGGTCCATACAAATGTAGGTAACCAAGTGTTGACAAAGATACAAAGTCTCAATGGAGAAAGTTGAATCTTTTAAACGAAAGATCCTAGAGCAATTGGATGTGAACATGCAAAAATTGAGCTAAAACATAGACCTTACATCTTTCAAAATAATTCTTTCAAAGTGGATTATAGGTCTAACATAGGTTCTAGAAGAAAACATAGGGAAAAACTTGAGTGACCTTGGGTACCGGGGTCAATTTTTAGATACTACACTAAAACTACAACCTATGAAAGAAAAATTTGAGAAGTTGGACTTTATTCCAGACTTGCTCTATGAAAGACACTTGGAGAAATATTTGTAAATGACACATCTAATAAAGGACTTGTATCCAGAATATACAAATATTTCTTAAAACTTAACAACAGGAAATGAAAATTCAATTTTTAAAAATGAGCAAAAGATCTCAATAAATATTTCACCAGATAAACAGATGACAAGTAATCATATTACAAGTTGCCCAACACCATCAGGGAAATGTAAAGTAAAACAATACTGAGATAATTATATAATTCTTAGAATGGTTAGAATTCAAACATTGGAAAAACCAATTGCTGGTGAGGATGTGGAGCAGCAGGAACATTTATTCATTGCTGGTGGGGATACAAAATGGCACAGCCACTTTGGAAGACAGTTGGGGAGTTTCTTACAAACCCCACATAGTCTTACGATACAATTCAGCAGTCTTACTACTAGGTGTTTATCCAACTGATTTGAAATAATCGAATCCACACAAAACACTGCACACAAATGTTTACAGTAAGTCTACTTATGATCACCAAAAAAAAAAAAAAAAAAAAAAAGAGGAAGCAGCCAAGATATTCTTCATAAAGTGAGTGAATAAAAAAAACTGTAATACATACATATAATTGAATATTATTAGTGTTAAAAAGGAATGAACCATCAATTCAGACAATGACATGGATGAATCTTAAATAAATACTAAGTGAAAGAAGCTAGTGCAAAAATGCTACATATTGTATGGTTCCATTTATAAGGCAAAATGATGTGGAAGGAAAGTCATCACTGGTTGCTAGGAGTTTGCAGAAGGGGTAGTTTTTGAAGAGTTGAAATTCTGCATTTTTCAAGAGCTATGAAACTATTCTGTATAATACAAAGTGGTATATTACGCATTTGTCAAAATCCACCAAACTCTATAGCACAAAGTGTGAGCCTTAATATAAGCAATTTTGAAAAATTCTGACATTTAAGGATCCCATAATGAAATTCAGACTGTGACAAAATATTCCAACTGTATTATAATTGTATGACATCACCTCACTGAAGAGGGGAAAATAAGTGCTAATCCAAATAACTCTCGAAATCCACAGAGACCATAAGACTGAAGACAACAGGAGCTGTACATAGGCACTGGCCTCTAGTTAGCATAGTTGTTTCTTCCTGGTGTGTGAGTTAACAACTCTGGAACCACTGTAGTTGTATTTTGGGATCTAATAAATCAGTAAGTGGATGGAAGATGGTGGGAGCCAAGTTTCTCACTGTTGGAGTCAAATGTTAAATATAAGCAAGGAGCAAAAGCTGGAATGAGTCATGTGATACTGGCTTACAGTTGGCAACATTAGTGTCAATGGTTAGTATAATATTATAGATACAGACAAGTATAGAAATAGTTATAAGTACGTGGGTATACATGGGTTAATATATACACACACAATCTCAAATCTAAGAGATCCTAGAAATAACACTCAAGTACCAAGGAGCCCACCTATTGCCCAGATCTTGGTTTCTAATACTGCTCCAATAAAAGAAATCAGGGCTTCTTGGATAAATGGCTTATTATAATACTGGAACAATAAAGATACAAGATGACCCTGGAGGTAGTGTTAAAAATTAAGAAAGTATTCAGAAAAATAAGCTATTGAGAAAATGTCAAAAGGACACAGATGCTGGTGGAAAGAAATCCAATGGCCAACATTGGAATAATTTGAGCAGTGAAATATATATAGTATTGGATTATAATAAAAAAATCTAAAATAAATATGCCCAAGTTCATGCTGCAGAAATGATTGAATAAATAAATGGGAAAATAAGTAGATTTCTCAGGTAAAATAATTCCAAATAAGTTATATTGGTATTTCCCCTCATGGGGGTGGCATAACTTTTCATTTCTAAGTATGGGCTATACACATTGATCTCCTAAGAATACAGTATGAAAAGCTGGGGAGAGGGATTTTATAAGTGGAATAACTTAATACCTCAACCAGCTAATGATGGTTAGCATCAATTGTGATAACTCATGTTCATAAAATGTATCTGTCATATAATGTCATAAAAATAGCACTTTACCTCTGTGGTCTTCCTCCCAAAAACTCCTAACTCCTGTCTAATCATGAGAAAATACCAGACAAATCCCAGTTAGAGGACATCCTACAAATACCTGGCCAGCACTTCTTAAAATACTTGAGCTCATCAAAATCAAGGCAAGTCAGAAAAACTGTCATAACTGAGAGGAGCCCAAGGAGACATAATGATGAAATGTGATATGGTATCCTGAATGAGATCCTGAAACAGAAAACGAACATTAAGTAAAAACTAAGGAAATATGAATACAGTATGGACCTTAGTTAATAATGTATCGATACAGGTTCATTAGTTGTGTGATATACATCATACTAATATAAGATCTTAACAACATCAAGCTCGATATAAGGTATATCTAAATTCTATAAATTATTTCTGTAACTTTTCTCTGAATCTAAAAGTTTTCTAAAATAAAAGAGCATATTATCAAAGCAACGATAAACAACTGGTGTCACCTCTGAAAAAGCTATCTGGTTTATGTTTGTCTCGAAAGTACAGGACACAAATAATGCACAGCCTCTGATCTGAAATTCCCTTTCTAAAATTAACTGATAACTAGTCATAGTAATTATAAAGGCATAATTTTGTGATTTTTTTTCCATTGAGATTTTTACTGGAATAAAGACTGGGGAGCAAATAAACACTCTTTTATTCAATAATAAATACTGAGAGTTTCTGGGACTTTTCTCTCTTCAGAATAGAAGCATCATTACCACTTCAAATTGATAATAGTTTCCCATTTTTCTCTCTCCTTTTTTCCCAAGGATTTATTCATGGTGCAACTAGTGTTACATTCTCTTCTTTAGGCACACTGAGGAGCTCTTTCCATTACAGTATATCAAGTATGTAGTTCAATGCTCAATAAATTTGTTCAAGTATAGCTTGTAATAAAGGGAAAGTAGAATGAATTTTATTAACCATCAGATATGTATTTTTTCTAAGAAATCTGGAGTAGAGAGCCAATTTGGAAGGCACACATAAATCTTATAAATGTATTGGTGGAGAACCAGTGAGCAATGCTATCAAACACTGTATTTCTTATAATTTGATGATCTTTAAGTAGATGGGTGTGCAGAGTGTCTGGAATGATATCCTGAATATTATTCTCACAGTTCTTAATATCTTTCTCAAGGCTATTCACATATGGAGTCATTAGAAAACATTACAAAATTGTTTAATATTTCTCATTTAATATTAGAGATTGTCTTTAGAATTTCAACATTTCACTGAACTCTACATATTTTAGTAAAATAAAAAAACCAATCTTTAGTATAATCAAAATGTCCTGATTAATTACCAGTGATTGATAAAAAGCCCTGGCTTAGCTTGATTAAATATAACTATTAATAAAGAATAGAACAATGAACTCAGGACTAATGTGTTCTGATACTGCACTGTAGATATGTCAGAAACAGCTTGAAGGCCACATTTCTACCAACAGTCATAGGGAGGAAAGACTTTTAAATAAAAGCACAATTGAACTGCAGAAAATGTTTGAATACGAATAATTATCTGGAGTGCTTTTTGCTAAGATATTCCAGTAGATTACTGTACTATGCTAAGATCCACCAGTCATTTTTAAAATAATTGTAAGCATTTCAATAAAATTTAATGCTGCAAATATTTTTGAGCATCAGAATAATCTATAATTGTTGCCCTTGCTGGGTTAGGCATGTGTTAGGCTATACATATATTTTCTGTATGTGTGTGTGTGTGTGTGTGTGTGTGTGTGTGTATGTAAATCTGTAATTAAATTTATCTTAAGTAGAAAAGCAAACAATGATGTTGTGCCTCTGTTCATGCAATCTGCAAATTATTAAGTGCCAGGCATCATTCTAGGTTCTTGGAATACATCAATGAATAGAACAGACAAAAATCTCCATCTAGGTTCCCCATGAAATTTACATTCGAGTAGTAATTTGTAAGAGTAAAGGAGCAGTGGGGGGGGGGGGTGTGTGGAATACTACAAATGATGTATCTAATAAATAAGTACTTCATATTGTATATTAGAAGATGATAAGAGCTGTCAGAAGATTTTTAAAAAGAGGGGCAGGATAAGGGAGACCTGAAATGTAAGGGGGTGGGAGAATGGGTTAACATTTTTAACTTTTTTTTTCCCTAGTGAGTGTCATTAAATTTAAACGAATATCTGAAGAAAACCAGAAAACTAGCAATATGGATATCTGATGTAGAGGAGTCCTGGACAGTAGGAACAGCCAGTACCATGGCACTGTCAAAACACTGCTATGTGCTCCAGGACGAGTAGAGAAGCGAGTAAAGTTTTAGCAGAGTGAGCAAGGTGGAATATATTAGGATATCATTCTAGGTTGAAAGTAATAGAGGTCATGCATGACTTTAGAGGGAATCTATCTATCTATCTATCTATCTATCTATCTATCTATCTATCTGTCAGTCAAAAGGTCTCACATGTTTTTTACTGAACCAACCTACTGATGCAAAAGCATCATAACAGAGAAAAGCCATTTCCCTGATAAAACAGATCTACTGGTCAGGCAGTAGGGAGGCAATGCAATAAGAACACAGGACTTTCAGGCAGCATAAATGTGTGCCATCTTATGTGTGGTCCCTTATAGCCCCAGCGTCATTCTTCTCCAATGCTGCCTCTTGGAGTTGTATCTGATTTTATTACCAGTTTTCATCCAAATCCACTGGGGAATGGGACGATTCTGCTTTTGTTTCTTGGCCAGGAATCACTGGATCTTGGAAGTCTTGTGAGAAGACCTGGCAAGAAACAGTCAGCAGCACACACCGCAATGGCCGAGAAGAGGAGCGATTTTAGAGGGAATTTAAAGAAGTTTGCATTTTACTCTGATTTAAATGGGAAAACACGGAAGTGTTCAGAGCAAAGGAATGACAGTTCACGTGGAATGTCACTCCATCCTAACAGCAAGCAAAAACCTGAACAAACTGGCAAATCAACAACTTATCTTAGTTCTGTCAGGGATGTGAGGTCACAAGGCAAACTACTACCCCCCCAAATTGGAGTTACAGGCAGATGAACACAGAGCAGCACAACTGAACAGAACAGAAACGCTCAAGCTGAAAGCTCTACAGGAACTAGTACTGGCGGGAAAGTCTAGACTATAACTGACAAATTTCTAGAGAGTCAGTGTAGACAAGTCTGAGGATAAAAAC
Organism: Herpailurus yagouaroundi; assembly: GCF_014898765.1. Taxonomy (NCBI): domain Eukaryota; kingdom Metazoa; phylum Chordata; class Mammalia; order Carnivora; family Felidae; genus Herpailurus; species Herpailurus yagouaroundi. The sequence continues at coordinate 91,321,242 of NW_024412388.1, forward strand.
GGCAGGATGGCAGTCTTAGGGAGTAGGGAGGCAAACTTACATGAATTTTAGCTCCAGTAGCTCTACCAGGTACTCACAGGGAATATGGGAGAAAAAAAGTCCCTTCAGCCTTCTAACAGGGGGAGGCAAAAATAACCATTTTGAAATACATCAGAGCATTCTGTTCTTTGGAACATGGCCTGTTCTCAAGAGAAACTAATTTATCAGACCCTAACCTATTGTAGTTTTATCAGAACTTAATCTACTGAGGGGAAGGAAAATATCCAACTCCAGCCCCTCTAGCCATCTGTCCCACTTAAAGGGAGTAGGGGACAGAGAAACACTTGTGAAGTTTACAACCCTGGGGCTGAGGCTTACTAACAGACTGAGACACAATCCAGGACTGTAGAACAGACTATAGAACTCCTCCCCATACCTTACTATTACATTATTAAAGGCCTATTTATCATGTACCTTTTCCCCAGTACATCATTTCTGGCCCTCAACAACAAATTCCAATGCCATGAAAATGCAAAACAAAACAAAACAAAACAACAGCAACAACAAAAGCCACTCAGAAATGGCATGAATGCTAGCCTCACCAGACCAGAAATTTAAAACCATGGTGATTAATACTAAGGTCTAAAAGTAGACAGCATATAAGAACTGCTGGGTAATGTAAGCATAAAGATGGAATTCTAATTAAAAATCAAAAAGAAATGCTAGGCATAAAAACATTCTGACAGGTATGAAGAACACGTGATGGGCTCGTCAATAGACTGGACATGGCTGAGGAAAGGATCTCTGAGCTCGAAAATATGCCAAAAGAAACTTCCAAAACTGAAAACGAAAGAGAAAGAAACAAGACTGGGGGAAAAACAAAAGCAAAAACAAACCATGACAGAATATCCAGGAACTGTGGGGCAACTACAAAAGATATAACACATAGATAATGAGAATACCAGAAGGAGAAGAGAGAAAGAAATAGAAGAAATATTTGAAGCAATAATGGCTGAGCATTTCCCCCAAATTAACGCCATGCACTAAGCCACAAATCTAGAAATCTCAGAGAATACCAAGCAGGACAAATAGCAAAATTAAACTACACACCTAGCTAGGCCTGTTGTGTTCAAACTGTGGGAAATGAAAGAACAGAAGAAATCTTGAAAGAAACCAGGGTATGTGTGGGGGGAGGGCACCTTATATACAGAGAGGAGCAAATATAAAAATTATACCTGACTTCTCAGAAAAGGAATAGGAAGAAAGGTTTAGATGAGGTCAGAATTTTAATTTCAGGTTTATTAGGTTTAATATGTCTGTTAAACTCCAAACGGAGATGTTAAATAGCACAAATAGCTATCTGTAGATTAGGAGAGAGGTCTGGGCTTGAAATATGCATTTAGGCATCAATGTCATGTGGACATTTAAAGCCATTAGAGTGGATGAGATCACCAAGGTAGTGTTGATTAAAAAAAAAAAAAAAGAAAGAAAGCTGATCTCTGGGGCAATGCAACATGAAGAGTTCTTAGTAAAGATAAGCAGCTAAGGAGTATAAAGAGTGACCTATGAAGCAGAAAGAAAATCAAGAGGCTTCCTGTATTAAAAACAATTTAAATAGAGTTTACAGGGAAGAGGGGCACAGTTGCTAACATGTGGCTAATAAGGTAATTAAGGTAGGAACTGAGAATTGACCATTGGATTTAACAAGATGAAAGTTATTGCTGATCTCATGGAGAGAAGTTTGATGGAACGATGCAGAATAATTCTAACTGGATTGAGATTAAAAGAGAAATATATATATATATATTTATATATATGGAGAGAATATATATATATATTTTATATATATATAAAAGAGAAATATATATATATATATATATATATATATATATATATATGTATATGTATATGGAGAGAGAGAGAGTATAAATAATTTACCCAAGGAATTTTGCTGCCAAGGAGAACAAAGTACTTTAGTGGTAACTGATGGGTAAGTAGAGTCAGGATTTTTTTTTTAATGTGGGATAAATATTAGCATTCTAAGAAAAGGTAAAAAATATTGATAATATGGGAGATTACGGAAATGATGGTCAGAGGAGATATATGTAAATTAACCCAGCTGTTCTAAGACCTACATCTAAACCCTCCATTGCTTAACACATTAGGAGTTTGTTACTCAAAAGTTTCATAAGGGTCTCCAGTAGGTTGTTTTCTATGTAAAGTTTTCAAGGGACAAAGGCTTCTTCAATACTGAGCTTCAATCTGTCCCCTAAGACCTGAGAGTTCCTTTTTTGCCCCCTTGACTAGTTATTGGAAGGACAGCATGGAGAAGATACATTTTTTTTCTTAATTACTTGCCCAGAGTGACACATATTTCTTTCACTCACATACGATTAGTAAGAATAATATGCTTTATCTAGGTACAAGGGGAACTGAAAAGTGCAACCCCAGGATGAGTAAGTTTCTAATGATCAAAATTGTTTACTGTAGAAAGAAAGGATGTATCTTTTGTGATCTGTCAGCCCTCTGTCCCATAAGATGGAATCTAGTGTTGAAATGGAGGGATTGGCTTTACATAGGGGAAAGTTATCATCACAGAATAAAAATGGGAGACTTTGGGGGCACCTGGGTGGCTCAGTTGGTTAAGCATCCAACTTCGGCTCAACTCATGATCTCATAATTTATGAGTTAGAGCCCCACATCGGGCTTTCTGCTGTCAGCACTTAACCCACTTCAGAGCCTGCTTTGGATCCTCTGTCACCCTCTCTTTCTGCCCCTTCCCTACTTGTTCTCTCTCCCTCTCTCTCTCAAAATCAATAAATAAACTTAAAAAAAGGAGACTATGGTATATAGGTTTTCAGAAATGGGAAGTGAATGGACTAGACCATATCATATGATTGCCTGGTAAGATTAATGGCCCATTTGAATTTCATGTAAATTTATAATAAGAACAATTAACAAGGTTATATGTTCTATCAAGCCACATTCATCTATAAAGATGTATGTCAGGAATCAGTGATGAGTTGAAATTAACTAGACTTAAGCAAATGTGATAAAACATGAAAGGTGTAAAGGAACAAAGGGTATGTGCAAAGCATGATTGTAATGATTGGCCATAAAATTTTATTTCATTTTATTTTTTAAAAGTTTGTTTGTTTGTTTGTTTGTTTGTTTGTTTGTTTATAGAGCACAAGCAGGGGAGGGGGAGAGAGAGAGAGAGAGAATATGCCAAACTGGCTCTGTGCTGTCAGTGCAGAGCCCAACTCAGGGCTCTATCTCATGAACCATGAGATCATGACCTGAGCTGAAATCAAGAGTCAGATGCTTAACTGACTGAGCCACCTAGCTGCCCTTTGACCATAATTCTTTTTAAGTTTATTTATTTATTTTGAGACAGAGAGAGAGAGAGTAATTAAGCAGGGGAGAAACAGAGAGAGAGGGAGACAGAGAAAAACCCAAGCAGACTCCACACCATCAGCACCGAGCCCAACGTGGGGCTCGAACTCAGGAGCCATGAGATCATGAATGGAGCTGAAACTAAGAGTTGGGCGCTTAACCTATGAGCCACCCAGGTGCCCCATTGACCATAAAATTTTAAACGGAAGAAAGAGGACATTAAGAGGATGAGGGACAGTGAAAAATTGATAGGATTAATGGATTGGAGGGTGGAAAATGTACATTCAGAGCCCTAGGAAGGGAAAAAAAAAAAAAAACCAACCAAAAAACAAAAAAAGCAAAGCAAAACAAAACAGGAGGCAGTGGTCACAGAACGAGCTGTACAAAATTGATGTTTCAGAGAGAGTGCAATTATTAGTAACAGGTATATCTACAGAGTAAGTGGCTGAGGTAGGGTGGAGGACAAGATTATTGGATGCAGATAATTTTAAGGAAGTTGGGGCCAGATGGGTAGAGCATTATCTACAATTTAATTGAAATCACCAAGAGTTAGGATAGAGGTAATTGAAGAGGGACAGCTAGGAAATGACTCATGGAGAAATGAGTAGGAATGATCCAGCGTTTGGGAGATAACAGCTACAATTTCAGGATATGAGGTTATAAAATCGAATAGTATGAAATACAAAACTTGGGGGTTTTAGTGGAATTGAAGGAAAATGCTCTGAAACATGAGAAGAAAACTCAAAGACCTACCTCATTACCATTTCTAGCGGCACAAGGTCTACAAGAGGGAAAAATAATTTTATAGGCTACAGAAGAAAGCATACACGGAAAAACTCATCATAATTTACGAACTGGGGTCAAAAATTAATGACCTATATAGGAGGATTATATTTTTGCAAGATAAAGAAAGTTACAAAGAAGTTGTTTTAATTGAACCATGCTGTTATAAGAAACACAAAGGCAAAGACAATGGGATGTACATAATGTGTAATTGACCATAAACTGAACTGAATAGTCCCAAAATCATCATAAGGCAGTGTCACTTACTTACTAGCCCTCCTCCCCATTTTCACCAGGAAAATAAAACTTCTTCCAAAATAGAACTTAAGCCATCCTTTTTTGGGGGGCGGGCGGGGAGCAGGGACTATGGGCTTATACAAAGGCTGAAAGTCAGTGATCAACTGACTTTCAAACTGGTGTTGTGGCACAATTTTCTTTGCAACATTTAATGTATTTCATTCTGATTGTGCATATCAAGGAAGGATTCTTGGAAGAGGAACACGTAAATTTCATTCTTTAACATGAAAAGTTTGTTTTGTTTCATTTTTTTAAGTTTTAACTTTTATTTAAATTCCAGTTAGTTAATATACAGTGTAATATTAGTTTCAGGACTACAGTGTAGTGATTCAACACTTCCGTACAACACCTGGTACTTCTCACAAGTGTGCTCCTTAATCCCCATCACCTATCTAACCCATCTCCCACCCACCTTTCCTCTGGTAACCATCAGTTTGTTCTCTATAGTTAAGGGTCTGTTTCTTGGTTTGTCTTTCTGTCTCTTTTTTAAACCTTTTTTCCTTTGTTCTGTTTCTTAAATTCCACATATGAGTGAAATCATATGGTATTTGTCTTTCTCTGAGTTATTTCCCTTAGAATAACTTATTTCGCTTAGCTCCATCCATGTCATTGCAAATGGCAAGATGTTTTGTTTCATTTTTTGAGAATGGACAAAAAAATATTTTGACTGATATCTCCATATGTTAGGTGACAAATCAGAGCTATAATCCTCAAATAATTCCTAGCTTACAAGTAATTTGTCCCCACTCACTCTTGACTGAGAATGTCATTATTTTCTATATATGTCCACCTACATATATTTTTGGAGGAAGGAAAAGCTGTAATATTTCATTTCTCTTTTAAATAAAAAATTAAGTCAAATTATAACATACATGCCAAAAAGAATGCCACATCATAACTGAACAGTTTGAAGAGGGAATACATCCTTGTATCCACCATCTAGACAAAGAAACCAAAAGATTATTAGCACCCTAGAAACTTTCCTTGAGTTCTATACCAGTCATTACTATTTCTTCTTAAAGGCAGACACTGTTTTGACTTCTTTCCCCAACATTAGACTTTTGAACTTTGTATAGAGTTATACAATACAAATAGGCAGAATTCTAAGATGGCTCTCAAGATTCCCTCTCCCTGATATATATGACCTGTATATCCCCTCTTTCTGGGTATAGGAAGAACTTGTGAATATAATGGGACCTCCTTCCTGAGGTTAAGTTACTAATTAGTTGACTTTGAGTTATGCAAATGAGAGATTAGCTTTGGTGAGCCTGACTTAACCAAGTGAGCCCTTCAGAGTAATGGGACCCTTCCTGAGAGAGTTTCAAAGCCATATATGTTCTCCTACTTGAAGAAATAACCTCATCTTATGAGAGTTTCAAAGCCATATATGTTCTCCTACTTGAAGAAATAACCTGTCATCTTGGACCTGAGAATGACTTCCAGGACCTAAGAGCACACTGTGGCCAGCTACCAGCAAGAAAACATAGACCTCAATCCTGCAATTGCAAGGAATTGAATTCTGCTAACAGCTTCAATGAGTTTTGAAGAGGACCTCAAGCCTCAGATGAGACTGCAATGCCAACAGACACCTTGATCAAACCTAGTGAGACCATGAGCAGAGGAAACTCAGACCATGAGCAGAGGAAGCTACTCATTCCTGTAATCCTGACCCATGGAAACCATGAGATAATTAACATACATTATGTTAAGCCACTAAATTTGTGCTAAATTGTTACACAGCAATGGAAAACTAAAAAAAAAAAAAAAAAAAAAAAGAATATTCCTTGTTGTTGCATGGAGTAATAGTTTATTCATTTTTAATTCTCTGTACTATGCCACTGTATGATATAAAAATACTTCAGATTATTCACTCTATTACTCCAAGCTTTTGGCCATTACAGATAGTTACATGATGAACATTCTTGCTGTGTTTTCTGTGCACGTGCTCTATTGAGTAGGACTGGAATTGTGACTCTAGAGTATGTATCTGCTCAGCTTTAACAGACACAAACAGTTTTCCAAAACAGTTGTATCAACTTAGAATCCCAAAAACAGAGTGAAAAGTTTCACTCCCTCCATATGCTTACCACTAATTGACATGGATCTTGTAATTTTGTTTGTTTGCTTGGTTTTTTAGAGTTTAAATATCCTGGTGGGTGTGCAGAAGGATCTGATAGCAATTGCTACTCCCCACATTGTGAACCATCTTCCCCTTAGTCTTCTGTTTGGGTCTGTGCACTGACTCGTAAATTGTATTCAAATCATGCTGCTGGTTTTAAGTGAGGTGGCTAGAAGTAAGGATTTGACTTATGTGGCAAAGGATGGGAAGATTATCCCTTTAAAATCAGCAGGCAGCTATAATTATAATTCTATGAAAAAGGCAAGATGTTCCTTTAATCAGTTAGACTCCTTCTTTTTACCTCTGACCACTTCTCCAGAGGCGCTCCTGAGCCCCACGGTTCACCCTTAGTTTCAACTCCTACACAGTGTAAGCACAGCTGTTATGCACAGACATTACCAGAAATTTTAGCTCGTCTTAATATAAACTTATCAGAATTCCAGTAGTAAATGAAATAAAATTTTTGCTATTATATCCTTTGAACATTTTATCTTTTGTGACAGTTGATTCCAATAGAATAAAAGTAGAAATACCATGAACCCTAAAAGAATGTAGCATTCTAGCCTTTATTTAATTAATAGTAGAATCAATATAATATATTAATAAAGTAATGCTTTCTCTCAGAAGAAAGACATATTCATTTTTAAAGATCTTTTTCCTGGATTGTTCTTATTTACCTTTTTATTGCAAGGGTATATCTAACATAAATTATGAGAAAGAATTATACAAACTGCATAATTTCCCTGATGTGCTCACTCTGGATCTCATCACCCTACATGTATGCCTTGTTTTAAGCAGATTCCATGTATAATAAATTCTATGATTTAAAATTTTTTTAATGTTTATTTTTGAGACAGAGAGAGAGAGACAGAGTGTGGGTGGGGGAGGGGCAGAGAGAAAGGGAGACACAGAATCCAAAGCAGGCTCCAGGCTCTGAGCTGTCAGCACAAAGCCCGATGCAGGGCTCGAACTTGTCAACCTCAAGATCATGACCTGAGCTAAAGTCAGATGCTCAACCGACTGAGCCACCCAGACGTTCCATAAATTCTCTGATTTAAAAAAAAAAAAAAAAAAAAAAAAAAGATTTACCTGGGAGTCCCTTACATAGTAAGCTGTCCAAAGTTTTAAAAATTATTACATTTATATAATACTAATTAACACTTTTTTAGGCACGCAGCTAGAGTATAAAGAAACATACACTTGTCATGTGCAAGTAGAAACAAATCAGAAGATTTTATTTCCATGAAGCATTTCAAGCCTATAAAAGAGTATAATATAGCATAATAAATAGCAGCACATCCATCATTCAAATTTACAAATGTTAACATTGTGTCATACTTGAGTCAGAAATATTTACCCAGTAGATAAAAATTACAGATGTTTATATACTCCTCTCCATCCCTAAGAGAGACCCTCTAGCCTGAACTAGTTGTATCTCATTCCTGTGATTTTTTAAAATCCTGGATGCAACTTCAAAGTCATCTATTTCATGATAATTACCTCAGATAATAATAATAATAAGAATAATAATAGTAATAATAATAAAACTAAAATTAATGGGGACGGGCAGGATGGAAGCTGAAATGACCTCCAGAAATCCCTGAGAATTGATAAGTCACCTGACTGAAAGTCTGTCAGGGAGATAAACAAAGAAAAGTGGGATCTTCACCCAGCTCTACCATAAACCAACCAGCTGTGGGAAGACACAACACAAGTAGCCTGCCTATTTGTGGAGCAGTTGTCCAGAAGTGCTTATTGTTTATCTGTTTGGGTTTGGGGGGAGCACATTTGACACATAATGTTACATTGGTTTCAGGTATACAACTTGGTGATTTCACAAGTACAGCTACCATCTGTCCTGCTACATAGCTATTACAGTACCATTGGCTGTATTCCTTATGCTCTTTTTGTTCACATGACTCACTCATTCCAGAACTGGAAGCCTCTACCTCCTTCTCCCCTTCACCCATTTTGCCAGGCTACTTATCCCCCTTCCCCATGACAACCATCAGTTTGTTCTCCATATTCATAGGTCTAAATCTGCTTTCAGTTTGTTTATATGTTCGGGGTTTATATTTTGCTTTTTAAAAAGATTCCACTTATAAGTGGAATCATATCATATTTGTCTTTATCAGTCTGACTTGTTTCATTTCGCATAATATCCTCCAGGTCCATCCATGATCCATGCTGTTGCAAATGGCACAATCCCATCCTTTTCCATGGCTAAGTTATATTCCAGTGTGTGTGTGTGTGTGTGTGTGTGTGTGTGTGTGTGTGTGTGTGT
>NW_024412388.1:91330109-91364951 GCF_014898765.1 Herpailurus yagouaroundi
GTGTGTGTGTGTGTGTGTGTGTGTGTGTGTGTGTGTGTGTGTGTGTATGTGTGTACATCTTTATTATATTTGTCTGTTGATGGAAACTTAGGTTGCTTTCCTATCTTGGCTATTGTAAATAATGCTACAGTAAACATAGGGGGACATATATCGTTCCAAATTAGCATCTCCAGAAGTGTTTTTTTGCTACAGAATTTTTTAATTCCAATGTAGTTAACTACTACAATTACAATTACTACTATAACTAATATTATATTAGTTTGGGGTGTACAATATAGTGGTCCAACAATTTCATACATCACCCAAGTGCACTCCTGAATCCCCATCACCTATTTCACCCATCTACTGCAATACTTAATACTACAATAGTATTTTAGGAGTTAAATTGTAAATGCGTGTAAATTGAGCCCTTTTCTTTTGTGTACCACAATTCCTAAGACTCTCTTTGTCTTACACCAACCCACTTTATTATTTGAGCTTAATTCCTCCTAGTTAAGCCATTTCAGTTAGGTTTCTGCTAACCAAACTATTTACATTCTGTGGGCCTTTGTAAGTTGAATCCAGTGTGTTCCTTGGTCACAGTATCTTGAGAACTATATACAGAGGGTCTGCCTTCTTTACCACCATATCTCCAGTTCTCAGAGTAGTCTTTGACATGGGTAAATCAACAAATGATGAAAGAAAATGATCTATTTCCTCCAAAAACATCTCAATCCAAGGAAATAAAATTTAACATGCTAAATTACTTGCATTCCTTGAGTAGGCTATTCTATAACTTGATAAATAATTGGTTTGAAAACCAATAATCCTTGGGATGACAAGTCTTTAGGCCTTTGGGAAATTATGACTAAATCTTTACATATGCACATAGTTGAGTGTGTCTTCAGAAGCCTCTAGTTACATGTACAAAACAAGTAAATAGAAATTACTTATTATGCCCATTTTTGTAAGCTATATAATGAGTACATTTGAGCAATATTTCTAGCATAAAGCATAGTAGCTGTCTTTATATAGTTACACATTTCAGAGAACTTTATAATAAGTGGAAATATTTTCAAATGAAAATAAATGTTATCAAATTCAGTCTTTTATGAGACATGATGAGTCCATAACATTTATTATTATTGAACTTATTTTTGTTCCCTTCCAAATCTGTCATTAAACCCTAGAAGAAACATTTTATTCCTAGCAGCTTCAGATAATAAACTTCTGCCTTTGTATTTTCCCACCCAAACTCCAAGATTTCCTTATACTCTAGGCATTTCCTTCTTCTATGGTAATAATTCTCAAACTTCAGGGTATAATTAACTAAAAGGCAGACTAAAACACAGATTACAGGACTGTAGCCTGAGGGTTTCTGATTCAGTAGGTCTGGTGTGTAGCCCAAGGCAATAGAGACTGACTCCATTTTTAATATCCATTTCTGAACAGCTTTCAAACCCCATTAGTCCTTTTAGTCCTTCTGCCCTACATCTGGACAAGCTGTTGAATGTTCAGAAAGCCTATGTGTTCCCTCTTTGGTACTGGTGGGAAGTGCAATGAAGCAACACCAGTTGCAATCTCACCCCCTAACCGCCATAAGAACCCATGCCAGTCTCCTTTCCCTGTTTCTCAAACCATTTTTGAATCTGCTTGAGAGTCTACCATGATGTCAGAAATACTATCATGTGAGTTACAAACTTTTCAAATGTTCTGTGGCCGGGGGGAGGGGGCATCCATCATCCGTAGTAATATACAAACAAAATTTGGGATGGGACTCCAACCCATATCTGTAAGGTGATCCTGACACCCAAGAATTTAAATTTCTAGACAATTTCCAAGGTATAGTTATGCCACTGATCCAGGTTCCACCTTTCAGAACGCTTGCTCTAAGGAGTCCTACCCATTCACAGTTGACCCATTCTATAGACTGCTTTCTCTCTTCCAGAAAACTTCTATTCCATTTCATTCTGTAATTATTTCCTTAGTAGTATCCTGTATCTGCAACTAAAGTTCAATCTCATGATGAGTAGATACTATATGTCATTTTTTTAAAATTTGCTTTACCTCATAGTATAGTATTAGTTTAATAGAAGTATTCACTTGTTTCTTCATTCCATGTAGGTACTAAGACTAGTGATTTAAATATCAGGCCCCTAGTTCCATTGTGTGTATACAACACACACACACACACACACACACACACACACACACTAATTATAATCTAACCATTGCATTAGATATGTCATACAAGCTCATCTAATTTTTTGCTGAATTTCTGCAAGTATATTGTTTTCAGCCCATTTTACAGATAACTGCTTGGAGAATCAAGAGTTTAAGTGGAAGATATAATAGTTAAACCCAGATCTGTGTGACCCTAATTCCTTCTCTTTAGTTATATTTCATACTGTAGTCAGAATATATTATGGCCTAGCAACAGACTCATCATATAAAAAGGTAAGTAAATAATTTTTATAAAGCAGATTTGTGGTAGAGAGTAGTGGGAAATAAGTGTTTTTTTCTTTTTCTTTTAAAGTTACTATAAATTCACAGAATGTGGCAAAAATCATTCAGAAAGATCCCATGTACCCTTCACCAAGTTTCCCCCAACAATAACAAATTTGTTAACTGTAGTACAATAACAATTCAAGAAATTGACATCAACAAAGTACATGAAAGTTTTATAAGATTACTCCAGTTTTACAAGTACTCATTGTGATTGTGCATATGAATGTTTGTGTGTTTGTAGGTCTGAGCAGCTTGGTTACACATGCAGATTCATGAGACCACTACCACAATAAAATTGTCACATTGCCACAAATAACTCTTGTGTTACCTTTCATAGTTACACTGGTGTCCAGAGTGGCTCTATCATTTTACATTCTCATGAGTAGTGTATGAGAGATCCAAATTCTCTGCATCCTCCCCAACATTTGATATCGTTACTTTTATATTGTATTAGCTGTTGTAATAATATGTGTATTCCATATGTAATAATATGATAATTCATTATGGTTTTGATTTTCATTGCTCTAATCATTAATAATGCTAAATATATTTCCATATGCTCATCTGTCATTTATGTATTCTCTTTGGTGAAATATCTGTTCATTCATTTAGCCCGTTTTCTTTTTGGATTGTTTGTTACTGTTGAGTTTTGACTTTTTTTTTTAATATATATATTCAGGATAGGATAGGATTCATTTGTCAAAATGCTGTTTGCAGATATTTTCTTCCAGTCTGTAGCTTGTTATCTCAGCTTCTTAAATGGGTCTGTGACAGAGCAATTATTTTAAGTTTTTATTAAGTCCAATTTATTTTTTTTTCCTCTATAGATCATGCTTTGTGTTTCAAATGTAAGAACTCTTTACCAAGTTCTAGGTCCCAAAGATTTTCTCCTGTTTTATTCTAAAATGCTTATAGTTTCACATTTCACATTTAAATGATCTATTTTAAATGATTTTTCTATAATGTTTGAAGTTATTTTTGTTGAGGTTAATTTTTTAGCCTATGGAGGTCTAATTAGTCCAACACCATTTCGTTCTTTCTTTCCTTCCTTCTTTCTTTCCTCCCTCCCTCTCTCCTTCCTTGCTTCCTTACTGCCTTTCAAATATTGTTTTTTAAGTATAATTGACATATAATATCTTATTAATAGCAATTCGGTATTTTTATACACTAAAAAAATTATCCCTATGATAAATCTAGTTTAATCTATCATTATATAGTTATCATAATATAATTGTAATATAATTGAAATATAATAAAAGAATTGCATAAAATAATGTAATAAAATATTATAATGAAAAATATTTTTGCATATATAGTTCATATCATTTTACATATATGTTTTTCATTATACTCTTTAGGTCCATCCATGTTGTCACAAATGACAAGATTTAATTTTTTTTCTAAGGCTGAATAATACTGCATTTTAATATATCACATCTTCATTATCCATTCATCTATTAATTGTCACATAGGTTACTTCCATATCTTGGCTATTGTAAATAAAGCAGTGAACATACAATTACATATATCTTTTGAAATTGGTGTTTTTTAATTGTCTTGGGATGACTATCCAGAAGTGAAATTGCTGTATTGTATAATAGTTCTATTTTTAAGTTTTTGAGCAACCGCCATACTGCTTTCCATAGTGGATGAACCAATTTGTATTCCCACCAGTAGTGCATGAGAGTTCCTTTTACTATACATCCTTGCCAACATTTATTTCTGGTCTTTTAGATAATAGCCATTTTAACAGGTGTGAGGTCATATCTCACTGTGGTTTTGATTTGCATTTTCCTGATGATTACTGTTGTTGAGCATTTCTTCATATGCTTGTTGGCCATCTGTGTGTCTTTGGAAAAATGTCTGTTCCTCAAACATAAATAGGTTGTTTGTTTGTGTTTGTATAAAGTTGTAGAAGTTCTTTATATATTTTATTTTATTTTATTTTATTTTATTTTATTTTATTTATTTATTTTTTAAATTTTTTAACGTTTATTTATTTTTGAGACAGAGAGACACAGAGCATGAGCAGGGAAAAGGCAGAGAGAGAGGGAGACACAGAATCTGAAATGGGCTCCAGGCTCTGAGCTGTCAGCACAGAGCCTGACGCGGGGCTCGAACTCACGGACCGTGAGATCATGACCTGAGCCGAAGTCGGACGCTTAACCGACTGAGCCACCCAGGTGCCCCAACTTTACATATTTTAGATATTAACCCCTTATTGGATGTATTATTTGCAAATATCTTCTCTTGTTCAGTTGGTTCCCTTTTTGTTTTGTTGATGGTTTCCTTTGCCATGCAAAAGCTTTTTATTTCAATGTAATCCCATTTGTTTAACTTTTGTTGCCCTTGACTGAAACAGGTCCAAAAAAGCTTACCAAATACTCACCACCTATAGTTTCTTTTAGTAGTTTTATGGCTTCAAGTCTTACATTCAAGTCTGCAATCCATTTTAAATTTACTTTTGTGCATGGTATAAGTTAGTTGGTTATTTTTTTTTCAACACCGTTTATTGAAGAGACTGTCATTTCCTCATTGTATATTTTTGCCTTCTTTGTTATAGATTAATTGACTGCATATATGTAGTTTTATTTCTAGGCTTTCTAGCTTTTTCCATTGATCTGTGTGTCTGGGGTTTTTTTGTTTGTTGGTGTTTGTTTGTTTGTTTGTTTTTGCTAACACCATACTGTTTTGATTACTAGAACATCGTAGTAGAGTTTGAAATGAGGGAGCATGAGACCTCCAGCTTTGTTCTTTTTCAAGATTGCCTTAACTATTTGAATATTTTGTGGTTTTATACAAATTTTAGGATTCTTTATTCTAGTTCTGTGAAAATCCAACATCATTTCCTTAAAAAAATATTCTTCTTGCATTTGATTGTCTTTGTAGTTTTGTCAAAATTCAGTTGTTGATATTTCTGTGGGGTTATTTCTGGGTTCTATATTCTGTTGCAATGATTTGTTTATTCCCGCTACTAATACCACAATCTTGATTACTGTAGTTTTTTGGCAAGGCTTAAAGTCAGGCAGAGTGTTTCTACTCTCATTTTCTCACATTTTACCCAAAATTTCCATATTGTTTTTCTCATTCAAACTGTTTTAGCTATTCATTTTAGAATAAAATTGTTTATATCTACAAAAAATCTTGCTGAGATTTTGATAGAAATTGAATTTAAATTGAGTATACATAAAGTAGATCACAAATCAATTTGGGTAGATTTAACATTTTTATGAGTCTTCCAACCCATGAACACACTATGTCTCTCCATTTTTTAAAGCAATTTTTTAAATTTCATAATATTTTGTAGTTTCCACCATATAGATCCTATGTATTCTGTTAAGCTTATACCTAATTATTCCATTTTTGGGGTACAATTGTAAATGATTTTGTGCTTTTAATATAGAAATATAATTGACTTATTTTATCTCTACCAAACACTGATCATTTGTATTGCTGTAGACAAGAATTATTTACATTGCTATCAGCTTTACACAACTTAATGCTTATCACAACAGTGTTATAAAAAGGAATCATCACTTAGAAGCACAGAGGTGCACATCATACTATTTTTAATTTTTAAATTAATTAATTTTATTTTATTTTACTTATTATTTAATCATGATAAGTGTCCCTTTAATTCCCATCCTCCATTTCTTCCATCTCTCTACCCTCCTCTCCTCTAGTAATCATCAGTTTGTTCTCTGTAGTTGAGAGTCTGTTTCTTGGGTTGCCTCTCTCTCTTTTATTCCCTCTGCTTATTTGTTTTGTTTCTTAAATGTCACATATGAATGAGATCATATGGTATATTTATCTTTCTCTAATTTCACTTAGCATTATACTCTCAAGCTCTATCCATGTTGTTACAAATGGCAAGATTTCATTCTTTTTTTATGGCTGAATGATATTCCCTCATATATATATACCACACTGTCTTTATCCATTCATCTACTGATGGACACTTAGGCTGCTTCCATAGTTTGACTATTGTAAATAATGCTGCAATAAACATAAGGGTGCATGTATCCCTTTGAATTAGTGTTCTTGTATTTAGGGGGTAAATATTCAGTAGTGCAATTCCTGGATTATAGGGTAGTTAATATTAATTAATTAATGGGTTGTAATATTAATTACTACCCATAGTAGAGTCTGGAACAGCATGCCAACATCAAGCACATTACTATTTTTAAACAAAAATTTAATATACCCATCGAATATAATAAAGGTAGCAAATAACCTCACTTAAATTTAGAATAAATTTATGGGGCGCCTAGGTGGTGCAGTTGGTTAAGCGTCCGACTTCAGCCAGGTCATGATCTCATGGTCCGTGAGTTCGAGCCCCGCGTCAGGCTCTGGGCTGATGGCTCAGAGCCTGGAGCCTGTTTCCGATTCTGTGTCTCCCTCTCTCTCTGCCCCTCCCCTGTTCATGCTCTGTCTTTTTCTGTCCCCAAAATTAATAAACGTTGAAAAAAAATTTTTAAATTTAGAATAAATTTTGCTATCAAATGGAATATTTTGAACTTTGTTTTCCAGAGCTTTTTAGATTCCATGAGTGTAGGAAAGGGTTTATGTACCTCTATGGGCTATCTCATGCCATAAATATTTTGTTTATTTTTACATGTTCTTATTTTGTTATACATTTAAATATTTAAATCACTTATTTATACTTGACTTTTATAATGAACTAAGATTTTAATGAAGATTACAAACTAGATTTTTTTGTATTCTTTGTGATGAAACAATCAAACGTTATTGCTTGGGTAAACAATTCAAAATCAGAAATCATGACCTCCCAAAACCTTAGGGAGAGACCGATCTTAGCAGTGAGCAATGCAGCTGTACACACTTGTAATTCAAAGGCACTGAGGCAAAAACTGTCAAACATTACTAATATTGACAAGGATACATGGTTCATTAGTCCAGGAACTGATGCATTATAAACCAGTCAGTGATCAGCTTAATAATTTGAATTAAGTTGCACGTTTATGAAAAAAACTATACTAGCTATTGTAATTAATTTTCAAATCATGCTTGGAAGAGAGGTACATGCAATTTTGGACATTTATCACCAGGTCAAATCTAATACCTATCAGAGCAAAATAATCAATAATCAAATTTAAAACACTATTGTTTTCACTGAAGATTTCTTACTATTTTCTCAGTATTGATTTTTAAGGCTCACCTGTGTCAAAAAGCCAATTCTTTGTTCATTGACATAGAATTAACTTAGAAATGATTCCCCATTCAGAATAGCTAAATAAGACAAAAAAACAAATTTCACCTGTAGTTGGAAATGTATTGCATCTCCAAGAGTTATTTTTCCTGACTTACTAAATTCAATCATGCATGCAAAATATTTTTATTATTTACAGTTGACATTCTTATTCTAACAAGGATTGTTCTAAAGTTTCTTACCCAGTAAAGATTCTGTATAAGAAATCACTTATAGTTCTTCATTTCATTTTTAACATGATAATTATATGGTTGTGTGGGAAGGAATGTACGTGTGTGAATAAAATGGAACTTACTGGTACAGAAAATTTTACCTGGAGGTGGAGTGCTAACATAAACCTAAAGTGCATGGAAATGTCTCAGAGGTTGGACAATTGGTGGTGAAAATAGATACTGCATCAGGGAAAAATGATAAAACTATTGCCTTTACTAACACAGAAAGTAGGCCATGTTGCCACCAACCCTACTATTTGCTCTAGGGAAACATATTAACAAAATTTACAATGATGATATGTGATCATTGTTTTAGTAAAATTCTACAAGGGCGGGATGAAGTCAAACAAGAATTACATGAATTGACAGAGATGGAAGGAGAGACAGTACAGATAAAAGAAATTGCTTGCAGCTGTTTGTTTTCATTTTGTCATAAATTCGTTATCATTGAATTGAAGAAGAAAGAGATGTGTATAGCATAAAGACCAATATGTGTACTCTTTTCTAACCTCAAAAATTATGACAAGAAGAGAAGTTTGGCTGTGATTATTTGCAGAAGAGATTTGGATGAAGAGAAGAAAAGGAAAGAAAAATGGAAGCTGATTAAGTTTTGGGGGATTTGATTGTCAAAAGAAACATAAGCCCTGCCTTCAAAAAATCCTCTGTTACTGCCTCTAAAGCAATCCCAGCCTCTGAAACTATACCAGCAGAATGCAGACTGTGAAAGCTATGGTTTGTCGAGCTACTTTTGATCATAAAGAGTAGAACGATATTCTAACAGCAGGAAGAACAACACAATAGAGGGAACCAGAATATCTTGATGTAGCTATGAAACAGAACACAGTCACTTCAGACCAGGACTCTGTATCTAGATTGTTTCATGGGAGAAAAATAAACTCTTGTCTGAGCCAATATTCTTTAGGGGGTGCTCTTCTTATGGTTCATATCATGTACCCTAAAAGTGAAAAATGAAACAACTGCTAAATTGTATTAAATGATCTGTTTAAGGGGCGCCTGGGTGGTGCAGTCGGTTAAGCGTCCGACTTCAGCCAGGTCACGATCTCGCGGTCCGTGAGTTCGAGCCCCGCGTCAGGCTCTGGGCTGATGGCTCGGAGCCTGGAGCCTGTTTCCAATTCTGTGTCTCCCTCTCTCTCTGCCCCTCCCCCGTTCATGCTCTGTCTCTCTCTGTCCCAAAAATAAATAAACGTTGAAAAAAAAAATTTTTTTAATGATCTGTTTAAGATGATCTGAGCATTATAAAACAGATAGCTTGATGAAAAGAAAAGAAAGAATAGTAATTAACTGAAGCAGGAACATTTGTTCCTGACTAAAATAGGATGGATTGTGGCAGATTAATGCTTCCACAGGTAAACTAAAAATTTAAGTAAATGAAAGAAAGAAGGAATGAGGCACGTGAGAACTGCAGAAGTAAGCCCAATTTGAAATGACAAGATCACACAGTCAGGAGAACCATTCCATGTGGAGTATTTACTGCTTCTGGGTGCTAGACAAGAGGCTAAGAAGCTGAATCACTGATAAAAGAGGTAAATATCTGACTTTAAACACAAGCAGAGTTTTTGGCAATTTTGTTAGTATAAGTTTTCAAAAATTAGAGAGTTGACCAGCTAGAAACTCTGCAAACTGAAATGGATATTCAACCTGTTTTCTCATTAAGACATTTATAAAATTCAAAAGCTGTTCAGAACAAGAGACTGAGAAATTGGAGATTTCTTTGAAAAGCAGAACAGAGACTTGCTTCTGCCTAGGATGTAGAAAGCTGAAAAGAATATCACTCGTTCTGAAAATACCAGATAATCTACAAAACCATGGCTGTTCTTGAACCTTTTAGAGAACTCAGGTCATAAGCCAAATAATCTAGTATCTAAGGAAAGTCAGGAGCTTCCAAGAAGAGAAAGAGCATGAGCATTAGATCACCTATGTTGAAACATGGGCGAAAAGATCAGCCAGATATACAAGTGAGTAAGAATTCAGGTTAAAATTGTAACTAATTGCTAAGATCTGGGTATTGCCTAGCATGGGAATCTAAATCCCAAGGAGTCACAGATACAGGAGGAAATTGGACCAATTACAGACTCAGCTCCATGGATCTCTATTAGGCACTCACAATAAAGATCATGGTCAAGACAGTGGTGCAGTCCTGGAGGAAAGAAATGACTATAGCTGCAGGAAAGATAGAAACTCTAACTCAGATTGTTCTCTCTTAAGTGACAACTGATTAGGCTCTTAGAGGAAAACCAGCAGAAACTATTCCCCTCATGGGACAGGTGAATACCCTTTGTAGCTAGGGAGTGGAAAAAGGAACCAAACCCTTTACCCGTGAAGGAAGAACGGGAGCAATTCTGAGCCCAGACCATTAGAGGTCTTCTACTGCTGGCACAGGGACAGATCACATCATTGAAAAAGGTCCATACCCAAGACTCTGGTATACAGACCCAGGCCAAAACTAAGGTAGTTCTGGGACAACAGAAAGCACTCCACACCCAAACACCAGACTGCAAAATACTGAGTAAAAAGCAATAGCAGTCTACTGCTATGTGCAGGCAAAAGTGAGCGAGTCTCTCTCTAAGGCATAAGAGCAGAGAAATGGACTACATATGAGGTGAGAGGAGAAACACTGGGAAAAACACCTTCCCCTTAAGCACATGGTAATCAAGTAAGAATTTACACTGTTTAAAAGACTGACCGTAACATAGGTGCATAAAAATCCAAAGTCAACTCAACCCTTGACTATGCTGACTCAACCCTCCTCTCCCGTCAATGCATTAGCATAAGAAATATAACAATTTTCCAGTATAAATACTATTTACCTGATTTTGTTATCCTACATATGATATTCAGCACTGAGTCAAATATTTAAAGACACGCTTTAAAAAAAGGCAAGGAGGGGCGCCTGGATGGCTCAGTCAGTTGAGCGTCCGACTTCGGCTCAGGTCGTGATCTCACGGTCTGTGAGTTTGAGCCCCGCATGGGACTCTGTGCTGACAGCTCAGAGCCTGGAGCCTGTTTCAGATTCTGTGTCTCCCTCGCTCTCTGACCCTCCCCCGTTCATGCTCTGTCTCTCTCTGTCTCAAAAATGAATAAAACGTTAAAAAAATTTTTTTAAATAAATAAAAATAAATAAATAAATAAATAAATAAATAAATAAATAAAGGCAAGGAAAAATTATCCTCTGTCAAGAGAGAAAGCAAATCCAAAGGCCCAAACTCAGATATGACAAAGATGTTAGGTTGGAATATTCAAAATAGCTATAAGTAATGTATAAAAGGCTCTAGTATGAATAATGGCTAAAATAAATGATCAGATGGGGAATTTCAACATGATACATTTGAAAACAAAAACAAAAATAAATTAAAAATAAACATCTAGAATGTAATATTCAATTTATTGAAAAGCAACACTAAATAAATATCTTATCACATATCAGAAAACAAACAACAAATTTTCAGAAATTCTGCAAACTTGAAGACAATAGGAGGCATTAAAATATTTTTTAATGTTTACTTGTTTTTGAGAGAGAGAGCATGAATGGGGGAGGGAAAGAGAGAACAGAGGACCCAAAGCAGGCTCTGCACTGACAGCAGAGAGCCTGATACAGGGCTCAAACTCTTGAACTATGAGGTCATGACCTGAGCCTGAGTCTGATGATCCAAGGACTGAGCCACCCAGGTGCCCTGATAGGAGGACTTTTAAAAGGCTAGAAGATAAAAACTGTCTTCTCCAAATTCAGTACCTTTTTGAAAATGGGTTTCAAAAAGAAGGAAAAATAAAATCATTTTAGATAAGAACTAGAGAATTCATTGCCAGGAAATCTGCACTACAAGAAATTTTAAAAGAAATTATGAGGCATACCAATATAGTACCAGGAGAAACATGGATCTACATAAACATATGAATAGCTCCAGATAAATTTTAAATAACTGTAAATATAAAATGTTTTTCTTCATTTTTAATTACTCAAATGGCTGTCTAAAGCCTAAAGAGTAGCAATGTATTGTGAGTTTATGGCATATGTAAACATAAAATGAGTAACAATAGCAAAAGAAGTCCATTCCTGAAAAATCTCTTAGCCAGCTAGGAATAGAAAGCGTATGAAAAATAACACACCGCTGCCCTTGTATCTGACATGAAAGTCTGACTACTCCCCTTGCATCACGCATAAAGAAAGATATCTGGTCTCATCATTTCTATACAACAACCTACAGAATATCTTTGCTGGTATAAGAAGGTGATTCAAAGAAACTAAAGTTATACATATTTGAAAGGAAGAAAGAAAATTGTTTCTATTCACATATGACATGAACTTTTATGTAAAAATCTCCAATAATCTACAAAATGCTTCCAAAACTAATCAGTGACTTTGGCAATGGTGCAGTATACAAGGTTACTATTACTAGCAATAAACAATTGGGAATTGAAATAAAAACCAGTAGCTTCTACTGTAGCACCAAAAATATGAACTACATAGATATAAGCTTTACAAAATGCATGCAAGATCATATGATGGAAACTATACTCACTGTTGAAAGAAACAAGATTTAAATTAATAGAAATTCTCAATATTTAGATATCAATTGGTAAGTGTATAAACTGGACACAATTGGGGCGCCTGGGTGGCGCAGTCGGTTAAGCCTCCGACTTCAGCCAGGTCACGATCTCGCGGTCCATGAGTTCGAGCCCCGCGTCTGGCTCTGGGCTGATGGCTCAGAGCCTGGAGCCTGTTTCCGATTCTGTGTCACCCTCTCTCTCTGCCCCTCCCCCGTTCATGCTCTGTCTCTCTCTGTCCCAAAAAATAAATACATGTTGAAAAAAAAATTAAATAAAAAAAAAATAAAAAAATAAACTGGACACAATCTCACTCAAAATATCAGCAAGATGTTTTGTAAAATCAATAAGCTGAACTAAAATGTATATGGAGGGGCACCTGTGTGGATCAATCAGTTAAGCATCTGAGCTTGGCTCAGGTCATGATCTCGCAGTTCATGAGTTCCAGCCCTGCATCCAGCTCTCTGCTGTCAGCGCAGAGCCTGCTTCGGGTGCTTTGTCCACCCCCTATCTCTGCCCCTCCCTTGCTCTCTCCCTCTCTCTCCTCTCTCTGTCTCTCAAAAATAAACATTAAAAAATAAAATGTATATGGAAAATCAAAGGAAATAAAATAGACAAAATAATTTTTAAAAATAACGAAGTTGAAGGGTTCACAGTACTTGATTTCAAAACATATAATAAAGCTATAGCAATCAACAAATTGCCATAACTATCAACAAATGGATCAGCGGAACAGAATAGAAAGCCCATAAATAGATCCAACCTTATAGTCAGATAAATTTTTTAAAAGGCAACAGAAAATCCAATAGGAAAGAGATACTTTGAACAAATGGTGTTGTTGATATACATAGGGGTGTGAGGGAAAGAATTTGACTCCTGCCTCACGTTATATGCAAAAATTAACTTCAGATACACCATAGATCAAAACATACAAGCAACAATTATAATGCTTCCAGAAGAAAACATGTGAAAATATTTTCATGGCTTTGGGTAGGCAAGATTTTCTCAGGACATAAAACACAATACACAGAAAACAAATCTAGGAATCAAAACTAGACCAAAACAAAACAAATAATAGATGTAACTTCTCAATTTCTAAAGGCAATATTATTGAACTACTTTTAAGATGAATCTCTTAACCAAACGGTGAAAAGGAATATTTTATTGATTTTAATTTTTTAATCGCTCAATTCAGGTAAACTAACTCAGTATTTTCCAGTGTGGTCTTTAAACCAATTACATAAGCTATATGACTCAATTCCCTAGGTCCAGGACAGTATTACTGAAACAATCTCAGATGATTCACACAGGAAATCTGCACTTTAGCTAGCATCTCAGGTGACTCCTAATACACCTTAATTTGAAATTACTCTAGATAAGATCCATATTCTGCACACCAGTTGAATTTACCCTATCTGATTGTCTCAGCAAAACTGAGATTCACCTTATAATGTAGTTGTTGCTTACATCTGTTCTCCCACTTTTGTATTAACTATCTTTTCTTCCCTTATTTCTATGGCATACAGTGCCCTAACTCTCTAACTCTATAGCCCCATAACCCTATCTCCTTCAAGTAATCTCTTATTCCTTGTTTTGGAAGTACTCACTGGGTTGTACTACAAATTAAAGAATAAGTATTAATGCCAGTATTGACATTTACAATAATTCCAAATATGTTCATTTTTATCTATTGTGCAAGAAGAAAATCCAAACGTTTGTTCTCCCTGGATAGCTCTGCACAGTGCCTGAAAGAGAACCCTCTCACAATAATCCCTTCTCACACTTGGTTCACATTTCTACCTGCATCATTCAATATTGTTTGTCCAGTGAAAGAAATAATGAATGTGAGAATAATGATAACAGATTTACATAAATCTGACCATTTACAAAGTAATTCCATGTTTATCTTGGATTCTCCCAAGAAGCCTAGGGTTGAAAGAAATCATTATTTATAGATGAGGAAACTGAGTCATGGAAAAATTAAGAATTGGAATAGATATCAACTCATTGCTGCCACCTGCTATTCGAGTGGGTCACAAGACTGGTAGATGGGAGGTGGCAGAAGTGAGGCTTAATATTTGGAGCCACATCTCTTCCAATAATCTGCACTGCATTTTGGGCTTTTGTAATGAATTTTCTCTTTCAGAGCTACCCTTGATGTGTTATTTGAGTTCATTTATAAGGAGTATTAGAGAAAGACAAATATTTTTACCGATTAGCACCTTCATGAAGAACCTTCAGGGAAATGAAAAGTCATAATGTGAGGCACATTGGGAAGGGAAATGAATATTATAATATTTTTCTTGCACTTTGTTAACAAATATTAAATTTCAATATTAGAATGGTTTTCTTGGTCTCCAACTTATTCAATCATGGTCTTAATTAGTGCTGAATATGACCAGTATCTTCGTCTAAAAGCAAACACAAAAACTCTTCTGGTAAAACAACAGTATCATAGAAAGGATGCTCAGAGATTTCACTGTGATATTAACAACACATTGCAAGAAAATAGTCTTCTGGAACTCAACTGTACAAAGTAGACATATCCCTGTTTGTAACTACTGTCATGCATACAGGTGGTCATCCAAGGATATAGAAATCATACCAGACCTACTCATCTCTGGAAATACAACAAATTAAGAAGCATTTGTTACCCTTAACCTTGTAGCTATGGAATTTGATTTTAAGTATCATAATGCCTTGTTGTATGGAATTTTGTTTTTAAGATCATTTTAATCCTGGGATCTTTATTTGTTGCTCTTGTACAAGGGACAGCAGCTTCCAATCTTAGATGGAGTGAACTAAACACCTTACATAAAAGGACAGGTGTTTCCACTTCCCTGTTAATGACTCTCTAAGTGTGGATGATGATGATCCTTATCAGTCATTACTAAATTTACTTCACAGAAATTAAGAATTAAATTACAGTTTCAAGGCTCATTAGGTCTTGTTAAATTTGTTGAATTGCCCACGTGTGTATGTCTTGTCCTCCATGGGATATCTGTAAAGCAGGTGTTTCAATTCATTTTAAGTTGGTTGCTTTCTATTCTGCCCAAAGATTATTATACAATTGTGTTTGAAATTCCAGGTTGGGTTCTTATATTTGAAGATCAGACTTCAAATAGTCATATTTGACTGTCAAGTTTAGCATAAAGAGGAATAATATGGAAATGGTCTCTTATGGGAGCTTTTAAAAAGGAGTATTGAATGTGAAATTCAAGGGCAGAATAGGGACCATATTCCAAATTTTATCTTTCTCCCTTGTCTCAATATTGTGATGCCAAATAATTCCAAATACAAGTGCAAGTGGAAAGATCTTTTACATTTTTATCCATGCCTATGGGGATGTGTCTTCTAATGCACTCCAAGTACAACTTATTTCTCTTTGTTTGAATGCAGGGTATATTAAATCAGATAAAATTACTGCTGTTGTAGAAGTCCTTTCTGCCCTCGTCTGTATACTCTCGTTGGTGAAAGGAAAATGCCCCAGACAATGTCACCTTCAATTGAATGTTCTTCTGTGAAAACTTAAACCAAATCAAACAAACTGTATATTTTGGGGTGCAGAAAAGAACTAGATTTGGAAGCAGTTCAAATAATTGTCTGGGCTTTTTAAAGCAAATGTTTATACTTGTAAATCAACCACTTTAATATGATAAGAGAATTACATAATATTTGGAAGATCAATTAATATACCTAACCTGTTAACTCATAATATATCATGAGATGCTGTAGTTGTACTAAATTTACATTGGGATTTTAGAAACACAATGAAGTCTCACATCAGATGTCTTACAGAGGCATCCTGAGGCAATGCAATGTCACAAAAATGGAGAAGATATTGAAAATGGATTTCAGCTTCTTTGATCCAGGTTTAGTTTCTTCTCCACCAGATAATAGTGCCTGCGTTTAAGAATGAAAAGAAATACCTTCCCTGACATTGACATTGATGATGATGATGGTAGCAGTAGTAGTAATAATACCTGAAGCCAGTAGCAACTATAAAATTACTCAAGGACTACTTGTTATCCCCAGGACAGAGTTTTCTTAGATCCATGAAACCAAAAATAGGAAAGTTTGTGAAATAAATGAGGGTTTTTAATGGTCAAAAACCAAGCCCGTAGCAGATTTGCTCAAGAAGCTAGTGTTTTGCACCCCACCTTTAATACCTGGGGCAATAGTACAGCAGTATATTCTGTCATCTGGTGATACACCCGCACTCTCAAGGCAAATCAATATTCAAATCCTTGAAGAGTTTCCAAGAAAGAACTATTTACAGTGGTATCACTGAAACAAAGACAACTGACTCTCCTAAATTATATATACCTTCCCACATAGACAGTGACTAAAAGAGATGCAAGAATGTAAATTCTTGATGCCTTCTAAATACAACCCTGAAAGGCCAATACAGTGGAATAATTGTGATCTAATAATTTATGAGAGAGTAGTGAATAATCATTCAGAATATAGGCTTCAAAGTCAGACATCTCAATTGCAGGCATACCACTTTTCTCAATATTTGGATTCTAAATATGTCAAAAAAACAAATGCAAGTAAGAAGAGTTTTAACTTTGTGTGACCTTGAAGAACCTCCTACTCAACTGTAAGATTCAAAAGGATAATATAGTGGTAAACAGGTTAGGATTTGTTAAGAGGGAAAAATAGGATTGTGTTTATCACCTGCTGGCATAGGACATGCCACAGATTAAGCACTCAAAAGATATAAACTACTATTATTATGGTTATTAATCTTACTGTTGTTAAGAGTTTCTTAGAGTGGTGCCTGGGTGGGTCAGTCAGTTAAGCCTCAGGCTTTTGCTCAGGTCTTGATCTCCTGTTTCATGGGTTTGAGCCCTACTCCAGGCTCTGTGCTGACAGCTTGGAGCCAGGAGGCTGCTTTGGATTCTATGTCTCCTTCTCTCTCTCTCTCTCCCCCTCCTCTGCTCATGCTCTGTCTCTCTCCCTTAAAAATAAACATTTGAAAAAAATTTTTTAAAAAGTTTCTTAGAGGTATGGCACATATACCATTTATTCTGCAAACTTTGTGTTGTAACAATAAATGTTATATAAATGGAATTCTGAACCATTAAGGCCTCCAGTACAATTACAGTTAAAACATAGAAACAACATTAATCAGTAGACTCCATTGCACTTTTAATAGGCAAAAAGATAACTTTAAAAATTAGCATGTAAGCATTTTAAATTACTGCCTAGAATGCTTCCATGTTTCAAGACCCTCTAAATTCTTTCCAGATTCTTTGCTAATGTTTAGTGTCATGTCAGAGGAGATTTTAATGGCAATAATTCATAGCATAATTTTGCAAATGACAAAAATTTCTGACTTCAGTTTGACTAAAAAGCATTGATTCAGAAGAGAATCCAGATTTTTCCAGACACCAATATATTTGAAATGCCAGCCTGGCTTTTATTTTTAATCCAGTGGATACATTTTCTCTGCACTATTATTGCACCCTCTATTATTTTCTGTACTAAGGCAGCAAAAGACACCAAAATAGAAGCCTTATAAAATTCATAATTTAATATTGCCTTAAGATGCAGTAATTTTGCTGATGAAACTTTTTTTTCCCTTGAGGTCTGTTGAAATTCAAAACCCATAATGAATTGGGATTACAGTACCTAATAATCATGTTTTAAAATATGCATTGGAATTCAGCTTATAACTCTCAAAAAAATTTACCAAAGGATACATCGTTTATAAAATATCATTATATGGTAGTCTACACATTCAAATACATTTTTAATTCTAAATTTTTCTACAGCTTTCCTTTTGTTCTGTGTTTTCTAAATACACTCTCCGTATATTTTCTAAATATACATATAAAGATATACAAAATAACAATCAGAGAAGGTTAAGATTATATCAAAATAAATCACACTAGCAAGCCATTCAATAATTTAATATTACCTCATGTTGACTGGTGATGCATTTTTATCCATTATTTAAATATAGCTAATTCAAATAGAAATATAAATTTATAAATACCACAATTAATGGAAGAACATAAAATCATGTGTAAATGTTTTAATATCCTCCATTTGTTCTTCATATAAATAAAATGATCTATTTCCTTCATTAGTTTTACAACATTGAAGTCCTTTTCATATGGAAATTACACAAGTTAACTCCCTTTTTACAAAAACAAAGTAAAAGATGCTTGTATTTCTATAAAAGAATAAAAAAATACCAATTAAATTGTGTGTTTAAAAGGGTGTGTTTTTCTAATAACAATTATTTTGCATTGTAAAGCATCCATGAATCTCTGCATTTGAATAAATATATCAAATTAAGTCACCTACTGCCCGCTGTATACCTTTAAAAAAATACAATTACATTGTCCTATCTTATTCTCCACAAGCAATAGAATCTCATCCTCCAAATAAATAATATACTGGTATAAACATAACCACACAGATCTCTTCTAAATTATCTCCATTTATTTTTTAAAACCCTGACTATATAAACATTTTCACCATAATATTTTAGGGTATTTTTCAGATAAACTTTAAGCAAATACACAAACCTATAATTGGCTATATTTGCATAAGTTTTAGTTTTTCTTTAATTTCTTTAATATTTCTTTTAATTTTTCTTGGTTATTTTTAAACCAATTTTAAAATTATTGCTACTGTTTTATGACGTCCTTGTTAAGAATTTCAAAATAAGTTACAGTTTTTCTTTATTTTATCTAGTTTAATTGTACCACAACTTTCCTCCCTGGGAAGCGCCCTTTGAAGACCCTTAGAACGTGAATGTGAATCCATCAGGAGCTGTTCTGTCATTTAGGTTTAGTTGATGGCACCTGATGGAATAACATGCTAAGGTTGCTTGTAAATGGTTCCAAGGCATTGATTTGAAATATAAATTCCTTTGTAGTTTAGATTCTGACCATTTAAGATTTTTATTTATTTTTAAGAGACAGAGGGTGAGCGTGTGAGGGGCAGAGAGAGTGAGAGAGAGAGACAGACAGAGAGACAGAATCCAAAGCAGGCTCCAGGCTCTGAGCTGTCAGCCCAGCTCGAACCCACAAACCATGAGATCATGATCTGAGCTGAAGTCCTTCACTTAACCAACTGGGCCACCCAGACACCCCTAGATTCTAACCATTTTACAGAATCCTTCCTAAAATTCCAGTCAAGAAAATAGCAATCAGGGTCATTCTTTTCCAGGATTCTGTGATTTAAACCAGAGAGGTCTTATACAGAATATCATTTGCTCCAATGATGACAAATTTCTGGGTATTAAGTGAATGGACCAATTAAATCTTGTGGGCTTTCACTTACCGAGAGCGGTATGTGGGAAAGTGATTGGACCACCACTCTACTCTTCTTCCTATCAAAACCACAAAAACAACCAAACAAAATCTCAGTATACTTTTTGGCAACATTTTGGGTTTTGTTCTTACAAAACATATGACAATGAATAGATTTGGAATTATTGTCAGCATATATTTTTGAAATAATATTAAATGTTAGTACCATTGGAAAGTCCAATATCTTAGGAGAAAGTTTGGGAACTGCTTCTGTCTCCCCTTCGTTCCCTATTCAACTAGCCTTTAATATTTTTGGTTTACCCTATAAACTAAAGCTGATCCTCTACTGTTGTTTTCTATTCTATTCAAGTGATGTGTTTAGCTAGCCAATATAACCTGTTAACACATTGAATTTCCTAGCAGCGACTCAGTAGCTGTCACAGTAATCAACATGGGAACACCTAAATGCTATAGATGGCTTCCTATTGATTGCTATAAAAACACACAAATAAAATGTGAACTCTAAAAATCTATTTACAACCATAGATGCGGTCCTTAAGTACAGTTTGCTGATTTTCAGCTGCCTTTGCTTGAGCAACTCTCTTTCAAGGACATCCAATAACAGCAACATTATAATAAAGGCTACAATTACAGGGTGTTCAGGAAACACCTATCCTTTAATTTAAAAACTAAATAAATAAATAACACTTTCTTGACAATAAACTAATAAACCCACTTGACTAGACTTTATATTCAGGTTATATTCCACTGCATAGTTAATGTTCATATGATAAAGCCACCATTTTGAGGACACAATGGCAAATTGAAAAACCCACTGGAGTGATGTGTCTTAAATTGAATTTCTCTTCTGACACTTGAGTCTTAGTTTTTCTTATCTGTAACATGGAAATGCTAGTTCTTTCCATTCCTAGAATTACAACATTCAGAGATTCAGAAGTCTATGACAGCTTAAAGGTTATTTACTCTGTCGTAGACTCTAAGTGTAAAGTTCTCTTTTGGCCAGAAAAAACGTGGACACAGGATTAAAGCGAGAGATGGCTAATGTCCGGGAAAAGACAAGAGTCCCAAATAAGCGTCCTTGCCCCATTTTTATTAGGATCAGACGGCTTACAAGCATGGCGATGGACGTGCACAAAGAGACAATGAATCTGTGAGCATTAACTTGTGGATGTGAA
This sequence comes from Herpailurus yagouaroundi, assembly GCF_014898765.1. NCBI lineage: Eukaryota > Metazoa > Chordata > Mammalia > Carnivora > Felidae > Herpailurus > Herpailurus yagouaroundi. The sequence continues at coordinate 91,351,069 of NW_024412388.1, forward strand.
AGAAGGGAGTCTTGAAGATATTCGTGGTTAGAGGTTCGGGTGAATACAAAACAAAATCCAGGCGCCGGGCAGTCGGGAGGAGGGTTGTTTACATTGGACATGAGGTAGCACCTCTGTTTATCTTAGCTAGTCTCAGGGATGAGACAGGTAGGGGAATAACCTCAGGGTTGACAAGGCACCTTTTCTTTTGTTAATCATCTCCATTCTGGGCTGCTTTGCCTGCAGCGCAGTGGTCCATAGTCCAATTCACCAATTTACCTAACCTGGCCCTATCCTCCAGTGAAAGCACCTTTTCTGCTGTAGTACTAAATTGGGGGTGCTTCCACCCTGAATATCTAATCTTGTTTATTTCATATACCTATGTATTGGGCACCTTTGCACTGTTTCTATTTTAGGCCTTTGCCCCTCTCTCTCTCTCTATTCTGGGGGCTCTGCACCCCCTATCTATTTTGGGGTGCCTTTGTACGTCCCTATTCCTGGTGCCTTTGTATCTCCCTATTCTTGGGGTGCCAATCTGATTTATCCAAACTCGAGTGTGAGCATTTTATGACTTCATATTTCTTTATGCCTTGTCAACCCATTGGTGTAAGCCCCAGGGGATTCCTAGGTTTATCCCCCACATTACTCTAGTACCTTCATTTTACATTTGAAAACTGAAGGCCAATAGCTGGGCCCAAAAGTAGTCTGAACATTACTCCTGAGAGAGAAATAACAAGGATGATATTCACAAATTTAATAGCTGCGAAAGCAGCCCACCAATCAGGCAGAATTAATGGCAGCTAACTAGAACACCTGCTTGCCATACACAACCAATCATGCCTCTCCTAGTATCGGTTGGGTAATGTATTGGTTTGCCAGGGCTTGTAACAAAGCACCACAAACTGCGTAGCTTAAACAACAGACATTTATTGTCTTCACAGTTCTGGTAACTAAAACTTCAAGATCAAGGTGTCAGTAGGTGATGGTACTTTATGAGTAGTGAGAGGAAGAATCTGTTCCATGACTCTTTCCCGGGTTCTGGTAATTTGCTGGGAATCTTTGGCATTTCTTGGTTTGTGGAAAAATTCAAATAAGGTCACATCCTAAGGTATACCGGAGGTTTGAACTTCAACATATGAATGGAATGGGAGCACATTTAAACTCATAGTAAGTAGACTAAAAATGCAGTAGATAAGGATGATGCAGCATGGATTACCAATGCTCCATTGGTAAACTTAAGTGCTCCTGAAAATATTCAGTAATTTGTCTCTCATAGTGCCATTGCTTTTCCAGTAATTCTTTTTCTCTAGAGAAGTGTATAGAAAAATGTTACCAGGAATAAATTGGTATGTACTTTTAAACAATTTGTAATAATAATAGAATTGATATCTTCATGACCAAAACTTGGAAAATCTATCAGACGCTGTGAAAAACCAAGGTTTTGGTAACATCTAACATGTTACATCCTGGTACTGTAGCAGCCAATAAAATGAACACATTAAGTCAGGATTGTATCACTAAGAGCTTGGCAAGGATTTGCAACAGCTAAACATTTCTCAAGACTGAAGAACAACAGTGACAATTCAGAAAGAAACAAGTAAAGATAATGCAATAAAATTTCTGACAGACACCAAACCACAAGTTATATGCACACATACATACATATGTACATGAGCATCATAAGAAGTGACACTTGTATCCTAAATTCCCCCTGAGAAAGGGAACATTCTGATTTGATCTCATAAAGACACTAATGGCCCGCCCAATTCAGACATCCAGGAGAGACCTTAACTACAAACTCGAGGTCTTAATGTCAGTCCTGAGGTTTCCATAGTACAAAGCTGAGATGCACTTTATTTCCTTGAGCTTTATGAGGGTAAGATGTTATAAATATGTAGTCAAGTAATAGATAAGCCTGATACTTTAGGGCTGTAGCTGTGGACATTTGCTTCAGAGCAAAAGTGCTTGGGGCATAGTTTTATTGAGGGGCTGTATTTCATTACAATATCCTTCCACTCTAGCTTATAAGAGTAAATACAGTGGAGCTCACTTAAAAATTTCTTAAAGACTGTCTTTGGAGAGAAAGAGAGTTCTTGTTTTCCAATAGTACCATTGGCTTTTTTCTTTTTACTACTTTTTCCATTGAATAAGTAATGATGACCAGAGAATATTAGCACTTTGGAAGTAACATTAACTCCTTCAGGCTATTGGAGTATCCAAATGAGTCACTTTAAACCAGAAAGGTGTTGCAGGATTTTTTTTTTTTACCTCTAATGTATATCATACTTGATCAGTATATGGCAACATTTGCATCATTTACATTCAAATAATTTTGTTAAACATTCTTTTCTTTTTGGCATCTTTCACTTTTAATATATCTCGGTAATTACTAATGAAATTTAACTAAGTAATTTAACTACTAAATGTAACTCCCTAAAGGATGTTTTTTGTTCTGACTTCATGAAACAAAACTCTTCACTCTGATTCCATTGAAATTTATAGAATAAAGATTTGGGAACATAGAACAGCACTCAGGTAATGATTTGAGCTATATTTACAGATTCAACTAAGGAAAATCTCAGGTCTATGTGGACTCACTCTACTGTAGCATTTGTCTGAAAGCAGATCTGTAGATATAGTAATGCTTATTTTAATACAGCACAGGCTATCATAAAAGCCACTTTAGTCTATCATTCTTGAAAGGGATAGGAGAGAGACAAGTTGATTATACATCATTTAGAGAAATAATTATAATAGAATAATAGCTAACATGTATTTGATATCCAAAATGTCAGGTACCATGCAGTATACTTTCTACAGATGGTCATAGTAGTGTTTACAAAAATCTTACATAGTAGAGGATATTATCCCCATTGTAGAGAAGAGAAAACTGAAGTTCAGACAGGGAAGTAAAAAGCATCTTTCTTTTTTAAAGTTTATTTATTTATTTTGAGAGAGAGAGCAAGTGGGGTAGGGCAGAAAGAGGGGGGAGAGAGAGAATCCCAAGCAGGCTTCGCACTGTTAGTGCAGAACCGATGTGGGGCTCGAACTCACAAACTGTGAGATCATGAGCTAAGCTGAAATCAAGCATTGGACGCTTAACTGAGTCACCCAGGCGCCCCTAGAAAGCATCTTTTGAGCTGCATAGCTACAGTTTATATTTTTAAAAATCAAGATAAGAAATCTCAAAAATCATTTTTAAGGAAGTACTTTATTTGTTGTTATATTGGAAGTACTGAAGTGCAATGGAAATAAAATGGTTTAGGAAATAAATACAAGCTTGTTTTTTACACCTGTGCTAACACTAATGGCAAAGAGGAAAGCAGAAAATTCATGCCAGTTTGAGGTTTTTCTTCAAAGAAACATTTTCTGAGAGGAAAAAAAAATCCCTGATGGCTTTCTTTATGTCAAATATCTTATAATGAAAGACATGAAAAAAATATTTTTTAAAATATTTTTAAATATTTTTAAAATATTTTTTAAAAAGTCACTGAACAATTATTCTTTTTACTCTTCTCATCTGTAATAAAAGAAAAAAATAGAAAAAATGAACTATAAAATAAATACAAAATATTCCTTAATGATAATAAGGCGAACAATTACACTTATTTATATTTCCCCATGGAGAGAGAACCTTCTAACAATTCAACCTGGAAGATCATCACAGACTCTCATTCTAAATAAAAAGGCTGCTATGACCTTTTGTAAAAGACTACATTTGAGACATATATCTGAGTGCATATATCTGTAAGATTTTCTTTCTCTTTAATGAGACAACAAGTGGACAAGATGATAAAATCCTCAGGCTCCATGGTCCCTGGTCAACGTCATATAGGACATTTATTTTAGTTCATTGGTGATATCAAAATCTCTGTTTTTGTTTTTTTTTTTTTTTTGTTTTCTTTGTGTTTTGGTTGGTTTGTTTGTTTGTTTTTACAGCCACTCTCAAGAGAGCATCTGCCCCAACAATGTGCAGGAGCAGTTAAGGATGATCCTAAGATCCTGAAAACAGTGCCCAATGCCCTGATCATAATCCTGCTTTCTTTTTAGTCCTGCAACTTGATCCATCAACAAAGGCCCCACATACCAATAAAATTAAAGAAAATTCTTTTTTCTCTCCTTTCCTGTCATAATTTTTTCACAGCTTAATGATGTGCTCTTTATCAAGCCTTTCTTTTCCATTTTGTCAGATTCTCTATCACTATTATGTGGGCTGTTTTTTGTTACATTTCTGTGCCATGAAGCAATGTTGGTCACTGGCTATTTACAACATTATTTGGCTGCATACATACTAAAAAAAGCTTTTTTAATGTTTATTTGTGAGAGAGTGTCAGTGGCGGGGGGCAGAGAGAGAGGGAGACACGGAATCCAAAGCAGGCTCCAGGCTCTGAGCTGTCAGCACAGAGCCTGACGCGGGGCTTGAACTCACAAACCGTGAGATCATGACCTGAGCCAAAGTCAGTCGCTCAACCAACTGAGCCACCCAGGCGCCCCTGGTTGCTTATATACTAAATGTTATTTTTAATGTATTGCTATGTCTAAGAAACTTTCTTTCCTTCCTTCCTTTTCGTTTGCCAAAATATGGCATTGTTTTCTTGTCATTCATTAGTTTTGCCTATTTGTCTTCTTCTAAGATTCTAAGCAAAGTCAAATATAAATAATGAGAAACATGAAAATGAAGAATTTTTAGAAGTTTATAACATAAATTTTAGAAGTTATATATAACATTTATAACTTATAAATTATATAAGTTAAGTATAACTTATATAATTATATATAAGAAGTTAAATATAACATAAATTTTAGAAGTTATAATTTTAAAAGGTAGAGGAAATAGCACAAATCACCTTGTATGGATTACACATGTTCTGATAAAGTAATTAATTTTACCCAGTGTTTAAGTATTTAAATTGCTAAATTCTGAGGAATTTTTAATCCCATGAAACCCTCATTAAATATGGCAAGAGAAATAACAGTTAAATTTTATGATGTGAAAGATGACAAACACTTCATCCAGGAAGTGAGGTATAGAGCAGTGGTTAAAAAACAAGGCTCTGGAGTTATGGATATATGGACTTGATTTCTATTTCTAAAACTTTTTTTAATGTTTATTTATTTTTGAGAGAGAGACAGAGCATGAACAGGGGAGGAGCAGAGAGATAGGGAGACACAGAATCCAAAGCAGGTTCCATGCTCCAAGCTCTCAGGACAGAGCCGAATGCAGAGCTTGAACTCACAAACCATGAGATCATGACCTGAGCTGAAGTCGGAGGTTTAACTGACTGAGCCACACAGACACCCCGATTTCTATTTCTATTTGTATTAACTATATGTCTCTGGCTAATACTTTGTAAGCCTTGGTTTATTTACTTATAAAATGAGTATAATGATGACCCCTATATCATTGGGTTATTGATATGACTGCATAAGAAAAAAAGAAAAGAAACTGGACAGAGAAATGTCCAGAGAAAAATACTTTGCAATTATCAGTAATTAACATTATCAGTCAGAACTGAAGTATTATTAAGAAACCATGGAATTATTAGACAATTATGATCCTAAATTCATAGGTTAGGTAATCCTACAATAACAAAAGAAGTAGGAGGAGAAGGAAAAAAAGAAGCAGAAACAGGAGACACAGAAGGAGAAGCAGGGAGAGGGGAAGAGAGAGAGAGAAGGAGGAGGAGAGAGAAGAGAAGGTTTATCACCCACATGTTGTGCATGTCTTTTCTATTCAACATCATCGTGGCTTTGGGACCCTGGCCCTCAGAACAAGCTCTGTCTGGAATGTTTGCTTTTGTGGCAGAAAGGGAAAAGACAGACATAACAAACACCTGCTGACTTTAGGCTTTGACTTGAATGGAATCTTGACATGTTAATGCTAAGTCTTAACCTGGCCTAACAGTGGGTGAAACAGGATCCAAGAGCTCCAGAAACTTTGCATTTAGAAAGATTCAAATCCTAAGTGTTATAAACTGGGTGACAAAATAGTCAACCTAGATCAATACCCTGAATTACCACCTAAGCCAAAACAAAACAAAACAAAGCAATTTTCTTTTGAAGGAAAGTAGCTACACATTAAAAAAAAGTCGTAAAGACCTGGCTCAAAATTCTGATTTTCTAGGCCACTCGCCTGTTTTTTACACATCAGTAGAAGACACGTATGTAATTTCATCATTGAAATTAAGGTTTCTAAGAGCATTTATTTTGAAGAGATATTAATCGATGCACCCAAGGAAATTTTCTGAAGCAAAATTCAACCTTATGAAATAATATATTTGCTTGGCATTTCTACTATGAACCCAGAAATGTTTTTAATGTTAGAAGAGGCCTGCACAGTGTCCCCCCTTACCAATACATACATGTATTTCCCCAAAGATAATAGTCCAGAACATAAAGTCAACAATGTCAGTCCGCGAACCTGAGAAAGCCTGAGAAGTCCTCAATGTTAAATGTTTATTTCCAACAAGAGATACTACTCTCCTTCCTAAAATCACCATTAAAAGATGTGGGAAATCCACATGTCAAATCTCCATAAGTTCAGTTAAAAAGAGAGGAAAAAAAACACACAAAATAAACATGCCCCTATCTCTTAGATTACCTTATGTTAACCTCCTTAGCTAGCTAAATTTTCTGAAGGGTTCTTCCTGTCTCCCTCTATTCTCTGATTTCTCCCTCTAATTCATTCCTCACCTTCCTGCAATCTGCCCTCTTATCCCACATTTGCACAATACTTAAGCCATTTGAAATGTGTGAAATATTATATAACCAGTTTTGCTCAAAAGACTTTTTTTCTTGACCACCTGTAACTATTTTAAATGTGTATTTATTTATTTTGAGAGAAAGAGAGAGAGAGAGAAAGAGCGTTAGCATGGGGAGGGACAGAGAGAGAGGGAAAGAAAGAATCCCAAGCAAGCTCCACGTGGACAGCGTGGGGCTCAAACTCACGAACCATGAGATCTTGGCCTGAGCTGAAATCAAGATTCAGACACTTAATTGACGCAGCCACTCAGGTGCCCCTCTTGACTACCTTTCAAAATCTTAGTGAAAACAGGATGCAAATTGAATAATTCAATAGCAGGTGGCTACTGGATTGAGTATTTTGTTAATTTATTGCTGACCTTAGAATGAACAATTTCAGTGGCTACCCTGCTTTTCACAACACACAAGTGCTGTGTTATACTGAGGACACACAATCTGCCTTAAAACCTTCTTGTTCCTTGGCTTTCGACACACCACTTTTTCTTGATTTGCCTTACAACTCACTCAACACTCCACAACTATTTTTTTTTAACCCGGTGGCTACTCTTATTCTAGACATTTCTTAATTGCTGGTATAAATCAAGAGATTATTTTTGCTTTCTTCTTACTCTACACAGTGTCTTCTGAGTCAGCCCATCATTTCTTCCACTCTGAATTTGTCTTTATTTCTTCCTCACAGTGAATGGTATTACTAACCACTTTTGTGCCTAAATCAGAAACAGAAGTTTCACTCTTAATACTCTTGCTTCTTCCCTCTACTTTATCTCATTGCATTCCAGCAGTCTAAGTGTATCTGCCTACCTCTAAGTGTATCTGCAAGCAATCCTTTCCCTTGCCTTCATCCATAGTGCTGCTCCCAGTTTGCATTATTTCTTACCCAGGTCTTCATAATATATTTTATCAAGTGATTTATGAGCAAAAAGAATCAAACATCTCCAGGAGTGTGAGCACACTTATGAAAACCTGGCTGGCATTCTCTGTAATGCCAGATACAATGAGACTTCTCACATTTCTTCTGGGTTACTATATATACAAGCATGTATCGTGCAAGCAAACTGCTTATGCCTAGGCTAAGTATCAAACCTGAGTGAATGTGAATAAATAGGTAATAACCATCAACCGATTTATTATGTTCTTATTTATAGTCCCACAAGCAGTGCAGGTCAATGGAGTCACATAGAAATGGGAAATAGGAAACCAGCATACATTGATATCCACTAAATGTTGGACAATCCTAGATACTTTACATACATTTTCTTACAACACTATACAGTTTTTAAGGGCAGGAATTGTGTTCTGTTCTAAAGCCCCAGTACTATTTGTATGACATAATAGGTATTCAATGAGATTTACTTATTAATTAAAAGATGTTTTATTGTGTTATGTGGTAGGTTCTACTACCATGACAGTTTAACAAATGAACAAATCAATATTTGGAACAGTCTAGAATAATTTTCATTCATTTGTTCAATTTTTTAAACTGAACCACCTCTGAGGATACATGACTTATACAAATAAGACAAACTAAACTTGTTACTCTCACAAAATTTTATTTTTTTTATTTTAAAAAAAAAAATTTTTTTTTAACGTTTATTTATTTTCTTGAGACAGAGAGAGACAGAGCATGAGCAGGGGAGGGTCAGAGAGAGAGGGAGACACAGAATCCGAAACGGGCTCCAGGCTCTGAGCTGTCAGCACAGAGCCCGACGCGGGGCTCGAACTCACGGACCATGAGATCATGACCTGAGCCGAAGTCGGCCGCTTAACCAACTGAGCCACCCAGGCGCCCCACTCTCACAAAATTTTAAATCTAATGAAGGAGACAGACAAAACAGGAAAAAGATGGATGGGTAGATAATTGCAGTAGCCTGTTTTAGTCACTATTCTTCTAAGGTGACCCAAAAATCCAAAGAATAGTCAACATCATCCATTCAGCAAACATTTATTGGTACCTATAGAAATAACTTAGCTATTTCTTCAGATGCCCATAATCTCTATGAATAAAATAAAGCAGGATCATGTGACAGAATGGAGGGAAGTGGGACAACGTTAGATGTAGTCAGGAAAGGACAATCTGAGGCAACATTTGTGGAAGTGTGAGAAAGAGTAATCCATGTGAAAATATGGGGGGCAGGGGGCACTAGGGGGAGAAAAAATAAGTGCAGAAGCCCACAAAACAGAAGAATGGCATCCCCAGTGGGTACAAATAGAATGTGGAGTCTGATTCCGAGGGCCCTATTGTTTCAGATCAATTCAGTAGCCACAGGAAATTTAGCTTGAAATCTTATCTTCTTGGAAATGGCTTTACAGGCATTTTGCATATTGGAGTTGTAAATGTCAAAATGGTACTTTAGTGAAGCAAATCTACATGGCAGATAAAGGGTAAATTATGTCCAATTTCAATTTTTTAAACTTAAAGATTGAAATAATTTAGGTATATGTGTGTGAATTTGTGTGTATGGATGTACATGTATTTCTTTACCAGAGAAGCATGTAAAAGGTCTTGTGTCTATAAATAAATTGTGTCTATAAGTAAATAAATTCTTAAAGATAAGTTTCAAAGCCTATATTGTCTTGTAAAAGTCATCTGGATTTAGAAATCCTATGTTATTTTAACATCCCCTAGTGGTTCTTTGATAAAATTGGGGGTTTTCTTGGCAAATTTAAACTGTAAGTCTAAGGAAGCATGTTTTCTTCTCAAAATAAAGAGTCTGTTCCATTTGTTCCAAGTAGGAAAAAAAAAAAAATGAAAAGATAAAATGTTTATCCTTATGACATAAGATACTAACCTCTTAAAAGATCTAAAGCAACTTTCCTTCAAACTACACCATAGCTGACAATAGCTTCAAAAGTGAGGAAATAGAAGTTGCCATCTAAATACCATCACTCATGGACTTCCCTCCGATACCAAATGGAAAACAGCAACATAACAGACTAGATTTTCCTCTTCGGAAAGTTTATAAGAGTGGGGGGAAAAAGTTAAAAATCTCTCAGTAACATGAATTTGGAGATTTTTCATCCACAGACAGTGTTTTTCTCCTCCAAATAATGATATGAAATCAGTAAGAGAGGCATTGTTTGTCTTCTTTCCCAATTTACATTTGCAAGACCTTTGGTACAAAGTCACTAAGTCACAGAGAAAGTCTGGGGCTGAGCCAAGACTTTCAGGTATCCTGTTTGCTAACCTCTTGTTACTTACACTCAACCAGGCTCTCAATTTTTTTTTTCCTTCTGAATACTTATCATACATCTTTCAGAATCTACCAGCTAATTGACTTCATATTTATAATACTCAGTGGGTTTATGTACCTTTGTCTCGTGTGGTGCTTGAAGATACATGGTTAGGGCGGTCCTCCCCACTTTGTGTGCTAGTGAAAGGGAGCTCTGTAATCTGCAGCCTTACTACGAAAGAGAGCTGAGAAATCTCGTGTCCAGTCTCATATACATTGGAATATTTAATTCCAAGTATTTTCATTCTGTCCTCACATTCATGGGATCTGTAGCCACTTGCTTACAATGTTGACTATAAGTTCATATCCTATTCTCGCTAACATATAAAGAGATGGTTTTTAAAACATTTAAAAACTTTTGAGCAAACCCAAACAACCAGTTATGTAATCTGTCTACACATTTTCAAATGGCTAGATTATAGAAGACACTAAAAATGTTAGTGGCATGATTTACAGTATATCTCCTGCCCTGTTAAGGAGGACGAGATAGAAATGTTACATGTTCAGAGCTTCAGGAAGATAGGTAGGTATTTAGCTGGGGAAAAAAAGCTAATTTCTTTCACCCTTAGTGGTAGAAAGAGTGGGCATTTCGTTCAGCCGATTTGGTTTTATGCACTCTTATGCTCAAGCTGAAATATATAAATGTACAATAATAAAGTAATGATAACAGTCATGTTCCATTTTCCTTTTCTATCTTAATAGCTCCAGGTAGGTAATTTTACTGTGTATATAAATCATTAGTCTTCAGCAGCCACCCTGTTCTCTAGTTATTCTTAGGCTCCAAAGCAGTTTTATTTTGCTAAGAGCCATTTCCGATTGTCTCTGGAGTAATGGCAGGGGTGAGGGAGAATTCAAATTAGCTTCAAGGTACATTTAGTTCTATTACTCAGGAATAATACCCCCATGACATATAGACCATTCCCTAGTCAAATACTAATTTACAATTGTCCTGCATCAGTATAACCAGCATGTACTGCTAGATCTTTTCTAAGTTTGATTTCAGTGGTGGAAACTGAGCATTTAAAAAAAAAATTAATGCTTATTTATTTCTGAGACAGAGAGAGACAGAGCATGAACAGGGGAGGGTCAGAGAGAGAGGGAGACACAGAATCGAAGTAGGCTCCAGGCTCCAAGCTGTCAGCAAAGAGCCCTGTGCAGGGCTCAAACTCACGGACTGTGAGATCATGATCTGAGCCCAAGTCGGAAGTTCAACTGACTGAGCCACCCAGGAGCCCCTGAAACTGAACATTTTTGATGATTCCAAGCTTCCTAGTGAAAAACAAAACAAACAACAGTAATGTCTCCCCATAATTTAAAAAGATAACCAAGAAAAGGCATCAGGGAGGAATCCACAAGGAGAGTCTATGTAATAAATAGAATTCCCCAAATTGAGCCAAACAAAATGTCCAATGAACTTCAAGGATTTAATAGATTTACTAAACCACTTCAGTCAGAAAAGTTATGAAAATAAAATTAATTATAATCAATAGACCCTTTAAAGATTCTGGGCCTAAATTCATGTTAAGAATTCCTGGTTTACTAAGGTTTAATATCAGTGTTTTCAAAACTTTTATGCTCTTACACATGTGTGTTGCAAGTATTTAGGTTACAATTAAGTCCGTAATAGTTGTGGGGTTTTTTTGAAGGAATAATGGAATAAATAGAATAAAGGAATAGTGTACTGTTCTTTTCAGGACTTTCTTGATCTTTGCTTATTTTTGCTATATAAAAGTGCATAATTATAATGTGAAGGTAAGTAGGGAGAAGGGGAATTCTATGCTCTTCTATTTTCCTCCCAGAACTAAAAAATAATATAATGCTATAGTGTAAGCAAGAAGAATTAAATAATACAACTTTTATGTTTGGCACATAATAGGCACTTGATAAATATTTACTGAATTGATACCATAGCTCCTAGTGGTCAAAAGGTGAGAATTAAACTGACAAAAGGAATAGGAAGATAAAGCAAGGGAATAAGCATCCATAAAGTAGGTCCAAATTGCCTCACTTCAATTAGTCCCCAGTTCGCGCAAGTTAAAAAAAAAAGTAGTCCTTCTTTTGGGTGGCCCTCAATCTTTGGTGCCCTCTGAATGTCTCTTAATAGTTCCAGTTCCACCAGTAGATGGAAGCTTTTGTAGAGCAAGTGCTTGATGTGCTTAACTTTGTACATTGTTCAATTTGCAGGTCTATCAGTTACTCTTTTAAGTTTTGGGTTTTTTTATTTATTTTGAAGTTGAGAGAGAAAGAGAGGTGGGGAGAAGACAGAGAGAGAGAGAGAAAATTGCAAGCAGGCTCAAACTCATGAACCACAAGCTCATGACCTGAGCCGAAATCAAGAGTTGGACCCTTAACTGGCATAGCCACCCAGGCACCCCAGTTATTCTTTTAGAAGTCATCATAGAGAGTGTTTTAGTGACTGAGATAACTTTTGTACCTCTCACATTTTGTCTGGGCTCATGAAATCCTGCCTATATCTGGAGAGCTTGTTAATTCATGAGTGGAAAGAGGTGGGAGGGTGAGGGTGTGCCAGGCAGTTAAGGAATGTGGTGTTTTGATATTGTGTCCAGATGCAATCACATCACCACTATCATTTGACTGACTTTTGGAATCCTCCTAGAAATTCAGGGTAAACCTGAGCCTAGCCGTTCAGAGATATGCTGAGCCTTGTATGAAGAATTGGTGGTCATGCTCCTGAGGAATCCATTCAGTTTCCCTACCCCTGACCATCTTGTTTGCCGACCTTGTTCCCCTTTCCTCTAGCACTTGTGGCCTGCTTCCAGCATGGGTCACAACTGAGAACAATTGATGTTTGATCTAACACATTCCTCTGCCAATGCTTCTACTCCCTGAGGAGGTGTTAAGTGGTTGTAATTTGCATTCTTGAAATCTACTGTATCTTAAAATGTTCCTTTTTGAAATTTTTTGGCTCCCTCACTGATGCCTATGGTTTGGATGAGGAGAAAAACAACCAGTAATTAATAGCATGTCCTTTCACTAGAAATGACAGATCCTTCTCACCAAATTTGTGTTTTATTTCATAATTAAATTTTCCTCTCATAAACAAGACTCCAGTTAACAAGGCTCCAGTTTGTAAGTTTCAATCAAAGGGCATTGTACCTGCCTCAGAAGGATTAAAGATAACCCTTACATGGCAATGGCAATGGCTTCTCTCATCTCCATCCAACTTTTTCGTTGTCTACCAAGATCCCTCCACTAGACAAGATTGCATTCTCCAACTCAGTGGGAAAATGAAAGATATACAAGAGTACATCTTAGAATAAACATACTTTTTTAAAACTATTTATAGCTCTTTCCTTCTGCCCAGTATATAAAGCAATGGCACACATATATAATAAAGTATTAAATTACATAAATTCAATTTCAACAATCACCCTGTAATACGTATTTTGCATGAAATTTCTTGATATCCAAAATACATTGGATATCAAGGAACATATTATCTAGATTTTACAAATGATATCAAGGAAAACATTATCTAGATTTTACAAAAGAAAAATTAAAGCTTAAAAGATAAAGTAATCTGCTTAATATCCCAGTTAATCAATACAGGACGAAAGGTTTGAATCTTGTTTCAATGCTTTCAAAGGTCATAATGTTAAACAAAATAAAACCTTATCTTCCAACTTTAATTCTTAAGTATACACTTTATTTTTTTTTTCAGGCACTATTTATTTATTTATTTATTTATTATTTTTTTTATTTATATATGAAATTTATTGTCAAATTGGTTTCCATACAACACCCAGTGCTCATCCCAAAAGGTGCCCTCCTCAATACCCATCACCCACCCTCTCCTCCCTCCCACCCCCCATCAACCCTCAGTTTGCTCTCAGTTCTCAACAGTCTCTTATGTTTTGGCTCTCTCCCACTCTAACCTCTTTTTTTTTTTTT